>NW_020291129.1:0-11637 GCF_003184625.1 Aspergillus neoniger CBS 115656
GGGGGTAATTGAATCCGTCGAGTGAGCCTAGCCCCGACATGGGGGAAGGGTAAGTTGGGAGGAGCAGGAGGATCGGACCATGGCTGCAGGCAGGGGGGGGGTGGGGGTGTGTTAATGGTCTGAATGACTCGGGTAAGAGAGAAGATTGTGAGTGAGATTGTGAGAAGTGATGATTTCATCTGGCCAAGTGAAGAACCGACCACCAAAATTATCGTGAGTAGTGGCAGCAGCAGCAGCAGCAGAAGGATGTCAGGCTCGCTGAGATTACTGTTTTCCGGATTATTCGCGCTGGGAATTTCTCCATTGGCATGACTTGAGCCTCTTCTGCCGAGACAGGCTTAGCGCAGGCGAGGCAGCTGGGATCCACATTCTGTTTTGAGATGGGTATCCTGACTGCTAATTGGCTGCTAGAATAACCCCAGGGCCAATGAAGACGAGGGCACGGGGCGGCCACATGGCAGCATCACCGCCAGTGGAAGTGCTTGGGCCATCCGTCCAAATGAAACACGCCAGATTCCCTCCCTCCTGAGTTAGTAGCCCGAGCAGAATGCAGTATGGAGTAACTAATTACTTAGTGTACTGCTGACTCTGCCGGTGATGAACTGACGGCCGGTGTGGGAATTTCCTGACCGATCCTCGCTCGCTCCATCCCGCCTAGATTCGGTCTGGTTCCGTTCCCTCTACTACCAACTTGCTGGCTTGTCCGTTTTAAGTGCTGTCTGTGGTAGTCGAGTACTGGCATCTCCCCTCTTTCATGGTGATCCCTCCACTTTTTCCCTTCCAGTGGGCGGGACGGGATTCACAAGCCTCCGAGGAGCAAGAGGCCCTCCTTATCCTCAGGTCTAAGCCGCAACAATCTGGAGTCATCGCCAACCCACTACCTTCGAATCGACGGAACCAGAAACTCAAACGCCCTTCCTCATCAGAAGAAGCAATAACATCCTCCCTCTCCCTCCTTCTCCATCCCTCCCTCTTCCATCCCCAAAAATAAAGATAATAAAAAGTAAATAATATCATCTCTACGCCCCAAACCCAGAATCATGCCACAGCCCTTCTAGCCCCCAAGATGGTGGTGGCGGTCAGGGTCCGTCAGAGGAATGCTTTCCCTCTTTTTCCCACCCTCATTCCCTCACTCACCAAGGCTCGGGCGCAGCGGGAACACAGACAGAGAAGTGAACGAGCAAGCAAGCAACAGAGATTGGTAAGTTGGTAGAGCAACCCCGGGGGTCGTCTAGAGTCCAGCTAGTCTGGACAGGGTCTGCGGAATCCTCACCCAAACTCTGGCGGGATACAGGTGTGGTTCCGAAGCGCTCTACCTTTCCGATTCCCATTCTTGATATTGGTGGAGAGCGCTTCCCCATACCAAGCCAGCGGCGTCTGCTTGTTCTATGGTTCCTCCTCCATTTAGACTTGGGCCGGAGGAACTTACACACATAGACACTGTGTCTCTTTTGGCTGGGCTTAAATCACATTGTTGGTTCACCATTGGGCTGTGCTTTCCATAAAAAAAAATAAAAATAAAAATAAAAACAAATGACACACGGTTGGACAGACAGCCTGTCACTTGCTGCGGAGTTGGTCCGTCTATCATCATTCAGATCGGCTGCAAGTACCTTCCACTAAGAGTTGTACTTTTCTTGGATCAAAGGCGGCCGGCCGGTCAGGCTTTCTTCGTCGTGAGGACCACTCTGGGAGATGGAATCATCAGTGGGCAATAACATCCGTAGGCAACATCACTGTGGCCTAGTCTAGTACCTACATCTCCGCCCTCCTCTTTGGTACCTACGTAGCCCGTCCCCTTCTTTTGGTTTCTTTTTCCTCTCGCTACCTCTGCCTGACCTGACGGACAGATCATCCCCGCGGGACTGCAATAAGCCTAATCAGACCCGCTCGAACTGTGTCAGCCGCCTTCTTTTTTCTTTTCCTCTGTTCACGTTGGCTGACGTACCGGTAAGGATGCTAATCGGAGAACCATCGAATAAGGTGATCGATGGACCACAGATCCTACCACATTGGGGCCATCCAGGATGATCGTTATAGTAGTGACTGAAGCTAAGTCGTCCGCCCGTGCTGGGATCGCTGCCACGATTATAAACGGGAACGACACTTGACTTGCTCGGGTCTAAACTTCGACAAATAGCCATGCCGCTGATGATGCGGATTGCAAGACCAGGGTCCTCCTCCCTCTTCATCGGAAACACCAAGAAATGACCAGGGTCTGTGACTTTTGACGGGCAGTTGTCACTAGCAGTTAGTTAGTCGTCTGCCATAAGCGATGCATCGCTGATTGGGCAGCCCGTGAATTCCATCCCCCTTATTCATACCAATTAGGGGGGGCGTTGTTGCTTTTTCCTGGCTCGTCATTCATTCTCACCCCCCATCATCTGCTCTTCTCCCCTCCTGCATTCATCAAAGTACTTGGCTACTTAACTTAGCCTCTCGTGGAGATGTCAAATTTCGTCAAAGTGTGCCCCCGACGCCAAGACAGGTAAAGTACTGAGCAACTCAACTAGTCGTCGCTTGCACTTGACACATATACACACCGAATGGTTTGCCTTGCAGGGCGATCTGAGCGCACCGTTCATGGTGCCTGAAAAGGTGACCCAACAACCCCTCCTTTCTCCCCGTTCGCTCTCTGGAGGGGTGACCAGCAGTAAAAAAATACCAGATTACCTAAAGTACTCTTCACAGCCAGGTCACAACCTTAATGTGCGCTAGGGTGGAGGCACCGGTCGCTAGTAGATTTCCTGTGGCCCTCTGATGGCTGTTGGGAGATAATTTCCCCCTGCCAGGGTGGGTATTCGATAACTGCAGCGGGTCACCACCCTGTCGCGATTACCTTGATCTGAATAGGCACCGGAGTAGACCCATGATTCAAGCGCGTTGGGCTCCGTAGATAGTCACAGTTTCATCATGTTCCAAGGATCGATAATGAGCCAATGTGCAGTGACTATGGGACCGTCTGCGGAGGATGCGATCTTTCACAAGCTCGCTCGCTCCTATCCATACCTTACGGGCGCACACTTACTTACACTTAGGACGTCATCAGCAGGACTCTCTGAATCTGGCCATGACAGCCGACCAAAGCGCAGACGAAATTCCAATCTGCAGGATTCATTTCGGTGATTGGCCGCGCAGGGGACTGTGCCCAGGGGTTGCTAGTCAGCCATCCTGCTCTTTTGCCGAGCAAGACCCTGTGTAACGGTGCAGACAAGCCATGCAGCATGCGACCCGCGGGACAAGGGGGGGTATAGACAATAAGTACAACCCCGACTCAACTTTGCCCTGCTGGAAGGCGTCCATCATCCTTAGTCTTGGGTTCTGGCGCTGCTCGGTAGGTTTAGTCTAGTCCCGGCCGAACTAAAGTTTGGGATCGAGGCTGTAAAGCAACAGCCCTCTCCCTCTACTAGATACTGTGTAAATAACATGTTGTAATGGACAGTTCGAGGCGCATTTTCAACCCGGGATTGCCCACGTAATGACTGACAGGACCTTCCATGGGGCATGGAAGATGAGCCTCGCGAGAAGATCCTAGTAGCTTAGTCCTTCTCTTCGTAGAAAATCTGACCTTCCATTGCATCAAGTGGGGCGACTGGAGTTACAGGAGAGACCGGGCGGTCGATTATGATAGACGCGCGATCCACCGCGAGGATGAAGGCGCAGTGGACGGACGTGGCATGGCGCCTTACCTCAGCCGATATGTTAGTACGTAGTGGGTTAGATATCTGTAACGCGGACAGATCGTCTGCTTCTAAACGCACTCCATGCACAGGCGAAGTCTTCTGTATGACAGACCTGGTCCACATGCACAGTCTGGATAAGACGATACGGAGGTAACACGGTATCAGCCTCGACGGACGGAAGCCAATGTGATCTTGCAAGTGTCGGTTCCCAATCGACCGGATGAAACAGCGTCAGCTGTCATACCTCATGGCCAGCCAGACTCTCGGTGATTTTTGCCATTCTATTCTTTTCTTTTCTTTCATCAGACGGGAAACTCTAGCAGGGCTGGACTGCAAGCGATTGATGATTAGTCGTGGTTTAGTCTAGTGGTAGTAAGTAAGTGAGTGAGTGATCTGGCCCGTTACGGAACGGTCGAGCGGAATAGATAAAAAAAGAAAAGAGAGAATTGGGAAAATAATAAATTAATAAAAAAATTCCGTTTAAAGAATAATCAACGATCAAAAAAAGAGAAAACAAAGAACGGCGGCGATACCGGTCTGAAGGGTAAAGTTAATTTAGAATAAAGCTAAAGGGAAATCTCCACGACCAGCATTGTTAGCGTGTTGATTGGAGCCAGGATTCGAGAGGGCGCTGATGGATAAAGCTGGTCAGAGGCCAGAAGAACTCCGTTATTTAGTTCGCCCACGCTTGGACAATCACAGTTTAGTGGGGAGGGACCAACAATCTGGTCCGACCACACAACCACCGTCATCCACCGGACCCATCGAAACTCTGAAGATGACCCAAAGGACTAAAAGCAGAGCCAGGGTTGACGGTGCCAAACCATCCGGGGCTGCGGGCCGGGTCCACGGTCACGGGGAGGCTGAGACTGTAAAGAAAAAAGAGTGGGAAAAGGTCTGAGGCCGAAACCTTGTTGGGGGGAGCAGCAAAGAATCCACCAGTCAATTTCTCTTGATAGTCGGTCTTCTCTCGGGTCGGTCTCAACTAAGCTAAAATCTAGTCTAGAGCCCGCCTGACAGCGGAAAAAGGGCTCGACCTGCATCAGCCATGGAGGGATGAGAATGGAAGGGGGGTGAGGGAAGGGGGCTGGATGGTTGCATGCATCGTTGCACAAAGCCTCATTGCCACGTTTTCGTCCCGGAGATCGCGACAGAGTTCCCAAGATCCCGAAGAAATCGAGCATATGCCATGTGATGATGGAGGGGGGAAAGTGTAGGGATGATGCACGTACAATCCCTGTCGGAGGGAGAAGCGAAGAGGATGAGGTTTGTTGTTTGTAGATTATTTCTTAGCTAGTGAGTACACTACTCGTAGATTAATACCAAGAGCGGACTGGGAAGGAGCAGCTGGACCCTTCTCGGCCGTCAGAATTAAATTTGAAGCGATCTTCAGGAAGGCGTCCATGGTTCGTTGGGACGATGCTCCCAAGTTCAACTAGCTCTCCAGCAAGATAGAGATGGACAGATAGAATTAGATAATAGATCGCGACCGACTGCCGCACCAAACTAGGAGTAAACATCCGTCAGTACACAGTATACTCCATACCTCCTCCGTACTCGGTGTACTGTGTAAGTACCTCGAAGAGTAGTCGCTTGATACTGATTGATTGGATCCATCAGTCTAAAGTACCCTTGATCACGGGGTCAACGAGGTCACTCAAGACTAGCCCAGGTAGCACAGCCAGTTAGACCCAGTCAGGCAATTGTCGGTCGGAGCAAGCCGATCCCAGATCCCGAGCAGCCAATGACGCAGACAGAACCATTCTCCGCATCAGTTTGGATGGCCACCAGAACAGGGAAGAAGTGGACCAGTCACAGACAGGCGCTGGGCTCGGCAGATCCGCCGTCTTCTTTCTCTTCTCACTTCTCAGTCAGTTTTCAATCTCGCCAGATACAACCGCATCTGGTTAGTGCGGGAGGAGTCCAAAGGTGTTTCCCACTAACCCGGAATAGGGATCTGCCAACTTTAAGGAAAAATACAAATCGAATAATACACATCTGATTAAAAAAGAAAGAAAGAAAAAGATGGGATGATGTTCACTCACCGCATCATCATCAATACTAAATAACTGCCACAACCCAAAACTAGCCCCCAACTTCACACGCGGCCCAGGATCAACCATGTCAGAACCCAATAACTCGTCCAGTTTCCCTCGTGGCCAGCCTGAAGGATCGATCACCCACCAGTGATAATTTTATTATTCTTCTCTCGCTCAGTATCACCATCAATTCCAGCCCCAGGATCCAGCCCGTCGGGCGCGCCTATGGAAGTTAATCAATCATTACTGCGCCGTCCTCGGAAATGGGTACACAGGGGTAAAAACAAAAACAAAAAGTTGGCCACACAGCCTCATTGAACTTGGGTTTACTAAATTGAAGACTAAGTCTAGTATGGATATGACTGGGAACCCCATCCAAATTCCACGATGAATTAGCCGACAGACCACCCAAGTACGGAGTACACAGTATCTACCACAGTAAACCGTGAGAGAGTGAGAGAGATAGAGTCTCGGCGCAATGGCCAATCTCCGAAAGAGAAAATAAAAACCTGCTCAACTAAAATACCACCACCTGCAGTAAGTAGTTTTTTAGCGGCCGAAACATTTTCGCCTTCGCCGAAGATACCCTGATTGGGTAGGAGTCATACTTTGAGTCAATTACTCCTACTCCTACTAACTCCAAGATGGCGTACGTACATGGATGAGAATGATTGATTACCTGTGTCTTATCAATCCATACTAGACAAGTAGTAGACTATAGCCGAGTGATGATTCATTACCATCAATTAGTTAGTTATTTCCAATGAGGCAAATCAATCACTTCTAGAGTAAGCCGCCATACCGCCATTCATGATGCCATCTCACTAACCTACCTCACTAACTTAACGGTGACAAATCCTCTATCCATCTATTCAACCAACCAACCAACCATCCTCCTCAATCAATTATTCTAGCCTAACAATCTAATGTCAACAACAACCCCCCCCCTACTACTAATCACTAGTACTATAGTACCTAGTGCCTAGTTTGAAAAACTAAGAAATATCCCCTGCTCACCACCTGCATGGAACCTTCCACAGAAGAAGAAGAATCCCTCAAATGGAGCAAGCAATCAAGGCAAACAAACACACGCACCTACCGCCCTTCCTTACTCCGTACATAGTGCTTACTTCTTACTGTCAGTACTTAGAGAGACAGATCACCAGAATAAGTAATCGCTTAGAATGGATTATCAATCAATACTCTCCCCCAACTATTAACAAGGATTAATCTGTCATGTCGTACACATCCACCATATCCTATCCTGTAGACATGAATCATCCTATCGGAGATGCCGATATGCGTTTCTTCATGATTACTATCTTGACGACGATGACGATGACGGATGATGATGGAGGCCTTACCCAGACCCTCCCTACCTGTACTTCCCATAAGTGAGAGAAGTGTGTGTGCTGTGCTAGAAATGACCTGTCCCAACCCGACTGGGGTTACTAGTAATTAGTTAGTAGTATGTATGCTGCAACGCTAAAAGCTCCAGGGGTGCCCTGCTGGCTTGCCCGGGATTGCAGGGATTAAGAGGGAAGAAAAATATTGACCAGGATTGTTTGTGTGTTCGGATCCGAAGGGTCGGAGATAGGCATTGACTACTCCGTAGTATTTATCACTAGTAGTATGCTAGTGATTTAGTACTACGTAGGTGCTTAAAGGGGAGTGGGAGTGGTATTGGGTAGGGGTATAGGTATTAGGTAGATTCACTGGATGAAGAATAGTTTATGTATAACTTCATACATACTATTTTGTGCTCCATTGTACTTAGGTTCAGTTACTATTCTTTGTTGATGAGTACTGTCATGTGGATCGGATCAGAACTGAACTTGCAGTTGGCTGGCTGGCTGATGCATCACTTTGTCCATCGCATTCGTTTGTCGATCATGATGTCAAACTCAAATTCATATACATCATTCGTATAGAATATATAGACTATATCTCCCCCCCCTCCCGCTCTCCCTTCCATCGTAATTTGCAGATAAAAGAAACTTCACATCATCAGGGTTAAAAAAGAGAACGCCAACGGTTGCGAAGCAAACAGCAGGTGTCGGCCGACTATCCCCTGCGTGCATCATAAGGCTATCTAATATACTAATCTACTGGTCTATCTAATAACATAAAGAAAAAAGAAGAATAAAAAAAGGTACAGGATCGATAGGCATGTCTCATTGTTCATTTCCCCTCTTGCCATTTTCTTCTTCCTGGTTATATAGTCCCGAGCTATACTATCCCAGGGTTTCATGTCCATCCGCTTTTTGCTCTTTTCGGTTTGTCCCTTTTTTTATTTTGATTGCCCACGGTCCAGCCAGCCCATTAGCCCTCCCTCTATGCAGACCCCGACACGGCGATCCACGCACAGTCGATTGAAACAGATTCCAAACACGCCACATCAAGGCTCAATCATCAGACGGTGTGCATACTCCCTCCGCCCGGAGAAAGGTCCATGATTCCGGAGAAGCCAACCACCGAGCCAGGTGCCGGCGTGGGAGAAGGAAAAGGAAATGCAATTTTATGCGCCTTTCGCCATGAAATTTTGCGTTCAAACGAAACATTAACATGACAAACATATAGATCTAAATCTGGTATACAGAACGAAGCTTCTGAGCAACATGGGCCGGAAGTTGCGACAGGAATGAATCGAAATTGGGTATCATATTTTTATATCCCTGCAACACCTGCATCATCATTGAGTCAGTTACACATATTGAAGAGTATGGGGAAAAAGGCTACAAACCTGCTGGAATGAGGTCTGAATGTCACGGTAGTCCTCCTGGTTCATCGATTTGGTGGGGAAGGCAGCGATGGCCTGGAAGTAGTCCCCAAGGCAAGACTCCATGGCTGCGGGGTTCTTCATCACCACCTGGTTGAATCCGAGGAAAGCGGAAGCCTTCTCGCGGGTGAATTCAATCTTGTTCATTGACTTCAGGAAGACTCCGGCGAATTCGTTCAGACGAGCTGCAAGTTGATCGGAGCAGCAGATACCAAGCCGGCCCAGAGCCATCGCGGCATTCTCGTTCACTGAGTCGATGATCTCCTCGTTGTTAATGATGATGAAAAGCCCCTGGTACAGCTTCGCCATATACGGAGACAGCGCGGCTTTCTCGTTGACGGCGATCTCTCCGCACGACCAGCAGGCATTGTTGAGAACGCTGAATCCAGTGTGACGATCATCATCCCGGATCTGATCCAGATCCAGTTGCTTGATCAAAGTGGGCATAATGTTAGGGATGAAGGACTCGAGTTGAGGGAAGATGTTGATCGCACAGTCACCCAGCAGAGCATACGACGACTGACGGACCTCGTAATTCGGATCCTCCATACAGAAGCAGAGCAGGTCAAAGAACCGGGGCTGGGAGTTGGCGACCAACTCGCCGCTCTTCTGCGGATCGATCGCCTGGATGATCGCGCTCAGAAGGTCCAGACTCGTCACCAGGAAGTCCTTGTCAGGCTCATCAATGGCCTGGTTGTTGACGGACGCCATGTACTCCTGCAGGTTCTCATAGATGATCTTGATGCACCGCTGGAAGAGGGGAGTGGCGAAGGGAGAAAAGGCGTCGCCGTAGGCTGCCGCAATATATCCGAGACACTCCAGGAGCGGGAACAGCTCCCGAGACTGATCCGAGACCTTGTTGTAGCGATCAATGAGAGCAGGCATCAGGATATCAACCAGTTGAGGCTTCGCCAGCTCTCCCATGACGCACTCGGCCAAAGTCTGAACACAGTCATACAAGATGTACATGTTCCGGTCCTTGTACCTTCCAAAGCACTGCACAAACTGTCGAAGGATGGGCTCGCAGTAGGGGATCAAGTTCGCGTCCGACTTCTCCTCCAAGCTTGCAAAGGCAGAAGCAGCCGCCTCTTGAACCTTCTTGTTGCCGTCCAGCATCCTGCGCAGAATACCCTCCATCATAGGCTCAAAGAAGCGCGCTCTCTCCGACGGGTCTCCCAAGTGGGACGCCCATTCGGAGTAGCGGCCGAGGCACCAGCAGGTGATCTGTCGCACAACAGGTTGGGCGTCGTTGAGCAGGGAGATGAGATAGGGAACGAGCTCGGGGAGATGAGGCGTGACAGCATCCATACATCCATCTGCAACAGCACCAAGAGTCAGGACAGCAGCTTCACGATGAGGCCACTGCTCGTGACGGAGGGTCTCCTTGAGGTAGGGCAGGATGATCTCGAAGATCGGGTCGTGATAGACGTTCGAGAAGACATCCAACGCGGCGGCGGAGCACTTTCTGAGCGTCCATTCGTCCTCGGGGTCATCTCCGAATTCGGAATCCTCGATCTCGCCTTCGCTCAGATCGTCATCTTCTTCCTCTTCGGGAGCTGCGTTTCCGTTGGCTTGACCAGACTTGGACATATCCAGTTTGCCGCTCTTGGACTTGGCGAACTGCGGCTTGAGGTCTTCCTGGCGGTCTTCGTCCTCGGCGTCGTCTCCTTCGCCGGTCAACCGAATGGCTTCATCCTCGTCATAAACCATGCTCTGGAGCAAGACCGGGACGATCTTGGACATGTGGGGAGCCAAGGGCTGCTGGAGCTTGATCTGCTCGCCCGCGACAAGCCAGAACTCAGCGGCGTCAAGCGCAAGCTCCGGGTCCTCCTGGTTGTGCTGTTGCATGATGATGTAGTTGACCAATCCTTCCATGTGGGGGATGAGCTTCTCCGGGGAGAAGTCCACCAGCTGCGCGAAAGTCTGACAAACTGTGCGACGAACATCGGTACTCGAATCATTGGCGAGCTGGAACAATTGCGACAAAAACAGATCCATTGAAGCAACGAGGGCCTTGGGTCTGTGCGGGAGGAAGACATGGATGGTGCCGAGGGCCATTGAGCGGACCTTGGAACTCTGATTGGAGGTAAATTCGAGCAACTTGGGAATGATGACGTCGAGAGGGCATTGTCCTTGGTAGTCCCGGTCGAGGATCTTGCGATTATCTTCGCACACCTTGGAGAGAGCCGACATGGCAGCCTCCTGGGCCATGGGCGGGATGTCACCGGAGCTATTTTCGACGAGGGTCAGCAGCTCCTGCAGCACATCAGGCCAGGCTAATAGCCCCGCCTGTTGCACCAATTCTGTGATGATTGTTCCGGCCGACTTCCGCACGTGCGGGTTCTCGTCGCGCAATCCGAGCAGGGTGGCCGATCGGATATAGGTCAAGCAGGGTTGGGGAATCGTGTTGTAGGCAACGTGAATTTTGGTCTTCAGGTTCATCGCAGCCGCGAAACGGACCATATCGTAGGTCTGGCTATCCATTCCCAGCACCGGAGAAGCCTGCGGGGTGCTAAAGAGGTAGGTGATGTAGTTGACATAGTCCGGCGACGAGGTTGCTTGTACTAGCATCTATCAGACGACAGAAGGCGGAGAAGAGCTTCGGTCAGCCAGATTTTTACTTTTCGAAGCGAAACATAGGTCCTAGAACAAAGCTAAACAGAAGAGGGGGTAGAGCCGGCGCTCTTGCAGCGACCGCGAAGCTCCCGGAATCAACATTCTGTTGAGGTGGTCGAGGGGAGGGGAATCATAAAAAAAAACTCAAAGTAGGGAAATAAAGCGGAGCAAGAGAGGGGAGAAAAGCGACAGCAAGGACACACCTGTTCGGCCTGTTTTTGGAGGGGGCGATCATAAGGATTAAGGGAATCCTTGAGGCAGCAAGCCAGCTGCCTCAATGGATCGTCCTGCGGTTGCCATTCCATGATGTCGCAAAGGTGGAAGGCAGAGGGAGGGGGGGAGCAATTGCGGGTAGAAGGACGAGGGAGAGGAAGAGAGACAGAGGCAGAGAGAGGGAGAGACCGAGAGTGGAAGGGGACGTTGTGTAGCCCAAAGAAACCCCGCCGTGAACTTGTGGGAAGCGGCTCCAGCCCCTTCTTCCCCGGAAAGGCTAAGAGAGAAAAAAAAAAAAAAATTGGAA
>NW_020291129.1:11757-320408 GCF_003184625.1 Aspergillus neoniger CBS 115656
AAAAAAAAAAAAAAAAAGAAAAAAAGAACAATCCGATGTTCACAGTAGAAAAAGCGCAATTCAAGTGCACAAAATATTCCCAAGTGGACCAAAGTAGTCGCAATGGAGCCAGAAGGCTGTCCGGTGACGACAAGAGAAAATTCCCCTGGCTGGCGGAGAGAGACTGTGAGTGAGAAAGACTGAGAGAGAGGGAGGGAGAGGGAGAGAGAGGCAGAGGCAGAGGCAGAGGCAGAGAGGCAAAGGAGACAGACAATCCTACTTAGCAACCACCACTACCAAAGCTACCAAAGTTCTGAGTGGTTGTGGCACTAAGTAGTGGTCCTCCTGGCACTGGTTCTTTACATGGAAGAGGCCGTGCACCCGGAGATACTTCCTTGGGTTGTAGCAGTACTTCCAAGCACCTTCCTTACGTCGGGAAAATTTGGCTGGCTGGTTATGAAGAAGGGAAAAATGATTCAGGCTATATGTATTTGAAGCAAAGAGGAAGCCACCTAGTATTCTAGTCCACTGCCTCTGTACCCAGCCAGATGGATGAAGTCTAGCTGATCATCCAGTTGGGACGATGCGATGGGCAGGAATACATCCATGGAAGAGGAATGTACATGTTCATGTTCATCACTGGTATCGTCACTGGGGATGTCCCTCTATCTTTCAGAGGTCTGGTGGCCGCGGTAACCAGCGAAACGGTAATAAACATGCCACCGCCAGGCAGACGAAGGCAACTAACTGCCCGGTATGGTAATCAGCGACTATGACTGATACACTTTGTTTCCCCCCAGTTACCTTCTGATACATACCTTTTACCTTCGGACACAGCCCAGCGAGGGGCAGCAGACATACTGGATAGATACGCACCTTTATCCCCAATAATCATAGGAAATACAACAGTATTCATGTTTGATACAATTCTGCAGTTCACTCCGACTGTTAGTACCTACCTCCATGCCGAACCAACCATGCATTTATCCCCCCCCCCCCAAGGTGTATCTATCTCCCCAGAACCACCAAGAATACCTTCCTCTCTACTACTCCGTACTCACCATGCATGGATACCAATCCCGGAAAATCCTAGTGTCGAAATCGGTAACTTATCATTTCCCCCCCCACCCACCCATCCACCTCCAGTCTTCCAGTTCCAGCAGGACGTATGTATCGTGAGACCCGGTCGGCAGCGCGGCAGAGGAGGCCATCACGATGCCAGAAATGACCTGTCAGAGAGAGAACTCCGATGCCATCGTGCACACCTCCCACGAGGGATCCCTTAAGAGCTAGCTTACTTACGTACGTATCTCAGAAAATCGTTCCGTCCGCCCTGATCGCGTGCATAGAGTGGAGCGGTGATCTATTTAACCCTGAAAGTTGACTAGTATGAAGGAGTAGGTAGTTGTTAGTACTGATGTATGTATTCCAACAATGAATGCATTCATTACCCATAGATGGTTACTTTCTGGAAGTAATGGACATCATTATTACTATGCTCTTGTGCAGAAAGTCACTTGATTTATCAAAGAAATGACCGAAACCTCTACCACCCCCCAGTCTACGCCCACACCAATTTCTTGATGTCGTAGACCAAATGCTCCAGATATCCTGTCCGCTTCTTTGCCTCTTCGACCGATATAATGTCTGACGGCTCGATAATGGAAGTCTGCGTTCTGTCATCATCATCATGTCGTGTCTTGCCTGCTCTCATGGCCCGCTCGATCTCCTCGCAGATACTGCGCACCCAATCCGGCTGCCTCACCGTCGCCCCCGTCGAGTTCTGCGGGAGCGCCTTGAACGCGATGAGTCGGGTGGTCGATCGGGGAGTCCCCTTGAACCACGCATACATGTTCCACTCGGTGCTGGGGCGCGCGTTGCTGTCGAGGGTTTGCGAGGTAACCTGACTCTGGAGGGAGCGGGTGTTGACCCGCAGCGCGTTCTCGTCGTCAGCAAGATACTCAATCACTAACCCCACGTTGTTCTGCTCGTCGGCCTGGGCCTCGGTCAAGACCGACGTGATGTAGGTGCCATAGTTGATCCGGGTCACGGAATGCAGGTCAATGCGTTCATACGATAGCACCTTGTCGACGTTCCAGTCGAAGCGACAGCTGTAGATAGCTGCGTCTGTGAGTAGAAGCACCGCCTCCTCGAATGGCATGGTCCTCAAGGTATTCGGCTGCCGGGGGGTTAACATTGTCCACCCGCCCAGGAACTCTTCGGACTGGTCGCTAATAACAATCTTGCAACTGGTGTCGATCGCATTCTGCCTGAGCTTCTGAACCGAGATTCCTGGGTCCGTAGTCTGCATCTCTACCGCGAATTCCTGGAAGGCCTGGGTGGAGACATTGCCCAGCAGATAGTCAATGCACGCCTGCGAGAAGTAGTCGTTGACAATGTTGTTGTAATAACGGGAGAGTGTCAGACCAAAGTCATTTAGTGCTCCTCGATAATTCCGTTTCCGGGTCCTAGTGTAGTCACCCTTCAGGGCAGCTGTCGAGGAGTATTGCTTCGAAATGGCATCCCCGTTATCTGCCCATAGAGTATTGAACCACCGAGTAGATGAATCACGGCCAAGATCAATGTTGATGCCCTCGCCCTTCAATTCCCGCTCTAGAGCCCATTGGCCAAAGGCGCATTGCGCGACCCCAGTGCGGTCAAGACAGTCCATGCAATTCGTGCGCACAATACCCTTTTGCGACTGGAGGACAGTGTCGTTGCGGATAACAGTATCACCAAATTCGCTCAAAGTATCCTCTAGTTCCTTCACCAGGCGGCTCACATTCTCGAATTTCATACCGCGACACTCGTGGTGGAAGTCAAACCACTCCAGTGCAAGCGGCACACCATCTATACCACCTGACTCATTCAAAGCCTTTGCAAACTTCTCATATTGCTCTCCGAGCTTTAACTCTCCGGCTTGCTTGTCAATAAGGGAGACTCCCTGGATCTTCCCGTATCTCCGACTCAGATTCCTGAAGTGTCGGTCAAAGGCGAGTTGGTTCGTTTCGGTAGAGTGGTGCAGTACAGGGACGGGCTTGAAAGCGTATGGCGACTGCGAAAAGTACAGTGGGATTGATCCACGTATTTGAAGGTACGAGTAAGCATTATGGGACGGATCCCAATCCGGGACGGAGAGAATCTGTTCAGTCTCCACAAAGTTGGCAGTATTCCCAAAGTCATCAACACCGCGACGTAGGTATCGTAGACCTGGGCGCTTAACAGATCGCCGCGAGATCAGGGTAAGTAGATAATCACGCTTCTTCTCGCTGGTTTGAACAGCTTCTGCCTCTTGTTTGTCACCCAGTATGCGTCCTTCCTTGAGCTCCTCGTTCGGCTTTTCCGTGTCTGAGGACTGATCCTCAGCCGTAGTCTCGGCAGCCTCAACGGTGAACTCTCGCTGGCCAACAAAACCTTGCATCAACGGAAGGACATAGTTGTGGGCATCAGCTGCGATAAAGGGAGACATCAGATGCCGGTTCCAAAAGTACTGAAGACGAGAATTAGCACGTGCATACTGTCCGTCACAAAGGAAAGGCTAATACCAGTTCATCAACGATCTTGTGCGACGGCAGATGCGTTTTGAGAGACGACTCTTCCTGCGTCCCGAACTGTCTGGTGAGATCGTAATCATATGCAAAGAAGAAATTCTGGGAAGAAAAGATCATCTTGGTATAACGTAGCAACTTCGGAAGCAACTCCACGGTTGGATCGGAGGGAAACGGCTCTCCAAGTGTTTTAGGCGTTGCATCATGACTCTCTGAAACGGGGCTTGAACGTTCATCATTCACCTCAGAGGATATGGTCTCCGGCTCCCCCTTGTCATCTTCCACGAGCGGCTCTGCAGGATTATGACCTACAGTACCAAGGCCGGGCAAACCAAGAGTTTTCCTTGAGAGCCAATTTGCAGCAAAACGTCCGAATCGTACTCTCTTCCCAATCACATCTTCAGCGATGCTGCCGACACTGCGAGCCCGGGAATGAGTGACTTCCTGCTCAGGGGAAGCTGGCACCGTGCCAACTTCAGTGTCGCCGCCTTCAGTCTCGGTGTCCGATATCGTGCTACTGTCATCGGAGGCAGTCTCTCCCGGCCCACCTTCTCCGTGAGACAGGCTCTCCTTTGCCTGAGAGATCGCGCGAATCGCCTCGGCTTGCGACGAGGTCGGGATTACCGCCACATTAGTCACAGCATAAATGGGCTTGCCCTGTATCTGAGCCACTTGTTGCCGCTGAGTGATAGAGATGAGGAAAGAATATGACGCAACTGATAGCAGCCCTTTGAAGCGCGTTGGACGTTAGCTATGGGGATTTTTGTAACTAATCGGGATATAAACAGCCAGCACAAGATGGAATATCCAGCGTAGAGAACAGCTACACTAATATTCAAACAAAAAACGGGCTGCTTACCGACAAGGCCATAAGCCTCTAAGCCGGAGTCTCCATCCTCGTCCAGGTCCGAGGCCGGCGCGGGGAGCGAGGAGACCTTGTTGGTCTTGTAGTCGATGCGGAGAGAACTAGGCTCATTAGTCCCAGTATGTCTCAATGCATTGCCGGAAGATTGAAGGATCAAGCCATCGGCAGCGGCGATGATGACTAGCTTTCGCAGCAAGCCCGGCATGTCGCTTGAGCTTTCGCGGGGTTGCGACGGTCGCGGTCAGTGGGGAAGCGCAAAGAGCTCCGAGGCAAGCGAAGCAGCAGTGGACGATGCGGTGCCTAAGCTGCTGCAGAGCCGAACATTTCTTCAAGCCTGTCCATCCACACCATAGCTCGAACATATATCTTCCAAATTATGGCGTCCGCAGTGGGGAATTTGTAGAACAGGCCATCCGGCAAACGAAGGTCGGTAGATGCACTAGTCCAAGACTAATCCCAACGCCTGTCAGAACAACAAGGCAGAGAGAAGCCGACATCATCGATCTTCAACCGCCAACCCCACTGGGCGGCCAAACCCAACCACAAACCAAGAATCTGCCCGATCTCGAGGGGCTTCTCCCATCCTCCCTTTACGTCACCTGCGCCCCAGCCACTAAGTGGTCAATTAGTTACTTTTTTTTCATAGAAGATAAGTAGAAATCTACTGTGTACCTAGTCAAGTCGAAAGAATCCCACTGGAGTAATGGTCTCACAGCCAGGTCCGCGCGCGTCAATACACAAAGATCTATCTTGCCAAGTTTATCCTAGGGCCTATATACAGTTCGGATCTATCGCAGTCGATTCGCCCGCGATCTATGCCAGAAGAGGGGATAACCAGCAATAGTAAGAAGAAAAAGAAAACAAACTCAAACAAACAATCCCAATGCACATCCAAATCATTCATGGGCATCTCTTGTTCCTCGTCCTGGTATTTCCTCGCGCTTGGAGAGGGAAGTAAAAGTACAATGCATCCAATAAGCAGCCATCAACACAAACCACGGGGTGATAGATAGAGGTCATCGAGGGGGGGTGAGAGGAGGAACAAAGTGGGTGGAGAAAGGAGAAAAGCAAGTTGAGAAGCACAGCATATAAAAGGAAAACGTCACAGCAATATTCTGGGTCGTAAATGTAGCCGGCAGGCAAATGAAAAACCAGTCAGGCGTCGCATCATTCTATAGTGCGGATTGCTTGTTGGGCTGATGAGAAGAATGATCTACTTCTTCGCTTCGCTTGTAAATAGGACCTGGCTCTCCGTCGCTGTCCCCGGCTAGGTCGGACAGCCCGAATGCCTGGTTCTCGACATCATAGGCACGCATAAGCCCTTCACGGTCTCCGTGCCCGTTCATGTAAGTCCCCGAAGAGCTCCGGCGATGAGGCTCGTTGCTGCGGCGGGATTGCATGGACCTCCGAGTCTGGAATCCGGCGATTCCGTCCGTTGGGATTCCTTCATCGTCAAGTTTCGCGTTGAGCATCTGTCGTCCATCTGGGTCGTGTCGGGAAAGATTCAGAAGATATACACCGGAGAAGATGATCAAAAATCCACAGAGCAAGGAGATGGTGTTAACAGCGTCGGTGGTGTTGAATCCCTTGAAAAGGATAAATGAGGCGCACAGGGTCGCAGTCGTAAAGGTGACATAGTAGAGGGGGTTGACGCTGTCAGACATCATTAGCAGTCGCACACGGCTTGCAAGCTCGACATGCACCTACATTGAAGTAGAAAATTGGTTCAGCGCCTTGTTGATGTAGTTCATCTGCGTCAAAATGCAAAAGCCCGTGACAATCATGAAAACGTAGGTCGAAGCCTGCGTGAACTGATTGTTGCCTCCCAACGTGAGCTTCACCGCAATACCAAATGCCTTGATTGACATAACTGAGACGGAGCCGACTGTGGAGCAGATGGAAATGTAAATCAGAGGGTTCTTTCTGCCGTAAACGGGGGCGACGCGGTAAATCATGACGGTAGAGAAGATGGCAACAGCGAGACAGTAAATCAAGAATCCTATAAGCGAGATGTGTCAGCTAACAACCGGAATATGAGATTGATTTGTCGGTCCATACCTGGTTGCAGCGCGTAGCCCAGGATCTCATCAATTCTCTCCACCGGCTTGTCTGGGGGCGCATGAAGGACGATGACGACGGAGCCAAGGAGGCACATCGCACATCCTAGTTTCCCAAGTGTACCCAGTCTTTCCTTGAGGAAATATGATCCAAGAACAGCACTATGGCCTGTTAGCCCATTGTATAGTAACTTCGGTCTGTGAAGGGGAGCCTCACCCGATCAGGACACTTAGCGCACCCAAGGGCGTGACAAGGATAGCAGGGGCGAAGGCGTAGGCTGCGAAATTGGCGACTTCTCCAACGGCCACTACATCACCACCAGTCAGCTCCACTCGTTCAAGCGACAATCGATAGATCAGGGCCTGTCGTACATGTAACCACTCCTCCCCACCATATGGGACTCTTGAGATATGAGAAACCCTCTCCTTCAAAGCCATGCCTCTCGGATGCTTGCATCAAGCCCTATATGATAGATATCAGTCGTTTGTTCGAGATGAGGGTCGATAGAATCGACGAGAGGCAATTCCGCGCGGCAGGTCATCGGCGGCGATTGGACACAAACGAACCTTTTTCGTAATGACGAAACTTGTACCTAGTACTTATCAGCTCTTGCACAGAGTAAATGCAATACGAAAGACTCATACCGATCGCCATTGTTGATGTAATGGCCAGAATGAGGCCGATATACCTACGCCACGGTCAGTACATTGCGAATCCGGCGATGGTCCCAACGGGCCAAGAGATTGGAAACAAAACGCATCATACTTTTCGGAAATCATCGTGAGAAACTCTTGGAGCGGAATGCTCCTTGCAATTGAGCGACTTCAATGTTAACGAGTGTTGGGACAGGTGTAGTCCGAGCCGGAGCTGAAGGGAAGCGCGATGGGAAGGCTAGAATGGACGGGTTGGCGTGGTTGATGACTGAGTTGACTTGACAACCTGGAGCCGCATTCGGCAGCGCGCGCCAACAATGACCGGCAGTCCAAAGACAATAGCGACAGCGCCTAGGTAAGGACTGGAGGAGCAGTAACAACGACAACAACAACAAATGGCAAGAGTAAGAAAAAAAAAAATTGCTTGGGTGGCAGAAAGGAGCGAGTAAGCCGGACAGGGACAGATGCTGCAGCCTTGATGCGGCAGTTAAGTTTGGGGGGGTCGAGAACTCCTGCGATCGAAGGAGAGCTTGTTAGTTGACCTTGTCTGATCCTAGAGGCTGGCTGCCTGCGCTCGTGCGGTGGGGTTTTTCCCCTTCAGACGGAACCGGCCCGGATCTGGACGCGCGTAAGTGGTTGAAGCGAGTGAGGGAGGCAAACCCCCAAGATATTACGGGCTGGGGGCGAGATTTGGCTGATAGAAGGGCGAGATTCTGGGTGAACTTGAACAGCAGGAATTATGCGGAAAAGCCTAAGCTGGGAGTAGA
Organism: Aspergillus neoniger CBS 115656; assembly: GCF_003184625.1. NCBI lineage: Eukaryota > Fungi > Ascomycota > Eurotiomycetes > Eurotiales > Aspergillaceae > Aspergillus > Aspergillus neoniger. The sequence continues at coordinate 19,628 of NW_020291129.1, forward strand.
CAAAAGGAAAAGAAGACAAAGAGGCGGTCGCCGTTGTTCCAAAGAGGACAGACACCAGTTAATCTTCCTTTTTGGCGACAGCGTGACCGACACCCACCAGCCAAGTTGTCCTCGGCTGAAGCAACCAAGCAATGTTTCCAGCGTTACCAGCGTTTAATTAAAACTTACCATACCTAGGCAGTACTTTATTTTCTGTACAAGCCAGGAATGATCCCTACTAATACTACTTACTGCTGCTGCTGCTAACTTACTAGATTCCCTCTAAATATAGGTAAGCACCACTTATGTCTGTCGAGCAAGTCATAGGGGGAGAACTCCTGTCTCGACAACTAGGGTAGTAATCTAGTTAGTTTCTCAGAGCTGCTGATACCATATGCTGATGCAATTGAGTAATTGAGTCTCTGTTCTCCTCAATATTATCACCTCTACTACTCTCCTGGACTTCTCAGTACTACCTCAGCCTAGCTTTGCTTCACATGGGAAAGCGGGAGCATTACACATACCGTACGTATAAATGGAGGATTAGATAACCACCAGTCGTTTAGTTACTACTAACTAGTTATGCCTTTTAAAAGGTCAAGTTCTGGTACAGTGTAATGAAGCCTGAAAAGAAGGGCAACGGTGGCCATTCCAATGACCCAATCAAGGCGTGCCAGCCACAGCCCGGCCCCCCTTGAGGAGCCTGGTTTCAGTATCCGATCGGCGTTTTGAAACGTAAGGTGGCCGACTAAGAATAGGAACCCTCGCCTCAATTCTGGTTCCGGGGTTCAATTTCATCTCCTGCCTGGGATTAGCTTCAATCCCTGCGGTGTTTACCGACCGTCTGAGCATCGTGTGTCTACCGTCTTGGCATGGCCTGTGATTGAACTCATCACACCAATCCACCCATTACTAGTAACTCAGTAGAAGTAGCTTATATTCTTCCCATCTTATCGGGATATTAGACCTGTCCAATCTCACCTGCATCAGTGCTCTGCTTTCCTAGATAATGTCGATCGTCTACCCAGTAGCACGGTCATCAACAAGAGCACGTTCCAGCGTCTTCCTTCCTTATCTAGCAAGCTGTCTCAGCTTTGGGACAATTTTCTTTTCATTAAGGAACCTTCTGTGTATCTATTACATTCTGATAAAGATTGCAACTCAGATCAAAGTAAAAAAAAAAATCTGTCATTTTGTAACTCCCAAGGAGATTAGACGCAGAGAAATTCAACTATCGCTATCCCGCCAGCGCGGAAGCTACCTGGATTCAACATGATAACAACGCCTTGCATCGAGTACAGTAGAGATGCGTATCCACTCCCAGACGCCACAAAAGACCTTCATCATGGTATCACTGACCAAAGAAGAATAACAAAAAACACAAGGGCAAGAATAATACTTGGAATAGTGGGAGGTATCAAGTACAAACCTAAGTTTTACACCCCGTATGTGGAGTGCCCAAGGCGATGCTGAAACATTGCCCCGGCCATACCAGTCCGGTGGGAGGAAACATGAGGGGGGGGAGTTATCGAAGTATCACGTACCTTATCTGGATTGCATGGCTGCAAAGTCTCCGCACTTCATTGACCGATGCCATCTTTCGGAAACATCATTAGTGACTCGTCACATATCAGGGCTGCCCAATGATCGTGAACGTCATATCAGACCAGCCCGGTCCCAATATGCTGGAATCGTTAGATAGAGCCTAAGCAAAGCTCGAATCCCAGGGAAGGAGGAGTTGTTTGTGTGCAAAAGGGCAAGGTGAATGGATGGTGTGGGTAGGAAAGAGAGATTTAGGACGACCGAGAACGTTTTGCATCCGGAGAAGGGGTTTCAGTGAACTCAAACTCATCCTCTGCTTCGCGATGACGTTTCGTTGGACCGCGACTTGGTGACTTGGCAAGATCTGCCTCATCGCCGGCAGCCAGTTCATCCTGGACTCCCAGATCCAAGTAGTCTTCATCGTCGAATGTCAACTCTTCGGCGTCATCGTGTGTGGCGGGTGCTTCTTCGGATTCATCGTGGATTTCTCCCGGCTCTTCGAGCTCGTCCGCATTAGTGTCCTCGGCGGCATGTCGATTGTCTTCCTTTCTGGGGCTCTTTAGCAGATCTTCCGCAGTACCTAGTGAGTCATCCTCCAAATCCTCGGCAGATTTGTTGGTGATCTCTGGGGTTTCCTGGGAGACACTATCCGGAACCGTTTCAGTCTGATTCGGTGCCTCTTCGCCTGGACCGCTACGGTGGATATCTCCGTCATCGTTCTCAAGGCCATGGAAGTCAGCGTCGACTGTGCCATCCTGGACTTGATCGCTGTCGTGAATATCCTGGAAATCGTCTGGTTCTTGCACATCCGTTGCCGTCGCATCGCCATCGAATTCCTCATCTGCTTCTCCGGGAATATCGGCAGCTTCGGCTGCGTCCGCATCTTCTTGATAGTCGTAGTGTTCAGTAGCATCTACATTAGTTTCCTCTTCCGGGCAGGCTTCTTCATCAGCAACTCCCGTGCCATAATGCTCAGTCTCATGCTCGTCATGATCATGATCATGATCGGCCAGACCGTCTGCTGAGTCAGGCAGGGGCTGTTGAGTCACCGTAGCAGTGGACTCTGACTGCTCTTCTGATTCATACGACTCGTTCAGCTCGTATTGATCAACAGACTCCACAGACTCGGGTTCGGCCTGATGAGCCTCATGGCGGTTGCTGTCCTGGTCATCATCGCCTTCCCGAACGTCACTTGAAGCGGGGCCAACTGCATCATCGTTATCTGAAGCTGCTTGATCATGGTCCTCATGGGCTTGGTCGCCATGCCCTTCTTGCTGTTGTTCAGCAGCGCCTGTCTGGAGCGTCGAATCGACATCAGGCTCGTAGTTGTCTTCGGAATCACTGTGAGCATCCTCTGCTTCAGAGGATTCCTGCTGAAGATCGTCCGGAATATCAACTTCTTGGTTCTCCTCGTAAACTTCCGCGGAGGCTGCCTCTGCTTCGCCGTAACCATCCCAGTAAACTTCCGACAGACCTTTCCCTTCGTTTGCAGCTATAGAGAGAGAGGATAGCTCTGCAGCAACTGTGGGCCTTGTGCTCAAGCTAAGATAGAGCGCTTCCGGCTCTTCCACCCCGTCATTGTGGCAAAGACGGAGGTACAAATCTACAATCTGATGTAGTGTGACCTTGTCAATGTGAAGTGAGTCCTATAGTCGTGGTTAGTATTTGCCTAATAGAAGGGATTCACGAGTGACAAACCTCGGTTAGTTGAATATTCAATGCCTCGACATCTACAACAAGAACCTCACTATCTCCGATATGTTCACGTAATACCTCACGGCACGAACCGAGCAGTTTGCCGAAAGAACCAAAAGCCAAGCTCTCATCCTCAAGAAAGAACGTCTCCGATGAGTCGCCTTCCCGAGGAGGGAACAGTGAGATTTCGTTGTCTTGATAATAGACTTTGACCGGATACAGGGGCGTGCGTTCCGTCGCCGGAGCTCCTCGCTCGACTAGGTGATCGACGTCTTGCGCCTCTGCAGAGCGGTCCTGAGTTCCTGTGACCTTAGTTTCCTCTTCATTATGTCCTGCTTCACCCCCCTGTGCCTCTGCCTCTACTTTCCCCTCCTCTCCTTCTCCTTCTTGGCCTTGTCCCTCATGCTCTTCTTCTACTGTACCCTCTAGCTTTTCAGCTGGATCCTTGTACGCATCAGCTGGAGGTTCAACGTCGCTGGGACCGCTCTCAAGGACCCGAGGCTGGTCGGCGTTATTAGCGGTCTCTTCCCGATCGTCTTGTTCCGCGACATGATGAGACTGTTGCTCCACCGTGTTGGTACCATCGAGGGGCTTTTTGATTTCGGTCGACTCGGCTGTGTCTATTTCGGGCTGCTGTGGGACATGCTCTTCTGGTTGGTCGATAGGTTGCTCAATATCTTGCGGGTGGTCATTATGTGCATCTGCATGACTTTGTTGTTCCGTCCGGGGCTCCTCTTGGAGTTCCTGCTCAGCGTTTTTCTTATCAACGGGCATCACAGCACTCTGTTCTGGCACTTGCGCTCCTTCTACCGCTTGGTTCTGAGCTTCGGATGATGTCGGCATTTCGTCTTGAGCTTCAGCAACAGGGGTATCGTTGTCTTCTTCGTAGTCGTCTTCGAGCATTTCCGCTTCATAAATACGTTCATTCTCGTCCTGCATTTCCACGGTGTAGTCGGCTCCGGTATAAGGTTCATCGGCATCAACCATAGTCGGCTCGGCAACATCATCGACCATATCCTCATCGGGAGCACCTTCGTGATCGTATTCGAAATATTCGTCCGCTACCATCATATCTTTGTCGGTAACGGAGGCCTGGTCTTCCATGATATCGATATCAATATCGAAGTCATCCACATGCCCTTGATAGGGGGAAGCCATCTCCATCTTATCGTCGGCCACAGAGATCTCCATGTTGGTAGGTGCAAGCGAAGAAGCGGTTATCATGTCATCGATATACGATCGGTGTTACAACAGAAGGACAGAGACGCGTCAAAAGTTTCCGCGTGGCGATCTCGGGGTGTGCCTGAAAGCAACCCAACAACAGATTTTGTGAGCTGCCTTTAACACTAGGGATGGATTCACCCGAGGACGGTGAAAAGTGCAACTGCGTCTGCGGTGACGACAGTTTGGTCCCTGAATAAGTTGTGGGGAAAGGTCAAGGGAAAAGGTTGACTTGTAAGGTGCAAATGGAGAGGTCGAGGCAAAGTGAAGCTTCTTGTGCTGCGGTAAGCGAGGGGGTAGCGCGGCGCACGGGCCAACGGGGACGAAGAGAACAGCAAGCGACTCCCCGTGGCTTCGACGTCAAGACACGCCTACCAGACATTCGTCCGTCGGGAGATTGCTGTCATCTGGACGAAAAGTTATCACTTCTTACTAGACATCTGACCTTCATCCACACAGCCATGGTTCGATCCCGGGTATTCGACTGTATCCTAGAGCTCTGCTAACAATCGCGCACAAACAACAGGTCGTCCTCGCAGCCTCCATATGCACCCGCGGGGGCAAGGCCGTACTTTCGCGCCAATTCCGTGAGATTGCTCGCTCAAGAATCGAGGCCTTGCTCGCTTCCTTCCCCAAACTGGCCGACTCCGGTACTCAGCATACGACCGTGGAGCAGGACAATGTCCGCTTCGTATACCAGCCTCTGGACGAGCTATACATCGTCCTGATTACGAACCGCCAGTCGAACATCTTGCAGGACATCGACAGTCTCCACCTTTTCGCCCAAGTCACCACCAGCATCTGTAAGAGCTTGGATGAGAGGGAGATTCTGCGCAATGCTTTTGAATTGCTTAGTGCCTACGATGAATTGGTGACTCTGGGGTACAGGGAGAATCTGTCCCTTACTCAGATCAAGACCTTCCTGGAAATGGAGAGTCACGAGGAGAGAATTCAGGAGATTATTGAAAGAGTATGTATACCCTCACCTGGGTATACTGTCAATGGATGGCTGACATTGCTGGGTATAGAACAAAGAACTCGAGGCCAGCGAGGAGCGCAAAAGGAAGGCGAAGCAGCTGGAGATGCAGCGGAAAGAGGCCGCCAAATCTGGCCGCTCTATGGCTCCCCGGGCGCCCTCCTACCCCGTCTATACTCCCCCCTCCCGGCCAGCTGTTCCCGATACCTACGACACCTATGAGGCAGAGAAGAAGAAGTCTTTCGCTAAGTGCGTGCATCCATCTTTATCTCTGCTCGCTGTCTCTAACATTTCCCTACTCCAGGCCGTTACCCACCCGCGGCAAGGGCATGCAACTTGGCAAGAAGTCCAAAACCACCGACATATACGAGAAAGTGCGCGGCGACCTTGGTCCTGAAGTTGAAGAGTCCAGCCCCTTGGTGACACCACAAGCCTCGACGCCGATCGCCGAAAAGGTGTCCTCCGCCCGTGCCTCGCTGTCAACGGACCGGGATCCTGTCCACATCACAATCGCAGAGACAATCTCTGCTACTCTTACACGTGAGGGTGCACTGAAATCCTTCGAGGTGAAGGGTGATCTGCAACTCCGAATCTCCGACCCAGCTTTCACCAAACTCAAGCTCGACCTCCACGCTAACCCCACGCATGGTGCGCAATTCCGCACCCACCCTAATGTCGACAAAGCCGTCTTCACAAACTCTTCCGCAATTCAATTGAAGGATACGTCCAAGAGGTTCCCGGCTAACAACTCCATTGGTGTGCTGCGCTGGCGTGTCGCAAGCTCTGGATCGGACAACGCCGATATCCTCCCCATCTCGTTCACCGTCTGGGTGAACAAGGGCTCCGACTCGACCACCGTTACCATCGAGTACGAACTGACTGGATCTGACACTCTGCGCGACGTCGTCGTCACTATCCCCTACGGCGCCACAGAACCGGCAGTGTCCAGCTTCGACGCCGTCTACGAAGTATCCGGAGACAGCCTGGATTGGAACATCGGAACCGTGGATGAGAGCAACGCATCTGGCAGCTTCGAGTTCGAGTCCACAGGCGACGGAGATGAGAACGAGTTCTTCCCCATGAACGTGCATTTCTCGAAGGCTAACCCCTTCGTCGAGGTCGACGTAAACGACATCACTCTCTTGGAGATGGAGGGCGAGAGCACTGGCTACTCCAAGGATGTGAAGAGCGTCGCCGAGGGATATGTCATCGAGTAGATTCTTTTGTTTCTCATGTCTCCGTTGCTTGGGTGTATAGAGTACTAATGACGTTCGGACTGCCCATTTGGGTTTCTGCGAGTTGTGTCTTATGCTTTTTGACCACGGTTCTTTTATTTGTTTTATTCTCCAATATAAGCCTCCTTTTTCTCTTTTACTTTCTATATGTATTCACTATAAGATTGCGCCATACATCGTCATCCATGCTGGTCCGTATCTAGCATTTCAGAGCGGTTGCTACATACCTTGGCAAACATAGTCCAGAAGAAGAATATCTCATGTGGAGTTATTGTAGGGTCCGGAATGATACCAAAGTGAGGCATAACTCTGATTCTCATTGGCATACCTCATAGATACTTTCCGGTCACAATAGCAGTAATCACGAGTACAGTCATTCTACTGTGTTCTGACCATGGGTGCGTATGTGTGCTGTGCACCCAAAGTGACAAAGATGCCTTCGTGGTGTTAATATCCTCCAGTTTCTTTATCGGACTGGTTGACAAACACTATGATGTATGTCGCAAAGAGTAGTACCTTGTTCGTTTCACGTGGGTAGTAAATGTTCTCTATCCAAATCACATGAGTTATATACACAAAGTTTCCCATTACGGGTGGTAAATATCAACATATCAATACAAAGACATGGTTCATATCTGTATCCCGTGCGAGAACACATAACCAACCCTCTCAGAACGTAGAAAATTGAATGCCGCGCAAGTTGGAAGCCAAGAGCTCTAGGCTAGACTCAACGCTAGGCTTCGGCCAAGAATGAGGCTGGGCTAAGCCTCCCAGTTCCTCTTTTTTGCGGTGAACAGTAACCTAGCGTTCTCCTCTTGAGAGGTGAATGAGAGTCGAGCACCGCTTCCTCCATGTACAGCGCTCAATTTAGAGATACGGATATCGATGACGTTTGCGCGAGGAAGGGTGCGATTAGCCCATGAGAACGAGGTTGCAAAGGGCCATTCCTGGCCGGTCCATGAGTGGAAATCGATTCCGAGGAGGCCCCGTCCGTCGCCGACGAAGCGTTCTATGCAATCCAGTGGGGGGAGGAAGCGGCGGCGAATGCCGCAGCCGACGTGGTTTGGGTCTATTTGGTAGTCAGGGCATTGTTTGAGGGAGGCTATGATGGCTGTTATATCTGATGGTGGCGCCGGTGGTTGTTCAGGTGTGGAGTCGGTGTCTGAGTCGAGGGTGAAGTCGGGATCGATTAAGGTCGAGCCGAGAAAGATGGTCTTTGTGCGAAGAGAGAAGAATCGGGTCATCTGTCCTAGGTGGAAGGCGTCGCAGGCACTGGAGTTGCCAAAGCCGTAGCGGCATTGGAAGGGACGCGCTTGGTTGATGGCTGGTGCGAGTGGTTGTCGTGGGACAAAGGGTTTGGGGGGCTCGGGGTCTTCCAAAGCGCCGTAGACCCTGAGGAAGTAGGCTTGGAGGTCGGTAATGGTGTTCAGGACACATTGTCGGCGGAAGTAGATCTCCTCTGGAATATGGTTAGCGTGCTTGACAATGGAGTGGAAAGGCGTGACGGGTTTGATGAGGATACCTTCTATACCGTTAGGCAGATAGCGCCAGGGGTGGGTAGGAGTAACCGGAGGCTCGACACCGTTTGCCCAAGTCTTCGAGCCAAGAACCAGTAGGGCATGGGACATCACTTTGTATATGACTGGCTCGTCCAGTATCCGCGCTACGAAGATGGTTTGCCGGATGCGATCCTCACTCAGCTTCAGTAAAGAAGAATCAAATTTGGAGGGTTGATATTTCCCTTTCCCATAAGCGTAACCGGCTCTCTTGAGAGATTCCCGGACGACATGCGGAGAGTTGAAGGCGTCCGCTAGCCCCAGTAGTCTTGCAATCAGAGACACAGGTAAAGACTTTAAGTCCGCATCAAATGAACACTTCTGTTCCTCTTCAAAGGAGTTGAAGGACAGGATCTCCAGAAACAATTTGATGGCATCCAACCCAAGCCTCGATGCGACATGTTTGCTCGGGAGAATCACGACAGGTAAATACCTCACTTCTGCATTCGGGCTGTTGGATGACGCAGCGTTCGCCGGTTCGTCATTCAAAAGCTTCTGATGCATCATTTTCTGCTGCATGAGTTGACGACCTTCGGAGAATTTATGCGGGTCAAGAAGGGCCCGAAAATACGGACTATTTTGTGTCAAATCATCGCTGGAGACTCGCCACCGACGATGGCGCGCCTCCGATTGTGTTGCAATATCAGATTCAGGATCGAAGTATTCAACGATCACGTCGCCGGTCTGCAAGATGACTTTGTAGGGAGCAGCCGACTCCTCTAAATCAGGCAATGAATGAGCCACGCCATTTGTCTGATGCGTGCCTTCCAAATGGCCTGTGGCTGCCTTTATGGACAAATCACCTATTCCAGAAGTTAAGCTCTCCTGTTGAGATTCCGGGGCACCTTCCGAGTCCATGATGAGCTGATCTTGTGCAGTTGGATTTGTTCGCGATATCCTTAGGGGAGGTTATAATAGGTGATCTCTCTCTCGGCACAATTGATGACAGCATTGGGGTATCTTGAACAAGCTCCTCGTAGCTTCGAAACAAGGTTCCGTGGAATCTGTACTCCTGCCAGAGGTAGGAAGTGGGATATCCGCCAGAGGTTAAGTTATCGTTTGGAGGCCACTGGCCGGAACAACTCTGGCATTATGACGCTATGTGCAGCCTTCTCATATCGAGAAGCCAAACATATTCTTCAAAGTATGATGGAAACAATATGTGTGCAAATAAGAGATGTGGATCGAAAGAAGTGGTGGTTGGATCGAAAGAATTGCCTCTTCGAGCCATATCGTCATGTGACCCACCGCGGGGATACTTCAAAGCCGTTTATTCTCCTCTCCTCATCTTAGTTTGGCACCTTCTTTTTCAGTTGTGGACTAGTTTCGTGCTAATCGAAAATAATATGTATAAAGCAATTTACTGTATCTGGAAGAAGCGAGTGGTATGATTCTTACTGCAATCGCCGTCGATGACCGACACTCACTGAAACGGAAGACATATAAATCCGAGCAGCAAACTATCTGGATAGTACCCGGCATACTGTCAGAACTACTATAGAGCACCATGCCAACCTACTAATACCTACTACTAGTAAGTAGCAAGTCACTCATGGGCCAATACATACAACTACACTAGTGATTATCTGGCAATGGAATTGGGCCTTTGATAATAACCAATTTGTCAACCCGAAAAAAAAAGGTTGTTGAAATGCTCAGTCTATTATACTATCTTGACCGCAAAAACGTGGCCCTCGAGTTCGAGTTCGGGCTAGATGTTATCATTCGTACCCACATACAGTCTGCTCAACCCAAAAAGGATCAAGATCATCGTAAGGGGCTCTTATAGCATCTCCCCAGATGCCTGGGGAGTGCTCGGCCGGCGTCGGTCCCGACCGCTGCAGGGAATGAGGCTACAATGAATTTAGAACCTGAGGGATTGGATCTAGAGTTCTAGACACCTTTCTAAATGGCGCCGTTGCAATTTAGCTCGGGCTGCTATATGCCCCGATCGGATGCTTACGTTTTAGTGGTCATTGCATTTGTATTTGGAATTCTTGTATTACCCGAGCCTGGTGATGCTAAAATCTGCTATGCTCTTTGGCTGTAGTCACAGATGGTTTCTGACCCCCTAATGTTGTACTCAGAAGATGGTAATAACAGAACATGACAGAACGAAATGGTTTTGACAGCGCTTAACTCCAGACCTCCCTTGTGCGATATTGTTGCTTTAAAAGACATAGTAGCGAAATAAATATGTATATGTGCGAACAGAATAGGTGATTAGTTATTCGAAATCAAAAGGAGAGATATGGCGTATGCTGTAAGGAATTTCCCAGCGGTGCCTCTTCACGGCAACGAGACGATAGGAATGTGCAAGATCTGACAACTTTTTGTGGTGTCGGATTTATGCATGATTCCATTTTCCTGGCTGGTTGCTTCGCGGAGTTTGAATGCCTTCCCAGCAGCATAGAATAGTTTTGCGGCGAGAGGGTTGAGGGATTCAAGTGGTATCGTGGTCTCAGGCAGAGGTGTCTCGTCCTCCTCTCCCATCTCCTCATCTTCCTCGCTGCCGTCGAGCGGCTGTCCACCTTGGCAGATGGGAGAGAACAGCGCAAAGTGTGGCAGCTCCTCGTCGTCATCCGACGAGTATGGGCTCAGCTGCTGCTGCTCATCGTTGTAACCAGAAAGGCCTGTCTCAAAGATGTCGCTTCTCTGCGAGGCAAGATGCCATGGTTCACCACAGAGGAATCCCACCACGAAATCTTGATTGGCACGGGCAGCAGCTATGCAGCTCTGACGGTAGTCGGGAGTAAAGGAAGTATCGGTCCTGGATGGCAAACAAAGTACTAGACCACGGGCCAGAAGAGGCGGGGGAGGAAGATCCTCAGGTATCGTAGATGGACTCAAAGTTCCAAACTCGAAGCCATGGCGCTCGAACTGAGGTGATTCCAAGGGATAATCGGCAGAATCTTCGGTATGCTGGGTGATTGTTTGGGTAAGGGAGATAGTCGAGGCCTTCCGTGGGGGCAGTCCCAGGCCACTTTGGTCGACGACATACTCCGTAAGATGTTGGGATTGTGCCGAGTCTTGATCGCTGTTGGATTGCTCATTTGCGAAACTGTCGGCGGTGATTTCAGTTCTGATGGTCTGCACAGCGTCTGCCACTGCCTCCCGAGCGGCAGCCTTCAAGGTCGGAATCAAGATGTCGGCTTCCTGGTTGTAAACAGCGGCCCCCGAAGCCCAGGCTGTCGACATGCCCGCCCATGATGCTGGCTTCACCACACCCCTAGTGTACTTCTTCCGTATCAAGTCGACCACCCCATTCCGTACTTCTCTCGATTCAGACTTCTGCCGACCGACAACGTCAACGGTGGAATTGAGAATCCGACCACTTTCCCAGATCAAAAAGCCATGCTTTCTAGCCAAAGTGGTCAATTGGCGAACCGTTTCCTCGGACCAGTCATCGATGATATCTGCGTGAACCTGAAGGATGCTGATATGGGGGCCGACCAAGGACGCGAGATGAAGGAGCGAGTCCGTGTTGGTAACCGTGTGAGAGGGAGACACACACACAGGCAGTCCGTAAGGCAGTTCGGACTTGGACTTGGCCAAAGTTCGTAGGTAGGACACAATGCGGTTGCCGGGGAAGGACGGACTGTCCGACGACGAAAACGTATCCATTGTGGTGAGAGACAAGGTTGACAAGCGACAAGAAAAGTGAGGGGGCGGAGGTTTAGGGGAAAGAAGAGAAGAGAGGGGAGGGAAGAGGGAAGGAAGAGAAAGAGGGAGAGTGGAGTGAGTGAAGAGATGAAAGGGTTGGGAAGAGGACGAGGGAAAGAACAGGTTAACTATGTCTGTGTGTGTGTGTGTGTCTCTTTTCTTTCTCTTCTTTGTTTCCCTCACTTTCTGGCTCAGGGAGCTTTCTTCCCGTTGAGCTACTGAGGTACACTAATTAGAATGGAGGTAAAATCCACTTCCAGTCCCTTGACTGGTCGACTCGGTCGAGACAAAATGATTGACAATTGAACACCGTCTCCACTTTTCCGACATTTAGCTCGACATGATCAGTCGACAGGGGTTGAGGGGGGGACCGGTTCGGATGCGGTTCGAAGGAGGAATCGGATCAAGCAGATCTCCATCCGTTTTTTCTTAAATTGAAAGTACAGTAAGAGGGGGAATCGAGAGAAAGAGAAATCTGCCGAACGGGAAGTCTGCTTTGCTCTACACTGATTTGTTTTTCTGGCACCAACATACTCCGTACACTCATTCATATATTTGGCTAATCAATTTATAGGCTGTTACTATTCCAATGAGAAAAATGAATGCACCTAAAATAAGTTGACTTCGACCTGAATTCAGTCAATGCAAATGAAGGCGGAAAAAAAGCATGAGTTAATGGGCGAGGAATGAATGTAAAGAACGAGCGAATGAATGCATGAATGAGAATGGGACATACCTTATCCCAAGCTTGGTCAAGTCGAGTCAACTAGACTCCATCGACAGACGGAGCCGCGCGACACGGGGAAACACCGAGGGACTCCCCACCGGCCGATACATTCTCTTACCGATCAGAGACTGACTTTGCGGCTGGAACGGAGGAAAACTGTATGCTAAAGTACCGCGCAGTACGGAGATGGCCAGTAACCAAACCGAGAAACCAGGGAAATAGTCATCAACAGAGAGGGAGTTGTGCATGAGTGAGAGGTAATCTATCTGTGAACCATGGCCACCATAAACCATGGAGCATTTTCACTTTCCAATCAAGCCGTTCAATTCATATTGCAAGTTTCTTTTTAGCTCCTCCACTTCTGATGATCTCCAAATGATTTCCATCCATGGAGATCGCCTTGACTTCTCGACAACTACTCCATACCCGGTTTCAACTTTCAAATCAAAAGTCTTCCCTCCGAAAAGGCATCAGTCCATCATCCATCTCGGCCCCCCCCTTCTCTTCCCTCTTCCCCCCTCCCCCTCCTCTCCCTTTTTCTCTTGGTTGCCCCATCTCTCTCTCTTTTCTCTTTTCCTCTCCAATTGTTCAAGTCAATCCTGTCCGGTTATTGGGCACAAGTGTAACCCACCAGAAAGACCTTGTCCTACTCATCCAGCCATGCCCAGTGCACGCCCAGTGCCCCGTCAACTTCATCCACTCCAGCTCCAGCCTCCATCCTTCCTTTTCCCCATACGGACAGGGGCGAACCCGCCTTGTCGGAACGAGCGATCCGGCACAGTGGAAATGTTACGCAACTTACGCCGCATACGCAGCGGGCGGGTCATTATCCAGCCCGTAATTTCGCCCTTCCCGGCAGAGGGGGACCACTTAGAAATCGTGATTACACTGGCTGTGTGTGTGGCGAAGGCAAGTACGAAAGTAAATATAGATAGATTTAAAATAGCAGTAGCTAGCTATTATGAGGAACACGGGATGCGATGTGGCCAGTAGCGCTTCACCAGATTGTGGAAATGGAGCATAATTTACTGCTGAACTTTTTCTGTTCGGGCGTTGAATTCGATTCGGCTGGGCGTTTAGTAACTCGAGTCCTCCCCATCCTCGCTTACTAGTGCTTTCTGCCCAGCGCTTACCCTCCCCATTCAACCGTCAACTACTATCTAGATAGTCTCTTGCTTGCCGATCTCATGTCCCAACTCTCAACGTCGTTAGTTGCTATTATACTTTTGGTTTCGGAACCTGCTCATAATGGCTCGTTTTGGCCAGACTTTGACCATCAGGCACGCCACACTGCTTGTTCGGATGACAGCCTCATTTCTCATATTCCGAAAAAGCCACCCAAAGCTCAGAGCTCTAGACGTACTGTGATACATCCGACTGTCGGGGGTCTTGTGATGCGTCCCAGATCCGCCCCAGTGTTCAGCTGCCATCGACGCTTTGACGACCCCCGATAGTAAAAGAGGCATGCTTTGGGAGGAGATCCGCTTGGAGACAGTTTCAGGCCGCCATGCTTTTGCCTCGGACGGCGAGTGACCAGTGCCCGGGATCCAAACTCCACAGACCGAGATATGATGGTACAGTGTACGGAGTAGTATTTTGCTCCCTCGCACACGCAGAGCCAAAACCCACTTAAACCCGTACTCTACTAGGCAAAAAGAGACATCCCGGATGGAGTCCCACCAAATACCACCAAAAACCGGATTGGTCTGTCATTGGTCGCATGAACCGGTAGGCAGGATTATTGACGATCAGGCCATCACTTGACGGATATCATGTAGATAGTGGGTGCGCAGTAGCTACTGCTAGACTACTGACACTGAAAGACAGCACCACAACAGTGACTCGGTACCGGCATCCGCGACTATCTTGTATGGGCTCATGTGATCGGGCAATTTACTCCGTAGATGCACTCCATATTGGATGGAGACCACCGTGGCTCCATTTTGCGCCCAGCTATGATCACTGCACCCATGCGTACGTGTTGACCACACAATCCAAGGAATGATATCTCATTGGGGTCATACATCTGATAAGCAACACAGTCCACAGTAGTGTCTTGGGCAAAGCGGTAGCCAGTCTTACCTACATTGTCGCAAGATTAGCCTCAGAAGTGCGAGAGTATTGCGGTAGCTTAGTGCTATACTTGGGGGTTATATTGCTGCATGCCGTCGCTAATTTGGCAGGAGCTCCATATTAAGTGTGAACCATAAACCTGCGTTTCTTTTTTGACCCAAAAACTGGGCGCCTTCCTTTTGTAGCCTCGTATCCGTAGTACTCTGTACTACCTTGCCCACTTAAACCCCTTCAGCCGTTCAGCTAGCCTCTTGTTTCGGTCAAGCGCCTGTCGCTGCCTTATAGATGCCTTGTATAGGCCTTAGGCACAAAAGTCCGTCCACTGCTTACTAAGATAGCCACTCAGGGGCAATTCCCAAAGAGGACTAGTGCCTTCCGCAGATTCCCGTTGTATCCCCGACGGCCTGAGGAAGCGCCTCCTCTTATGGTGAGCCACACGGTCGCTCTTTGTATAGAGGAGAGAAGAACTTATTGCTTTTTCAGTCACACAAACTTCACAGAATCGACCTTGCTGTGTTGTAGCAGTGCTGCTAGACTTTTGCGATTGTTGTGCTCTGTTGTTTCAGTGGTTCAGCGAATTTTTCCTTCGGAGCCTCGGACCCGTGATCCCTGCTCGATATTTTGAAGCTCACGCCACTTCTCCCTCAGCCATTTATAGCGGTTTGCACCACAACTGATCGCTATCCGTCCAACTACGACTCTCGCATTACATCCCTTACCTCCAGACTTTCGTCTCTTCCCTCCGTCCCTCGATTTCGCAACACGGTACTGGCTCTTTAGGCTTTTGCCTTGCGACGACCATGCCTGGCAGAACCCTTCCAGCTTTCACCCCGGCCGAGGTCGAGTCTCACAATGATGCCAACTCGTGCTATGTGACCCTGGGATCAAAGGTCTATGACGTTACTGACTTTGTCGCCGGTCATCCCGGTGGTGAAGAGTTGGTCCTCGAATATGCTGGCAAAGATGTGACGGAGATACTGCGCGATCCGGCATCCCACGCCCATTCGGATTCGGCATACGAAATTCTGGACGAATGTCTTGTTGGGTTTGTCTCGTCGGAACCCAACGGGAAGGCAGCAAATGGGTGCACCCCTCAATCAAAAGAACAGCAGGCGGTGTTTGCAACAACTGGCTTGTCTTGCGAAGAGGACCTGTCGGTAGAGACCGATCCTACCAAGGATTATCAGACACATAAGTTTTTGGATCTCAACAAGCCTCTTCTTCTCCAGCTGTGGAACAGCGGGTTCACCAAGGAGTTTTACCTGGATCAGATCCATCGCCCGCGTCATTACAAGGGTGGGGAGTCCGCGCCGCTCTTTGGAAACTTCCTTGAACCTTTGAGCAAGACAGCTTGGTATGTTGTTCCTATCATGTGGCTTCCTCCAGTCACATATGGGACTATCGTTGGTTTCTCTGGACTGGCGAATGTGCCGGCTGCCGCTGCTTATTGGGTCGGTGGTCTCTTCCTCTGGACCTTGATAGAGTATGTCATGCATAGGTTCTTGTTTCACATCGATAAGTATGACGCTCTGCCCCATTCATCTCTAATTGCTGGTGCTAATGCTTCGTAGGTGGCTTCCTGATAACCGCGTTGGTCTTACCCTTCACTTCCTGCTACATGGAATCCATCATTACCTACCCATGGACAAGTATCGGTTGGTCATGCCACCGACTCTATTTGTCGTCTTGGCCGCCCCATTTTGGAAGTTAGCGCACACGGTGTTCTTCTATAACTGGTATGCCGCTGTGACGGTCTTCTGTGGAGGTGTCTTCGGCTATGTCTGTTATGACATGACTCACTACTTCCTCCACCACCGCAAGTGAGTAAATCTATTCTCCAAGCTCTTCGTTCAATATTTGCTAACCGCTGATGTTCATCTATAGCCTCCCTTCCTACTACAAGGCGCTCAAGAAGTACCACCTCCAGCATCATTTCGCGGACTTCGACAATGGCTTTGGCGTCACTAGTCGCTTTTGGGACCGCGTCTTCGGCACTGAGCTTGAGATGCCGTCTTCCAAGAAGACCCAATGAACATACGTGACATCCTGATGCTTCATACTCTGGTTTCTCAGTGTTCCCCCATTATTTGCTCTCTATTCATATCTTTAATGTACGAAGTAATGTCGCCGACGCGTGTTTATTCTTACCCACGCTGACAATCCGGAGTTGGACTTCTTGTGTGAATCTTTTCATGTACATTGATTGTCATGGCCGGATGAAGAAAACTATACGTTATTCTTCCATGATATGTGACCATGACTCGTTGCTTTTGTGAAACCGTTATCTACTATTGTACAGAGTATATGGCCGCTTATAATATAATCTTTCTCCCATCTACACTATCGATGAAATGAGTTCAAGCCGGGGTACGGTTGAGTGCTAGATGACCCGTGGTTCATAGCCGTGTTAGTCGGCGCGAAAAAAAATATGAAAGGACAAAAGATAAGGAGGCAAAGACGCCAAGACCACGTGACGTGTCGGCATCCCACGCCATCGGAACATTGAGGTGGACAGTATCTTCACATCTCTTCACCTCACTCCTCAGCTACAGCACCACTCCTGTAGGGAATCCGCTTACCCCGACTCCTAATTATACGGCATCGAGAAGATCTATATTACAGTGTCAGAAACAACTTGCCGGCTTCCGGATTTGAAACAGAAGGGTTCGCTCAAGTCAAGCTTGATACGCCGTCACTCTCTAACCAAGCCAAAAGTGACCTCAATCCTTTCCGCGCAATCTTCGTTGCATTTGTTTTCTGTTCAGTTTAGCCCAGGAAAAGACAAATTGCAGCATATATACCAAGATGTCAGGTCTCGATGTTGAGGCTCTCCTCGAGTCTACAGCCGCTCCGCCATCTCAAGACCCTCCCCGTTCCCAGGACCGCGATGACCGCTCCTCCTCGAAAACTGACAGCAATGACCGCCGGGACCGCGATCGGTCACGAGAGAAGGACCGCAAGCGCAGGGACCGCAGCCGTGATCGACGTCGCTCGCGAGACATCGATGGAGATGAAGACATGAAGAGCCCGAAAAGCGAACATGGCAGTGCTAACGGAAGCCATAGAAGCAGAAAGAGGAGCAGGAGTCGTGATAGCGAACGCCGTCGGTCTCGTCGTGACCGTTACGGTGACGACTACCGCTCTGGTGGCGACTTCTACCGCGGTGGTGGACGGGCTCGCACTCGCTCTCGGTCGCCTTACGATGATCGCTATTACCGCCCCTCGGGCCGCTCCCGTCGCGATGAGCGAGATGAAGACAGACGCACTCGCCGTGAACGCAAACGAAGCCCGAGCCCGCGAAGCCGCGAGAGGACGCCAGAACCTACTGAGGATGAGCGTGACAGACGTACCATTTTCGTTCAGCAGCTTGCTGCGCGGTTGAGAACTAAGGAGCTGATTGCGTTCTTTGAGAAAGTCGGGCCTGTCAAGGAAGCCCAGATCGTCAAGGACCGTGTCAGTGGGCGGTCTAAAGGGTGAGTTAATCTCCTTCCCAGATGATAGGAGAGCTGTGTAACTGACTTTCACCAGTGTCGGTTATGTCGAGTTCAAAAGCGAAGACGCCGTTGCACCCGCTATCCAGCTTACCGGACAGAAACTTCTAGGAATTCCCATTATCGCGCAATTGACTGAAGCGGAAAAGAACCGCCAGGCCCGCAATCCTGAGGCCAGCAGCGGCAACAATCACGCTGCTCCATTTCACAGGTTGTACGTGGGTAACATTCATTTCAGCATCACTGAAAGTGACCTCCAGAACGTCTTTGAGCCTTTTGGCGAACTCGAATTTGTCCAGCTGCAAAAGGACGAGACTGGTCGCAGCAGGGGTTATGGATTTGTGCAGTAAGTTCTTCCCCGGCATACTCTACTCATAATATCAGTAAATGTTGCTAACACCGTGTATAGGTTCCGTGATCCAAACCAGGCTCGTGAGGCCTTGGAAAAGATGAATGGATTTGACCTTGCTGGTCGAGCAATTCGCGTTGGCCTTGGCAACGATAAGTTCACTCCTGACTCGAACGCACAACGCATGCAGAGCCAAGGTGCAAACCAACATAACTTCCAGGGCTCTCTTTTCTCGGGTCACGGAGGACGTGGTGTTCAAGCCGGCGGTACCAGCAGCTTCGACCGCGCTGGTGGCCGTGACTCCGAAAAGGGGGCCGGTGCTAGTGCATTGGACGATACGGATGTTGCCGGTGTAAATTTCAACAATTACAGTAGGGATGCATTGATGCGCAAGCTTGCAAGAACAGATGAACCAGCCGAGCCTGCTGCCGACGACCAGCAAAAGGTGCTCCGTCCCAAGACTGAGGCCAAGCCTCTGCCTGTTAACGTCAACATGGCAAGTCGGTGTGTTATGCTCCGCAACATGTTCGACCCCAACGAGTAAGTTGTCCTGTCATAGCGCTCTTGATCGGTATCTGGAAGCTAACAATCTCGCAGGGAGGAGGGCGAAGCTTGGATTAAGGAGCTGGAGGATGACGTTCGCGCTGAGTGCGAAGACAAATATGGCCATGTTGTTCACATTGCACTAGATCCCAACTCGCAAGGCGATATCTACCTGAAGTTCGACCGCGTCCAGGGTGGCGAGAACGCCATCAAGGGCCTGAACGGGCGTTTCTTTGGTGGTCGACAGATCACCGCCCAGCCCGTCGTCGATGCTGTCTACAGCAGTCTGTTCTCCCGAACCAAAGCGATCTAAAGTATAGGACATCGGCCCGCGCCTACCATGACCACATATGGGTAGGTATTACATCTAATTTGTCTCTCTTACCAGGTGCAATCTGTGACGGCCGGACCACACTTTGGCCTTTGAACTGTTGAGCGGTTGCTTCGGCATGGTGCTTGGCTTGGATGACACTGCCCCTGGTAGGTGCCAGTCTTCTTGACATCTTACCCTTTATGGTTGTCTATCAGGCCGAGAGCCTCGTGGAATGATCTTGTCTATAGGGATTTGTACATTGCGTTAGCGCCAAATAGTTTTTTTCCGTAACCTTGTTAATTGACAATTGTCGGTCATGAAAAGATTGTTGTAGTTTCAAGATCACTAATGACTTCATCATCTGAGTCCTTCACTGAAGTACTGCCAGTGTTTTGTAGATGCCACCATACATTTCCCGTTGCTCCCCTTTCTCAAATATGAGATTGTATAACATCTCATAGAACATTCCCAACACAACACCGTATAACAGGGACACTGGCCAATAATACGACACTACCTGCAAGTCCACATTGTATACTTCGCGTGTGGACTGATCTACAAAGTACTATACATACAAACCCTGACTGTACCTGATAAGTATAGTATATCGGGAGTCTGCTGATCCAGCACTTCCACTTTACTACTCAAAGGGACGCACGAAGCATTACTATCCTAACTACTTTGCTTACTCGGTTGATGAAACAGAACACATCATCTTTCTTACTCCGTCTTCGTATTCAGCCCGCATACCATACATCCTCTGACTCTTCTCATGCGCCTGCTTACGAACGGACATTGGCTTACCGCATTGAGTGGCTTAATCCAAGTCAATAAACAGCTCAACTACGCGACCATGGCCAGCCACGATCATTTCATCAGTGTGAAGAACCCAAATTTGACAGATAAGAATTATCGGATCAGACCGGGTAGTTCTCCAACTAATTGACGTGATGTGTTTATTCGGAGACCCAACTGGTAGCATCACATATACATGTATTCCTGCCGTCGTGCTGCTGCCACGTTTTCCTGCTTACTGGAGAGTTTCTGACCGCTATGATAGACTCATAACGGTAGCTAACAGCGAATGGATTTCTATGACGTTGATGAGATTCCTCTTGCGGTTGGAGTAGCTCGCTTAGTAGTAGGCATTTTCAATGCGTGTCTTGTTGTCAGATGTGTAGTTGACGGGCCTGGTTTTTCTGTAGTGAGACATTGATCGAGAGCGCATACGGTGGATGTTCTCATCCTATTCCAGGGATCCGTTTGTTTTCTTGAAAAAACGATGAGACGGTCTAGAATACCGCAAGTGAGATTTGTTTGTTCTCTTCCAGTCTGCTGCTCCAATGATGTAGTCGAATAGACGGAGACAAGACTCAAGCGTTGATTACTGGTGAGAGGAAAGGGGGAGAAGTTGGAGAGTTCCACTATTTCCCCCCTTTAGCAACAGAAAAGGTACCGAGTCTGTTGCCTGAAGTATAAGTCACAGGGTGCAGCAATACATTGCAGTTGAATTGCTGCGAGGGAGGGAGAGACAAAAAGAAGTAGAAGTAGTAGTAGTAAGTAGTAAGAAGTGCCGTTGTGTTTCTCCGCCGCGCTGATTGCTCGGCCCGCAAAATCAGCAGCCCCCGCGGATTTCCGATAAAAGGCAAAGAACCTTCTTCCTGCTTCGTGTCCGGCACCTCCCTTTGTGTGCTCGTGTTTTTCTACTTTGCTCTCCCAGACTTTTTTTTTCCATAGACATCATCCTACCAATGCTTCGGCCTTCATGATTGGGTCTCCCGCCAAGCGAGTCTCCGTCCAGGTCCGGACCCTGGCTGACAGTTATCGTGAGTTCGCCTCCTCCCCCAGATTTCTCTTATCTCCGCGCCTTTCTTGCGCCCAGCCAGATCGGCCTGGAGTTGCATGGTCGTCCTGCATTCGCGTCTCACCATCCCCCCTGGCTAACCTCCTCTTGTCTCCTCTCTAGTCTATATTATCTGGTCTCGGCATCGTCGTTACTCGACCAAGTATATTGTTCCTGACGATATCCGCCCCACCAAGCGTCGCGAGTTCCACGACTATTTCGTCACTCATCTGCCCTCGTCCTCGCTACATCCGGATCCCCGGGGTCCTTTGGCCCCCTTCCACAAACTCCCTCGTGCAGAGTCGGTCCCCCATACGGGCGAGATCTCGCATTCTCCGGCCGCATTCCAGCCCCTTGTCGACCGGGACACCACTGTCGTTCGCATCCCACTGCGGAGTGCCAAACACCACTTTGGTGCACACAGCTTACGAGGCACCCGGCCCTACAATGAAGATGCCTACCAGGCTGGTGTTATCGATATACCCGCCTTTGCGAAGCGTCCACCGGCGTCTTTGACGATCAAGAAGACTGGCACCATCCCTGTCCCCAGAGAGAGCCGCGGGGCCGACACCGCGAGCGGGGATCCGCAGGTCTTCTATTTCGGCGTCTTTGACGGCCATGGCGGAACGGAGTGCAGTACTTTCCTGAAGGACTGGCTTCATGAATATATTCAGGATACCGCGGCCGCCTTTGAATTACAGTCGAGTCTCCGACAAGGCTCAAGCGGCCAGTTCCCGCGGGGCGCGGATCCCTCATCCGGAGCGTTGCCAATAGTACAAGGCGGTAACTCTAAGCGTATCGGAGAATTAGAGAAGATCCTTGTGCAGAACTGGAAGACATTGGTTGGCGGCTATTTCAAGAGATTTGTTCCACCTCACTTCACACATGCCGGAAATCAGAACTCGACGACCGATGTGGATTCTGGCATGGGAGTCACCATTGAGGAGATCTTGGAGTATGCCTTTCTCCGGACTGATCTGGAGTTTGTTTCGGCACAAGCGGCTAAACGAGACGATGAATTTACAAAGGTCGGTCAACCAATGCATCAGGATGATATCCTGTATGGCCCAAGCCGCTCCCGATCGTTGAACATTGGCGGGGTCAATCGCTTCAAGGGAGGCAGCACGGCCAGTATTGCGCTCATCTCAACTCCGACGCCCGCGCCGTTTTGGCACCCCAATGCTCCATCTAGCCTGCTTGTATCGCATGTCGGAGATACCCGGATCCTCTTGTGTTCCACTTTGACCGGCCAAGCCATCCCGGTCACGTCCAACCATCACCCCTCGTCGCCTATTGAAGCTTCCCGGTTACGACGGTACGCTACCACGTTTGTGACAGACTCGTTTGGAGAAGAGCGGATGAGCGGGCTTGCCAACACTCGATCTTTTGGGGACGTCCAGTCCAAGCGCATCGGTGTCTCGGCAGAGCCAGAGATCCGTCGCATCGAGATGGGCCCAGCTGAGTACTCGTTCTTGGTGCTCATGTCGGACGGAGTCAGCGGCACACTCTTAGATCAAGAGGTCGTCGACATCGTCAAGGAAGCCAAGACCCCCGACCAGGGTGCTTCCGACGTGGTCAAATTTGCGACTGAGGTGACCCGTGAAGGAGACAATGCCACCTGCCTGGTAGTCCGATTAGGCGGGTGGGAGCGACGGCTAGAGGGAGGACTGGGAAGCTTGGGGACAAAGGAGTCTCGAGAGTGGCGTCGGCAAGAAGCGACAGATCCGCGCAGGTCACGGAGATGATAATGAAGATTTTTAACATTTGATAGAGAATATGCCTGTTTGTACATAGCTTATTTCTTCTGCTGCTCGTTTGGTTCGTGCTGTTCGAGAGAGCTTTGCATAGTTTACATCTGTACATACGCAGTCCTTGACAACTAATTTCTTTTGTTTTGTCTACACGCGCGCTACTTCAGAATGGGGTTTTGAGTAAAGAATTAGTTGCAGGTTGAATTCTAATTGATGTATGGGAAGGGTAGATCAGGGTCCACGGGCAACTCTTGGTCGGGACCGGCCCGGAAGAGGATGTAAGGCTGGCCGCAAACAGAGAACAGCTTCTCCTGACCACCCGTCTCTCTAAATCTTTCTCATCATCACTTGGCTCCTCTTGGAACTCGTTGTCGCACATTGACACTTACTTTCTGTAATCAACTGTCTTGATCAGTGCAATCGCACCACTCCCCGGATTGCGGCGGATGAATTAAGGTGACCGCATCGTGAGTGGCTCCTTCTTATCACCCCCCAACCTTATCGCCAAACCTCACACATGGCCATTTTCCTCTCCTGACCAACTTGGACAGACTGCCCTTCCACGCGCTGTTAAGATAGTTACAACTTCCCTTTTGTTGGCTCTGTGTACAGTGACATTAATCTCTGTTGTGGACTCGAATCCTGTGATCTTTGGCTTCTGGCACAGGCGCGTCGCAAAAAAAGCAGAAGGTACGTGTTCCACAAAGCTTTCAGGAGAATCTCCGGCGCCGTCATCTTCTCTCAACCCCATCTGAACTTGCCTTGACCTCGTGGTCCATTTCTAGTGAGACATTGTGAGATGTGCTAATGTTATTGTGTCCTCCTCTCTAGCCTTTCTACCCGACTGAGTTTTGCTGCTCCGATTGACTCGAAGCTTGCTTCGGACACGGTCCACTCGCCGTCCTCGTGGAACCCCTCGGATAGAGCTTCTCCTGCTTCCGTCAACTCCCCGTCGCCCAGGCGTTCTTTCCTCCGGAACCTCCTACAAACTACTTCTACTTCTGTTTCAACATTCATATTAATTTCGCCACAATGGGCCCCCGAACTAGATCACAGAAAGCCGCCGCTGAGCTGGAGGCAACCGACCCATCGCCCGCCGTTAACGGGACCTTGCAGGAGTCGCCAAAGAACGGTGCAGCAGTCACTGCTGATGGGGATGTGGAGGAAAACGTGTTTCTTTTTGCTCCGAACTTGATCGGTAAGAGCTCAGCGACACTATTGCAGTCTGACAACACCTAACTTGGATGGGTCTAGGATATGCGCGTGTTGTGTTGACGATGGCCTCCCTCTACTATATGCCTCTGCACCCGCGGACGTGCTCCCTCCTTTACAGCGTGTCGTGCCTATTGGATGCTCTGGATGGATATGCGGCGCGCTACTATAACCAGTCTACCACATTTGGTGCGGTGCTGGACATGGTGACGGATCGGTGCACGACCGCGTGTCTGCTGGTCTTCCTGAGCTCCGCCTGGCCACGGTGGGCCATTATCTTCCAGAGCTTGATCGCTTTGGACATGGCCAGTCACTACATGCATATGTACGCGACTCTGAGCATGGGAGGTTCCAGTCAGAGCCACAAGAAGGTGGAGGCTAGCCGCAGCTGGATCTTGTACCAGTATTACCACAGCAGGGTTCGTTGTTCCTTTGCGTCTCTTTCGTTCAACATGCTGACATGCGCCACAGACCGTTCTGTTTATCTGCTGCGCGCTGAATGAGCTGTTCTTCATTGGACTGTACCTGCTCTCTTTCTCTTCCCCCACCCTGTCTCCCTCCCTCCTGCAGCCTGTGAGCACTGCCAGCCCATGGAGTGCTGGGGCTCTGGAGATGGCGCGCGCCAACAAGATCGACAGCTTCTGGCCTTGGGTGATCACCGGCATTTCGGCTCCCGTCATGGCTCTGAAGCAGTTCATCAACGTTGTGCAGCTGGTCAAGGCGAGCAAGTGGCTGGTGGAGGGCGACATTGCTAGCCGCAAGGCCATGCGCAATGGCAAGAAGAACTAAGTCATGTTCTGACAGCTTGTGGCTGAAGTTGGCTTGTTCTAGCTACCAGTCAATTCGATAATGCCCGTTGGGCTACGCTCCCGGGATCTGGAGGAGTGATGTATGTTCCCCGACCGGGTCAGATATTTTCTGCATGGTTCTGGTGCTCTGGCTGTTCCGGACAGCTCAGAGTGGTCCAGGAGTCTCCCCATAATTACTCTTACCCCATGTCTCTCTTCATTTTTCTATTTCTTTTCTCTGGCTCGAGGATATCGGTCATGTCTTAGTATATGTGATGGGCGGGACTGCGGGCATATAAGGCTAGGTGTACAGACGTCTCAGGGCAAAAATGGGACGATATTGGAGGCGTGCTTTATTGATTCTCTACTTGCATGGCTTCTGTCTTTGTTTCAATGCTTTTTTCGTGTGATTAAATTGGCGCCGCCATCGTCGATAGCATTTTTAATCGGGACTACTAGAGTGGACACATTTACAGTGAGTCAATGTTAATAATAGCTGTAACTCCGGTGGTAAGCGTGGGTAAAAGTACATACGCCGCGCTAAACCGGGGGTGGACTAGGGCCGGCAGTGGCTCCGGTGTCGGCGCGGGGAGCCTCGCCAACTGCCCCGCCAGTCCGTATAAGTTGTAGTTTATACCTCGTTCTCCTCCGCTCAATCGTCCACTTTCCCCCGTGCCAGACTATTCTTTCACTCGCCCTCATCATGCCCGCCTACAACATTGTCGTTTTCGCCGGTGACCACTGCGGTCCCGAGGTGAGTCCGCGCTGAGCCTATACCCATGTACAGCTCCGGACAATCGACTGACCCAGTGCCAACGTCAATCTAGGTTACCGCCGAGGCCATCAAGGTTAGCAAACCATGCTCAGCTCCGAATTGAGCTTCTAGACTCCCTCAATGCTAACACTGCTTCACCACAGGTCCTCCGCGTCATCGAGAAGAGCCGCGATGACATCACCCTCAACCTCCAGGACCACCTGCTGGGCGGTGTACGTCCCAATCAAATCCTATGTATAACAGACCATAAAACGCTGACACTACAACTATACAGGCCTCCATTGACGCCACCGGCAACCCTCTGACCGACGAGGCCCTGACCGCGGCCAAGAACGCCGATGCCGTTCTCCTCGGTGCCATCGGTGGACCGGTACATTTTCCCCCCACCACCAACAACAACACGAACTAACCCAACCAAACAGAAATGGGGCACCGGCGCCGTCCGCCCGGAGCAAGGCCTTCTGAAGCTGCGCAAAGAAATGGGCACATTCGGCAACCTGCGCCCGTGCAACTTCGCCGCCCCTTCCCTGGTCGAGCACTCCCCCCTGAAAGCCTCGGTCTGCGAGGGCGTCGACTTTAACATCATCCGCGAATTGACGGGTGGAATCTACTTCGGAGACCGCAAGGAAGACGACGGCAGCGGCTACGCCATGGACACGGAGCCCTACTCTCGCGCCGAGATCGAGCGCATCACTCGCCTCGCCGCACACCTTGCCCTGCAGCACAACCCCCCTCTCCCCGTGTGGAGTCTGGATAAGGCCAATGTGCTGGCTACGAGTCGTCTGTGGAGAAAGACGGTCACTGAGGTCATGGCGAAGGAGTTCCCTCAGTTGAAGATTGAGCACCAGCTGATTGACTCGGCCGCTATGATTATGGTTAAGAACCCTCGCCAGTTGAACGGCATTATTGTTACGAGTAACCTGTTCGGTGATATCATTAGTGATGAGGCTAGTGTTATCCCTGGTTCTTTGGGTTTGTTGCCTAGTGCTAGTTTGAGTGGTATTCCCGATGGGAAGGGCCGCGTTAATGGTATTTATGAGCCTATTCATGGTATGTCCCCTCCCCCCCCCCACCACTTCTGAAATCTGCTAGGGTGGAAGTGCGGTTTACTAATTTAATCGCGTGCAGGCTCTGCTCCTGATATCGCCGGCAAGGGTATTGTCAACCCCGTTGCTGCTATTCTGTCCGTCGCTATGATGATGCAGTACTCTTTCGGTCGCTTCGATGAGGCCCGCGCTATTGAGGCTGCTGTTCGCAATGTCCTCGAGTCTGGTGTTCGTACTGGTGACATCGGTGGTAAGGCTACCACCAGCGAGGTTGGTGATGCTGTTGCCGCCGAGCTGGAGAAGTTGTTGAAGTAGGTTAATTGGGTTTGGCATGATGGGATGGGTGAAAAAGTATTGATTGCTGGGCGGGTGACCCGCATGAGATATGACTGGATCTAAATGATGAATATAATAATTACATTACTACTACTACCCATGCTACTCTCGTGATTGTTCTTACTGTTACTACTACGTATTAAGTATGGGGGAGAATGTATGACAGCTGCTGCGTGTATGACATATTGATGTATGTTGGAAAAGGAGGGGTATCTAAAACTCCGCGAAATGCTATCAATCGAGTGACACAATGAATGACTACTACCGAATGACAGGCTCGCCCATCCAATCCGGCTCCTCCAAACTCGTCACCACCTTGGAAACACCATCACGCTCCATATCCTCATGCGTACTGGCTCTCAATGAACGTCTGGCACTGTGTCTCCGGACACGACCATCCGCCGATGCAGACGGCGCATTCCCCACCCTCTTTCTCTCATCATCTCTCGCAAACACCTGGAACCCGCGTACATGCGTATCTTTGCCGTTTTGATGATTCTCAATGATTCGCATCTGAATGACCATGGCCTTGAGCACATTCCCCGCATACGGATCATCCTCATCGTCGTCATCGTCATAATCATCATCTTCTTCATCTTCATCCACATCAACGTCAGGATCCTCAAAGATAAACCCGCCCCTTCTCTTCCCCTTCCCCTTCCTCCTCCTCCCCAACTTCTTCTTCTTCTTCTTCCCTCCACCAGCACCACCAGAACCAGCACCACCTTGCCTCTGCGCACTAGTAGTAACCCACCCCCCACTCCTCCCTCCCACCCCCTCCAACTCCACATCAACCCACCCACACGGCCCCTCACCTTCCCAATTAGCAAACTCAACCAGATCATTCCCGCCCATGCCCGCCAGAAACGTCATCTTAGTAGGTGTATAACTCTCATCCATCTCGAAATCCAAATACACCCTGATGCGCACAATAGCCACCAGCTTGAAGAAGTGCAAAGTGAGGGTATGCGGCTGCGGACCATCGGATTGCCAGTACTGCATTGGAGACGGGTGACGGAGGGCAGTCACGCCGCAGCCCGGCTTATGAGTCGAGACGGTCCAGCTAGCTAGGGAGGAGATTTCGCGGAGGTTAGCGGGGAGGGGGGTGGGTGATTTCTCTGTACATAGATCGATCGAATGATTAGTTTATATGTTGAATAAGTGGGTGGGAAAGGGTACATACCGCGCTCATGTAGCATCTCCGACTCACTACCAGCCCCCGGCTCAATCTCCACATCCTCTTCATCCTCCTCGACCTGCTCATCATGTTCCACTTCTTCTTCGTCTTCTTCCTCGATATCAGAAGGCTCCGCCACATCCACATCATGAGCAGGAAGCATTCCGTCCTCCTCGGAGATAGACCGCTGGAACTGCCGCTGTCGGTGTCGGGTACGTTGATGGGCGATGGAACTGAGTGTTGTCTCATGGCTGAATCCGACCCCGTCATACTCTTCTGGAATGGCGTCCTCCTCTTCTTCTTCCTCGTCCTCAACATCCTCGTCGTCGTCCATCATCTGGTCCGCTGGGTGGTTGGGCGGACGGCCATGCACGCCTCGTCCGAAGAGGGAGAACAGGGCGGCCGTTGCGGCGGGGTTGTGCGCTGCATGCTGGCTGGGGTGGCTGTGGAGGGGATGATCGGGGTCAAAGGTTCCGGAGGAAGGGTGAAGAGTGGGAATGGAGAGGCCTTGGGACGGAGGGGTTTGGAATTGCGCGTGGTGGCCGAGGCGCGAGCGATTGGCGCGTTGGGGCGCCGGGGGTGGTTGTTGCGGTGCGTGGTGGGGGGTGGTGCTGTCGGAGGGGGAGGAGGTGTCTGGTGCGGGGTGTCGACGGAGGAGATGATGGTGACGCGGCATGTTGGATACAGTTTGGAAGCAAGTTATTGTGAATTGGCCATGATTCGTGGGGAGATTGAGAGTGTTTGTTGATGCTGGATGGAGAATGGATGGAAAGCTTCATGGATGGACCGCCGTTATCAGTCACGTGTTTCTTATCGGGTTATCGACGATCCAGTATGTAGATGAATAGGTTCAAAACAGTTTAATTATTAGATCAGCTAATAGCTGAGATGTACAGAAAAAGTGTATGATACATAAGCAAGCGCCTCGGATCTTCGTCCGGTGGTGCACAAATTGGTCTATATGGCTTTTTTTGGTGGTGAACTTCTGCCCGTATGTCACCCTCAGTGTTCAACGTCAACGAATCCGAGCTTCTCTCCCATCTTAATGCGCTGGCCCTTCTCAATGGTCCAGTTGAATCCTCCCTCGCGTCGGCCCTCTTCCCAGCCCGCGTCGAAGGACTTACGGGTGCCCACCGGCGCCTCGAACACCAACACGATTGAGCTACCAAGTTGGAATCCGCCCATTTCCTCACCACGCTGCAGAGGGTGACCTCCCAGGGTTTGGCTGGCGTGGAGGTAGGTAGCCTCAACGAATCCAGGGTACTGCTCACCACGCTTGGCCGCAGCGGCGGCTGCCATGTCGGCCGCGGTGTCCGTGGTGAGGCTGTTAGTACGCAGCTCAGCGTCAAAGTTCACCTTGATCGAGCCGACGTTCGTGGCACCCACGGGGGTGTAACTGAAGAAACCCCAACGCCAGCGGCCCAGCAGCACGACACGTTCATTGAGGGTGAAGAGGCCCGGCAGGTGGCGCTGCAGGTACGGGGACACCGAGAACAGTTCACCCGCAAAGTGACGACGGCTCTGCACCACCCACGGCACTGGCGAATGGAAGCGGTGGTAGTCACCCGGAGCAAGGTAGATCACGACATAGTAGAGAGCATTGTTGGACGTCGGCTTCGGGGCGTACCACGGCGCACCATCCCCACGAGCCAGGTCAGCCTTGACTTCGGCTTCTGCAGAGGCCTTGTATGGGGTGGATGCATCGATAGATGCAGAACGCTTCCGGGCACCGCTCTGGTCTCCTGCCAGGAGCGTGGGAAGCGTATAGGAGATGCCGTTCATCTTGGCAAACTCCGCGTCCGCCAGCACTTTGGCTTCGGTTCCCTGGGCCGGCTCGCCCTGGTGGTCTGTGAACTTATCTGTGTGGTCGGCATGATTCGGGGTCGCGGCACCCAACAGGGCGTCCAAGCTGTATGTGACACCCTTGACCTGCTCGACTTCACCACGTTCAATCAATCCAAATTGTAAGATACGTCCATCGGAGGGTGCAAGAATAGCGCGAGTGTCAGGGTCCAGAGGCCGAACACCGGGTTTCAGCTTGCGATAGAAGAAGGCTGCCAGGTTGGGATAGGTGTGAAGGTCGGGTTCCTCAACCTCGTCTAGGTTGACACCAAAGACCCAAGAGTAGAGTTTAAATCCCGGAACACGGAAATAATAAGGCAGCTCAATCTCATTGAAGCGTCCCCAGAGCCGCGATATGGCCTTGAGCGGCAAGGTCGACATAATCTGGACCTGCCATGGTCCACTCAGTCGGTGCTTTGGACGGGGAGGAGCTTTTTCGAAATCAAAAGTCTCGCCGGCAGCTTCTCTCTCTGCACGTTCACGTTCCGCCCGCTGGGCCTTGTAAAACTGCAGCAAGCCAAGCAAGCCGATACCGAGACCGACGGGGATGGGATACCATTCGACTTTGGTGTTGCGTAGGGCAAAACGGAGTCGGGAGCCAAAGGTGCTTCGAGGGGAAGGGTTTTCGTGGGAATTTTGATGCTGATATTGTTTCCAGGACTGCGAAAACTGCCTGGCACCGGTCTTACGACGACCAGTGGCCCGCAACGAGACTTCCATCAATCCTACCTTCTCCCCATGAGGGGAGACTGCGAACTTCCGGCAACACAGGGCAGAACGGCTGGTCAGGCACAGGGCCATAATGCGGTTCTACTCGGAGCAAGTCATCCCAGAGGGGGGGAAGTAAAAGCAACAAGTGCGAGACACCTGCCCTCTGATCACGGAACCGGGATCAACCGAGGAAGCAGCTGTGATTGCAGGATGGGATCGTCAATCTTATGACAGTCAAAACACAAAAACCCGTGATCGGCATCGGTTTGCTGCTTCACCGCCGGGCAGAATCCCCTCCGTCCGCGCGGCTTCACTTGTCATGGTTGCCTGCCTCCGATCTGTTTGTTGATCTGTGTGGTTAGGTGCTTCGTTGTTCTGGACAGCTTGTGGGCGTGAATGTGATATCGTGTTCAACTGACAATTCTAGCTGTTCTGCTTCATATTGCCTGGCTCGTGTGGTTCTGGCCAGTCACATCTCAGGGCTGAAAAGGACACCGTCATCATTCCGGCTTCTTGTATACTTCTCCCGCGGTCCTCTGGCTGTCTGGTTCATGCACATCAACTGCCAGTTAGCACTCTGTTCAGATTGTCATTGTTTGCACTCGACGTGACTGATCCGATTTCTATCAGTTACTTCTGATACACTCTGCTGTCTCTCTTCCAGTGAGCATTGCGACTACGATTATGCGCCTGTGATCGTCTACTCCCAACATCCCTCCGCAAGGACAGAACAACTCCAGGATGACCGCGTCTTCTGAGAACCAGCCCGCTCTGGCGGACTCTCCACAGAGCATAGTACTACATGTGCTATGTCCATCTTTACCTCCTCCCAACCGATTCACTCTCCACGACATCTCCCCGTCCATCACCATTTCCACTCTCAAAGCTCGAATCGCGCAGACCATTCCGAGCGAACCATCACCTGAGACTCAACGGCTGATATACCGGGGAAAGCCCCTGACGAACGACACTGTGGCGCTGAATGATGTGTTAGAGTCATCGAATGTGCGCATACTCTCATCTTTATACACCCCCTGTGGCCGGCATATGCTAACATTGATGCTTCCCCAGGATACCGAGTATTCCATACACCTCGTCCTTCCTCCCGCCCCAGCTCCCCATGCTTCAACTTCCGCCAGAACTCCTGCCCCGATCCCGCGGGGTGCTCCAGGACATCCCGCACCTCAGAGTCCATTCGCATCGAACCGATTCATGCCGCAGCACCTGCCCCACGGACAAGAGATCAGGTATCGAGGCCCCGCATTGCCCGCGGTTCCCCATGAGGCAGAGATCGGACTTGCTCTGAGGCGGAATATCGAGGCCATTCGCCGACAGATTGACATGCAGGAACGGGGCGGACCGTTGGGAGGCGTCGCGGCAGGCACCGCGGGGGCTACTTCCACGACTACAACAGCTTCGTTTGCTCAGCAACCTGCATGGCCACACGTAGCCCCCGGTCTGTCGCACCCAGGACACTCGTCCGTCTCGTCTGATTCCACATTGGCTTCCGGTCTGTCGGGGACAAACAATGCCAATAGCAATTTCCCCGAAGAAGTCCGATTGCGCCTACAGATCCTCAGAAACCAGGTTGCGTTTGGCGAAGAGCAACTGAACCGAGGGGTTGCGCCCCCAATGGACCATATCATTCGCATACGTACACAATTGTTCGCTCTGCTCGACGACCAATATCAGAACCCACATGCTGAACGCGACGGCTCGATTGAATCGTTGCTTACCCGCGTCTTCAACATCTATACCCGCGCCGATCAGCTCCGCGTCTCGCAAGCTCGAACCATGCCCACACCTGTTCTATCTGGACCTCCCAATCCCACACCAGGGCAAGCTCCTCTGTACCTCCTCTCGTCTCCAAACGGCTATCAAGCCTTGGTTGCATCTCCCCGCGGCGCGGAAACGATGCAGTCGTCTCTCGATGCGCTCCGAGCCATGCACTCCCCAACTGGAGCCTCAGCGCCTCGTACGGGTGCCCCGCCGGAGATTCACAATGCAAACGCAGTTGTCATGGAGAACATCGTCCGACAGGCCGTACTCAATCAGCGCCTCGAAAATAACGGACAGTTGAGCTTCACGCGCAATCTCCGACGCATGTGGCTATTTGTGCGCTTGTATTTCTTCTGCTACATGTTCAGCGAACCGGGCACATGGTCCCGCGTGGTGTATGTGACTCTGGCCGTCCTCGTCTCGCTCCTGTCAGAAACCGGGGTCCCACAGCAATTGTATCGAATGCTTGTGGCGCCAGTGCAACGACACCTGGAAGGACTGGTTCATTTCGCCCCGGACGAACCGGCCCCAGCACCATCCGGCACGCCGTCAACAGGCCAAGGGAATGTTCCTCTTGCTCAGCCAACCGGACTGCGACACCAACTGCGACGCGTGGAACGGTCTTTGGCGCTCTTCATTGCAAGCTTGGTTCCCGGCGTGGGCGAGAGACACGTAGAAGTGCGCAACGCTGCAGAAGCGGCCCGGAACGCAGAGCGTGCGAGAGAGGAAGAAGAGCGGCGTCGACGGGAGGAAGAGGCCACCAACGCAGGCACGACTGGTGAGGCACAGACACAGGCTCAGCAGAGCAGCGAGAACGAGCAGAGAGAGACGGGCGAGAACGCACCCAACACGATACCCCCAACTGAGAATTAGCCATAACGGAGCCATTAGACTTGTACTGAGTATACTCGGTGGTTTGAAACTTGAGTTCATGATGTATTGATAGTTGCGACCATATTTCCATACCGCCTAATGCGGCAAGATATCTAGTCTATTAGCGCAATATATTTACTACTTACAGCCTGAGTGTACTTTATCCCCGATGACATCCACATCCACACCAAGTCCCATATCATGGTATCTATAACTTACTTCCCCCCAAATCAGTCTCAACCGACGACTCCACACTAGAAGTCGGAGTAGCCGACGGACCAGCCATGGGGCCCGTATCAAACGACTCATCACCATCGAAGTGCCTATATCAGCGAACAGTTAGCAACCAACCACCATCCCATACCGAACCAAACCAAGACAGAAACGAATATTATGAAAAAGAAGAAGAGAGAACAGAACATACCATCCCCTCTCCGCCCCACCACTCAAAAACCCACAATCCCCATTCCTCACACACTCCCACCCCCCAGCAACTCCCTTTCCCCCCTTCCAATCAGGAACTTTCACCCCTCCATCTAGTAGTACCTCCGTACCCGGCGCAAGCTCACCCCCATCGCCTACCTCCTCTCCATCCTCCCTAAAACTCTTACCCTCCCCCTCTCCTACCCTCCTCCTTACGAAGGTACTCACCCCCGCCGTATACACCTTGAAATCCTCAACCGAAGAATCCCTCGGCATATCCCCCGTCAAGGCCCGTCCCATAGCGATCAGCGGCGCAGCATGCGCGCAGATCAGGATTGCTTTGCTGGTCCGTTGATCGGGAGGGAGTGATGCCTCGAGGGCGGAGATTTCCTCGTCGACGGAGGTGATCAGGGCAGAGAGGGTAGTTGCGACGCGGTCGTGGAGCTGGGCGATGGTTTCGCCGCGGGTGGAGGGGTGGAGGATTGGTTTGTGGGTATGTCCGTGTTCATGTACATGTTCATGTTGGGATTGGGATGGGAGGATGGTAGGGAAGTGAGTGGATAGGACTGAGGCCGGTGCGGGAGTTGGGTGGTGGAAGAAGGTTGTTGGGCCGAACCATTCTCTATGTATTTTTATTATATGGTTAGTATCGGTTTCTGTATAGTTTAGTTGGTGTGGAGGGGGCAACGTACCCCAGGCCGGGTTCAGTGCGGACGGTTAAGTCGGCGTGGGTGTCGATTGCGGGGGGTTCGTTGGTAGTACCGGGGGTGGTGTTTGCCTGCTGCTGCTTCAATGCTTCGACTGTGGGTTGGATTGTCTGCAAACATCGGTAGAATGGACTGCTGTAGATGCGGAATGGCTTGGGGGATATGTTGTCGCTGGTGAAATGGGCGGCCAGTTCGTGGGATTGGCGCACGCCGTGAGATGTCAGGGTTGGATCCGCTGGATTACCGGTTGGAGTAGGGAATTGGGCGTGGTAGGTGCCGGTTTTGTAGTCGATTGTCCAGTTGAGGCGGTGCTGGAGATATATTGTTAGTGTTGGGGATAGGATATGGAGGGGGTAGTATGTGGTGGGTGGGTGGACGTACGCCATGGCGGGTGAGGTATATTGTGTCTAGAGGCATGTTTACAGGACTCAAGTATAGAAATTGGAGAAGATAGGGAGGAGGGAGTGAATGTAGTTGTGAGTTGAACCGGTTAAAGATGGTGTTGATAAATGGATAAGGGAGATGTTGCGGGGAAACTTGGGGCGGCGGTCAGACCTCGGCCCGGCCAAGTCTTAGATCTACTCTGCAGCTAATGATTACACTACTTGCATATGTTGTAGAACAATAAATGATGACTGGAATCAGTTCATTCGCGAGATCACTCGATCAATAACTATCTAGACATCTCTGCCGGGTATCGATCCAACTCCGCCAAGCCACGAGAGTTCATCCCTCGCACCACAAACTAGATCCTCGCCATCAAAAAAAAATCTTCCAGGGTAAACTTTTTAGTAGAAGAAACCGAGGAGCTTGCCGGCAACGTGCTTGCGGCGAGCCTCCTCGTGGTCCATGATACCAGCGGAGGTGGTCAGGACGACGTAACCGAACTGACGGGAGGGAAGGAGCTGAGTGGCCCACTTCTCGAGGTCACGGAGCTGAACGGGGTAACGGGGGTTGATGACACCGCACTTGTTCAGACGGCCGTTGAGCTGGATGACGATCTTGCCGGAGCGGTGGTCGTCAACCTCCTCGAACTCGCCAATGTAGCCTGAAGAAGGAAAGATAATCAGCAATTTGTTGCGGTGATTTAAAAGTTAACCAAACACAGAAGAAATAAAAGAGTTCCGGAAACTTGTAAGATCGCCGCCATGTTGTAAACAACACTTGTCAATATCTCGGGCACTTAAAGGGCGAAAGCCGTGGTTGGTCTATAACCGTCGCCTAGTTATCAACCCGAATTTTTCTTCATTCAACACCTTGACGGATCGACCTTGCAAGTGCCCGGAACTCTTCTTTTCTTGTGGCATTTGGTAATGCGTAGACATGAACATACCGTGCTTCTGCATGACGGAAAGGAACTTGATGATGACCTTGGAGGAAGGGCGGAT
The DNA here is from genome assembly GCF_003184625.1 of Aspergillus neoniger CBS 115656. NCBI lineage: Eukaryota > Fungi > Ascomycota > Eurotiomycetes > Eurotiales > Aspergillaceae > Aspergillus > Aspergillus neoniger. The sequence continues at coordinate 55,642 of NW_020291129.1, forward strand.
CAGGACCTGACGGCGACCGCTCTTCTCGGCGTTGTTGATGGCGTTAAGCGCATCGTTGAGGACGGAAGTCTTGACCATTTTGACGGTGTAGAATCGAGATTCTCAAATCGAGGAATCGAAGGATATGAGGTATCTAAATATTTACAATGCCCAGTCCTCACACCATCGGTGAGGAATTGGGTCCATAAGAGTCAGCCACCAGTAGTCCTCGAGCGCAAAGAGTGCCCCTTTTGCATAAACAAGGGTTCTTCAGCCCGTGCCGTAGTGAGGAAAGCGTATCACCCAGTCCTCCGATCATCGTATGCTGTCGGTTACTACACCAGCAAGGCCGAATATGCGGATTTCCATGGTGATTGCTCCCTCAGACTAGCTGGGAGGCTGTAGAATAGGGCGAAATAACGATTGATACATACCTCGAGGGATGTGTCGACGACGTCGGTAAGATCGAGTGTAGGAAGAAGAATCTCGCGGATCTTTTGGAGGTGAGAAGTTTTCGCTGTGCGGCCACTAGGGCTGCCGATCCGTGCCCTTATCAGTCACGTGTTTCTCACCGCTTCAATTGATGCCTCAGGCATAAACACGATTCTTGGCCTTCACTTACGACGCTTGTGACCAATTTCAGTAGAAACCAATTTCTATAGGGCTCTTGAAATTTTTTGACTTCATCTTATTTACTGTGCAGGCCGCATATTTGACTCGTACATAACAATGTAATGCCACATCCCATACCTTGGGTTTTTATCACCAATGATAATGGACTCGGGCATGAAGACAAGTCTATCCCGACAATCACTCGGTTACGCATTACTATTTGCTCTCATGCTGTTTCTTGCTTTTTACCATTCTCTATACAGGTCTTTTGGTAGGATGAGGTGATACGTGGAGCAGGGTCAAGGGATTCGTGACAGTGTTTCTCAAAGGGGGTTGGTTACATGACTTCTCGGGCATACATGATAATGCTAAAGAACCTCTGTCTAATTAAAACTGATGTGGGGGTGCAAAGATGTGGCAAAGTGGATAGTAATAGTAGAGGAGAAGATCGAAACAAAAAGGCCGGAAGGAAAAGTGCAAACATGCATTGCGAGATGTCATGACAACAGGGGTCCGAAAGCAGGGGGTTCGTGCCGGACAGAGGGCCGAGGTGTTGGGGAGGGGGAGAAGGGGAAGGTGCGTGGGAAGGGGTAAGGGTGCTCAAAAGGTGTCATACATCGGTGATAGGGAGAGGGTCGTTGGGCAGGGATGGTGATATACGGGGTCGATGGAAACACTAGCCCTTATGCGCTGATTCACTGGGCACGGCCTAGTGAACCCTAGGATTTGAGCAATCAGTAGCACAATGCGACTTGGGTTCCCGTGTGGGGACGGGTGCTCGGGGGAGCAGAGACAATGTCGTTGCTACCCTGAGAGCACCGACGGATGAGGTCGTCCTCCTAGGGGTGCGGTCTCGGAAGCGAGCACCTGGGTTTGGATAGCAGCACATAACAGCGGCTTACGCCATAGCTGCGGCAGTGGACATCGTGATTTGACGCTTGACCTGCTCACGAGTCCACCGGGCGGTGTCAATGGTACGAGATCCAAACTCCCTGTTGGTCCTCGTCTCACGGACCAGACTGGTGACCCAGTCGTTACGGAAGTAGGCAGCAAACTCGCCGTTGGGGAAGGCATCAGCCAGATCACTGGAGCATGTTAGTCACGAGGCCAGAATTGTGAGAGTGAAGGAAACCTACCCAATAACACCCATGGTTGCCCTCATCAGACCCTCGCTGCGGTTGAAATCCTGGGAAATGGTGTGGAGCAACTGGAAGATGTGATCCACGAAGGGATGCAGTTGGGAGACTAGCATCATGTTAGTTAAGTGTTCGTTGCTCCATTTCTGAAAATAACGTACCCTGAGGCTTGCCCTTGTAGGACAGGAGGATACCACCCCAAGCATCCATGATACCCTCACGCAGCGAGACAATGTACTCTTGCATCTCAGGGGTCACGTCGTTGCTGGCGGTCACAACAGAGGCCTGGTGAAGAACCTGGGCAACGACGTTGAGGTAGGTGTCGAACTGGGTGCCAATGGCCTGAGCAATATCACCGAATGTCTCAAGGATTGCAGGCTTCAGCACGTTGGTCGAGGACTAGAGGCAGTGTTAGCAGTTGTTTGTCTTGATGTAGCGAGGATTAGTTCCTTACCCTCAGGATCGTGAGAAGAGCGTTCATGAAACCGTCGCAGTAGGGCTGCACCCGCTCGTTCAAGGCACGCGAGATGTCGCTGACCAGGCCGATGGCCATAGAGCAAAGACCAGGCTCTTCCTGGTTCTCCAGGGCCTTGTACAGGAAGGGGGCAAAGTTGTCCATGTACTTGATGAAGTCATCCTCCAAGGCACCCGCAATGGCACCGATCGTGGCGAATACAACATCAGGGACACTGGACTTGGGGGGAACAGTGGCCAAGATCTGAAGCATGACCTGCATGATGCGGTCGGCTTGGGGCTTGATCTCAGTCTCGAGACGTTGAACGACAGCCTAGGAAGTCAGTCACAGCCGGAAGAATGCCAGAAATGGGATAAACATACAAGTACAACGCTAGTAATGCTAGTCTGCATCTCTTCCAAGGTGATCCGGTCCTCAACGCTAACCACTTGTTGTTGCATGGGGATGGTGTGCTCCAGGCGCTGAAGCATGACGTCGGAGAGGTTGCCCACAAGGGGAAGGCTGTCATTGGCAGCGTTGGTCACAAAGGAGTTGAGGACTTCGTATCCCGCAGTACGGAGCTGGTTGTCTGCATCTTGTCTGCAATTAAGTTAGCGCCTGGCTTAGACAGTTAAATGAAGCTTCGATTACTGGCTTACCTCTCAGTAAGAGCAAGGAGCGACTTGACACTGTCCTCGAAGTGCTTGGACAGAGGGTTGGTCTGGGCGCCATAGTCGCCGGCAAAACGATCGGCAACGTTCATCAGGGCCCAGCAGCAGGAGCTGGCGATCTTGGGAGAGCTTGCCAAGCCGTTGAACAGGCAAGTGATGAGGGGTTGGAGGTGCACGTCAGGGTCAAGGGTTTCAGAGCAGAAGTCACAGACACGGCCAAGAGCGTAGGCGACCGAATCACGGACCTGAATGGAGCTGTCCTGCATCATGCCGACGAGGACGGGAAGAGCCTGCTTGATGAGAGGCTCCAGGACCTTGGGATCGGGGCCATCCATGATGGCGCCGAATGCCGCAACTGCAGCATCCCTGTGGCGCCAATCTTCGTTACGGATGTTCTCCTCGACAAAGGTCAAGACAGGCTGGATCACATCACCCTGCACGCATTGAGCGTAGAGCTGCAGGGCCTGGTAAGCAGCGCGAGAGACGTTGTACTCATCGTCCGTGGCATCCTCATCCTGTCTGCACATGGCCTGCAGGAGGACGGGAACGACTTCCCGGCAGGCGACGCGGGCAAAGCCAAAGAAGGGCCGGACCTCGGGGAGACCCTCTGCTTGTGCCTATTTGACTCACAATTAGCTACGATATCCACAGCATAGCTGTTCTCAGATGATGCGCAAGACTTACCGCCGCGTTGTCATCCTCAATAGCGTATTCCTCCTCACAAACGGTACACCAAAATTCAATGGCCAGCTTAGCCACATCCTCCTCCTCGCTCTTCATTCCCATGATCGACAGGCCAAACAGAGCCTTCTCCATGTAGAAGCGCATCTTATCGTAGTAGGCACCCATGATACGGTTCAAGCAACCGAATGCGCCCGCCTGCACACGCAGATCATCGGCCTGTGTCGCTTCGCAGACAACCTGCATGATGTAGTTCCGCTCACCCTCGTTCTCCATGTTCGACCGCACGAAGTCAACGGAATCACTGAGAGCCTTGATGGCGGCGAATCGGATGTCCATGTTCTGCTCCTCGCGCCGAGCACCCTGAACGACGGCGGTCAGGATAGCATTGGAGTGGGCAGCCAAGCTCTCGCGAAGCTCAGCATCCTGGGACTCGCAAATGAAGCCGATGGTGACCAGGGAGGCCTGCTTCAGTTGATCGGAACCACTCGCGACATTCTGGACGAGGATGTTCATCAGCTCCGGCCACTCGTTACGGGGAAGTTCGATAGCAGCGATGGAGACGATGAATTGGGCGGCAGACTGGCCGGCGCGGCCGTCCTTCGAGTTAAGCGTCTTGAGGCCAAGCTCCTTGACCTGCGCCTTGATTTCTGGGGTAATTTGCTGTAGCCATTTTGTTTGGACCTCCTGGAGCTTTGCGAGGTCTCTGTAAGTGAAAGCGTTCTTCAAAGCGATACCGGCAGCGGTACGGATGTGGGACGCGGAATCTTCGTTTGCGAGTTCCTGACCGAGTGTGACAAGGTACTGGGCCTAAATTCCGGCGAAAAGAGCCATGATTAGTATGCTTGATATAAGACCAATTACTAGCAACGGGATACGTCTAGAACTTACGAAGTCAACCTCCGCCGCGTGGGCCAACTGCTGTTCGGCATGGGAACGAGTCGCCGCATCTATAATTACCAGCAAAATAGCCTGTTAGTGATTCTGATGCCTCAAATCTAGTAACATAATCTGAATACAAGGGACGGGAACAAAATTACCTGGCGAGAGGGTACTCTCCAACACCTGAGTGACGTTCATGTTGCCGTATGCGGAAAACCGAAGCAAGCGATCACAAGCGAAAAGGACAATAAAAAAGAGAAGGTGAAAGAGCTGTTCTGACTCAAAGAGAAAACAAAGCAGACAGAACCAGGCTATTAAAAGACCGTCCACAAGAAAAGAGTGGTAGTGTGGACAGGAGATGGGGGATTATCTCTGGAGGATGGAGGGCAGAGGTTGTTTTTGTGGATTATGACGAGGCATGCACCAGGTCTTCCGGGGGGGTAGAGGAGGGCGAAAAGACGGCGGTGGTGCACGCCAGGACCAAGCAAAACAAGAGGAAAAAGGAAAGCCCCAGGGTCGGATAAACAGACACGGACGGGGTGTAGGATAAGAAGACAAGGATGTCGAAGCTATGCGGATTGAGGAGAGGGGAGAAAAGGAAGTATTGGGGGGAGGAAGTAGCAAGAAGCGAGAAGGAGAGAGAAAGAGAGGGATCAATAATAATGTGAGGGCGATTCCCTTCAATTTGCAGTTCCAGCAGAAGAATGGACGAGCAACTGCGAATCGACCAGTCAGCGCCCGCCAGAGCCCTGTGAACCCTGCTCTCTTATTGGCCGAGACCCGCGGAATTCTTAGGCTTAGTCATTTCACGTGACCAATTGGTGGTCGGTGACGGCTAGTCAGTGACTCGTCCAGATTCGTAGCGACCGGAGAGAAATAGAGGACAAGGCGAATATGATCCCAGGAGATTTTATTATTATTATGCAGAACCTCTCTTTTGCATTCCGCTATCACATAGCTAGTTAATAAGTACTATCAGACAATATTACAAACTTTCCAGGGAGGGGTGCATGCTGGGCTGCAGAGAAGTCGCTGTTCCTTTCCCCTCCCTCACTCAAATCATGGGCGGTGGTCTGGTCTTGTCGTCACCAATTTCACCTTGCAAAAATACGGTATTTTGTAATGGGGAACTGCCAATTCTTGCCGGCTGCCTGCCTGAGGTGCCCCTCCCTCCCTCCCTCTTTGCTGGTCATTTTTGTGTTTTCCCGCAACCCAAATTTTTCCCCTCCACGGGTTTGCTTGTTTTGATTTTGCTGCTTGAAGAAGTGGTCCTCGATCCACTCACTGTGACCCCGGCGACCAGCTCCATCTCTCAGGGCGTCAACCCCCCAACGCACAAATCATCACGGCTGTTTTTCGAGGCATTGTTTTTACTAACTATATCTGTCCACTTAAAGTGCCGGGTGGCTGTTCCATAGAGATTCTTTTGGGTTCTGTGTGTCTATCATTCGCGGGTGGTCGTCGTGGATCGTCAGAAAAACTAACCGCAACTATTCTGACAGCCTAGCTTCGGTGCCTTGCTCCAAGATAAAGCTCTTCCGTAGTACTCCGTACTCTGAACCTTTCCCCTTAACGTGATGGGAGCATTGATCGACAGATGGTCTTCATCAGCTCTGGTGTTGATCGAGGGAATCTTTTCCCAACTGATTGGAATCCTAGTGGAACCGGTAGCTGAGACATGACGTAGTGCAAATTAGCAAACAAAGTATTCTCGGGTTGTGTGTGCTCCGTGCACGGAAAGAGAATCGAGGCGAGAAGAGAGCAGATGGACGTGTCTTGTTGTTGTTATTATCATCATTCCTCCAATTCCTCCATGTCTTCCTCGTCTTCCTCTTCCTCCTCATCCTCCAGCTCCGCATCTAGGTCTAACACTTCATATCGCAGAGCATCGCCATACAGTACGCAGATCGCCCGGCGACCGCGTCTGCCATTGACATCAACTCTAATGGGCTTTGCTTTCGATTTAGCCCCAATGAAAGTATGCTTGATAAGACCCGCAAACGAAGAATCTGGAGACATGAGGTCCACGACTGTTGCGGATGTCACCGGGTCGGGCGATGTAGGTTCCTGCAGGCTATCATGATAGTCCACGGGACAAGGCGCCAGAGACTCGGCAACCGTGTTAGTTTTCATTGTTGCAGTAGGCTGAAATGAAAGGCTAAGAAGGTAAGAGGTTCCTTCTACAGCGGAAGTTAGCGTATCTGGAAAGAGAAAGGTCCACGGACAAATAGGGAAAGCATACTATTGTTCGACCACAAGACTACGACTGTACCATCCTCAACAAACTGAACCTGTCGGACTTCTCCTTCCTGTAGATCGAGTGCTCCGGTAGAGATTCGTCGAGTGGAACTAACACCATTTTCGGAGTCCAACTCAACACGATAGAAACACACTGGATAAATCAGTACGCCATCATAGGAGGGCCTTCATATGCCGGAGTTTGCTTACGCAGATGCTTTTTCTTGATGGATCTAGTAGCAATGTAGATCGCACATTGATCCTTCTTTTCGGTATCCTGCATACCTGATGAGCGATCATCCTTACATAAACCACTGCAATGTCTTACCTCGTTGCACATGACAATATCAATAACATCCTTATCACAGTCGGGATGAAGAGCCAAAGGCGAACGATGAAGTATTCCCCGGCGTTGTGTCAGTGCGATCTGCCCAAAGACCCTCTCGAACTGTAGCCCCAATCGCTTCGTAAGGTCGTTCATCTTGGGTAGTTCAACCGCGTGGGCCTTCTCGGGGCTCTCACTCTGCTCGAGAAGCTTTCTGAATGTGTCATAGAAAGACCTATCCTGGCCGGTTGGAGCCCATTTGTCTGAGGATGTGGTAGGTGGCCTTGGCATCCCCATCATGGGCAGCTGCTGAATGAAGTTCCGCAACTTGCTCTTGGTAAGAGCACTGCGTATGTATTTCAACGTCTGTGGATATTCGACCATGTCTGTCTTCTCCATCAACTCCTCTAGGGTTTGTGACATCGGTTCCGCACTTTGCATGTCTATCTCATGGCGAAGCCATCTAGAGAAACAGCTAAACTGGGTCAATTCTTCATTGGCATGGATTAGTATGTGATGGGCGAGAAGGTGAAGACAATCGAGGGTCTCCACGATGGCCGTTAGGTCTGATGTTTCCAGGCCAAGTACTTCACTCAGTTTATAGAATTTTGATAGCCCGATCAGCCGGCTCAATAATACTTCACATCTCTCTAAAGCGGGAAGAAGGCATTCGTGGGTTAATCGGCGGACATTTTCATAGCCGCTGGAAACAGCCTTTTCCCATCTCTTGTGTCCCTGTAATATGGTCAATACGGATACGATGGATGAAAAGCACGTCATAAGCATACCCTTTCGCCAACAATATCCACCAAGAATTCCCTCAATGGCTCGAAGCAATCCCCAGTAACAACCAGGTGATACGCAGCTGTGACAAAGTCGCAGTGGCATTTCTCCTGCAAGTCCTCATTGACACTGCGCATGTACCTTGTCGGCAGTTCTTGTGCATTTTTCCATTCAAGCTCAATCTGCCTCTGCACTTGACTGATATATCGCAGCAAGTTCTGTAGCTGTGTCGTCTTGTGCGCAAGGAGGGAGAGATATCTTCCTGACCGGGTAATGAAGCGAAGATCGAGTGTGAGGAGATGTAAAGAGCTCGAGGTGGCCTCCGGCGCCAGCGCCAATAATGCGTGTGTCGAGCTGAGTGGATGCGAGGCATGACGAAGGATCTGGCAGGGTCCCGAATTCCCGATAGATCCCCCAACCTGAAGAGAGCCAATCTCGAAACAGTCGAAGATGCGCAGATGGACTGTCCCATTATCGAAGCCTACTAATAATACATCCACCGCGTCGCTAGCGCTTTTTGAGATAGCATGGAATATGGCGTCAATAGACGCCCGCGAACTGAAAACATCATCACTAGATGCCGCGTTAGCTGCGTCAGTCACACAAAAGGATGAAAGACCCACTCGCTGCCTGTTGCTGGTAATGTACTCAGTTTGGGGAGTGAAGACTCGACATCAAGCAATGCTAGCTCTCTCGGTAAGTCAGCCTTGAGCAGAGCTGCTGCTTTGGACGGATGATTGTCCGGGGACAAGAGGTCATCGACGTTGACTTGCCCGGCAGCGTCGTGCATATGCCTCTTTGCTGCTTTGCTGTCGGTGAAATTCACTCCCCAGCCTAAGCAGGTCACCTTGACAGGCGGTGATGATTCGCCTTCGGAATGATAAGCAGGGTAATGGTGAACGGTTTTCCCGCTGTAAGCGCTGATGACCCGGATGGTGTTGTCAGCGCAAGCCACAGACAGCAGATGACCTGCCAATATGTCAGTCTTCTCCAAAGCAAAAAGATGGGATGAGCCAGAAGAGGTGCACGTCCAGATGCTCAACTACGAAGTAAACCACTTACCGGTATTCTTCCACTTCAGTCCTCGAATCTCGCCACCACCATCATCCTCATCAAGATAGGGATCGCCTTTGAAATTGCCCCCAAGAACCTTTTGTCCATTCAGGCGGTAGACAAAAAGTTCATCGTCCTCACTCGACAGAGCGATGAGATCCATCGTGGGACAGTAAGTCAGAATGTTTGCCTTACATTTTGCGGGTAAGGACTTCTCCCCGACAGGCGTGAGCTGCGGCTCATGGGGCGGCCGTGAATCATGATCTTCAGCCATATTAGTTGAATGGGACCTCAGTCCATTATAGAACGGGAAAGGAATCAATTGCTGTGAATGCCTGTACTCCGCGTGTCCAGTCCTGTTGTTCAGTTGTCTTGGATGGATTTCCCTAGCGGATGGCCGAAACTCTTGGCATGCGGGTGTTTGTCGCGTTGGTTTGGCTCGCGTTGATCCGCTCCCGATCTGCTGGGGAAGAGCATATAATAAAGTATGTTAACTTATACCTTGGAGGAGAGACAATAATTATATGCAAGTGTAATATTTGAATTTTATTAACTTGCCCATCATGAGGAATCGATTCTAATCGCTAAAATGCAACGTCATAATTATATACATAATATATCCACACACCACGTGCCCCACTCAAAGTGTATTTTTACAAGTGCGATGAGCAATGTCTCGCCATTCATCAATAGTATCAGAATTCTGCACCTGAGCCAGAATCTATCATGTGCTTCAGATAGCTCAGTTCATCCATCATTTCGCGCATTGCTGCAGATTGCCCCAGTAACGAAACCCTGCTAAAGCGCTCAGGATCCTTGCAGGGTGCAGCCAAGCTATGGGAATTATGGGTGGTCTTGTCGCTGGTGACATCCTCGGGAAATTGCAGCGTCGAGGGGTCGGGGCTCTGTAAGAGGCCGAGACCCTTGATCGACTCGTCTGCGCCGAAAAATGCAGCGTGTCGCTTGGGGTTGCTTTCCACGCGATCTTCGTCATCGATGTAAAGACCGGGGATGTCAAGATCAGAGGGGGATAATGAAATGGAAAGTCGAGGAAGAGGGAGATCCAAGCGAGGCGAATCACCTGCGATGGAAGTGGCCGCTGATTGGGAGTTGACTGTAAGATGGGGTGTGTCTGGATCACTCAGATCCGCAGGTATAGAAGTTTTGAGGAAGTCCATTGTACCAGCGAAGTCGTTCGTAGGAGGTACCTGGGCATCTTGGGTGACAGTGATTGAGCATGCCATAGACTTGGGGGACAGAACATCCGTATCCACTGTCCACTCCGAAAAGTGGCTCCGTTCACACACGGAGCTGCCAGCCACAGACTCAGTATCGGTAAAATCCGAAAAATGGCTGCCTAGAGCCTCAGGATCGAGAGCCTTCTCTTGCTCATCGATGTCCCGAAGCGCTTCATCCATGACTGATGACGGCGTATTGGGCAATGTCGGGAGTCTCTTCTCATCGGTCGTGAAGCCGGTTGGAGTAGTAGCAAGATCGAACGTTGAGGGCCCAATAGCTGTCGATAGCATCGCTGGTGACTCTATGGGAAGTGATCTTCTGACTATATGCCGCTGTCCCTCCCGAGTCGGGAGTTTGTCGGAACTTTCGCTTCCTGGTTTGGTCTGCACGGTGAGAGGAGTTCTGTGAGAGCCATTCTCTGTGATCTTTGAGTTGAGTGCTCGTCGATCCTGGATTGTCAAAGGCACCGAGCGGCGTTCTCCAGAGTTTCCGGATGTGCGGAGGAGGGAATCAGTCGAATGTTGATAAACGTTGCTGGGAGCAGCAAGTGGGGAGCTCTCAAAAGTAGCAGGCGGTTGGACTGCGAGGTAGGAATGTTCTTCTTGCCTCCCAAATAGGCCCTTGAGCCCATGATTTGCAGCGGGCTTATTAGCCCGGCAGTCATCTTCTGTGGATCCGAGATCGGGTGAAGATGTATTCCAATGTCGGAAGGCGGCGCGAAGACCCCTTGATCTAGGCGGCGACACAGAGCGAGCGGCTTTGCATCCGGTTGCTCTCGGTGCGTCCAGGCCCTTCGCCTTCGGGGTTGCGCTACTGGGCTGCGATGCGCCTCTGTGAGTGATGATACCGAGAGGAGATGTGCTGAATGACCAAGCCGGAGCCGGTTGTTGCAACAAAGGAGGAGACGTGCGAAGACGGGGGAGCTTTGGCTTAGGTGGCTGTCGAGGATTCATGTACTTGTCTTCGGGGTTCATGGTTCGGTGATCCGCCTTCTGTGAGCTGGGACTCCTCACGTGTGTATGAGTGGGAAATGTATCCGGGAGGATAACCGGGACGTTGAGAACATTGACTGGTTGACCCGGCAGGAGAGGACAGTGAGTTGTCACGGGCTCTGCCTCATTGTAATATTCTACATCATTGTCCAGCAAGTACTAGACCGATGGTCAGATCGATGTTCTGAGAGTGAAAGATCAGGTGACAACATACATAATACCAGTAAGTACCGCCCATTTTGAGTCCCCCAGAGCGTGCTGGCGTCATATGTGTTGGCGAACCATCACATACGATGTTGGTAAAGGTGTGACATCCTCGCCACTGCCCTGCACCAACACGCTTATCCCTCTCCATGATATAGGGTTGTGAGAAGTTATCCCATGACCCCAGCAGCTTGACCGATTGGACATTGGGGTGGGTGGAGCTAAGATGAATATCAGCAGCGGTCCCTCTATATTGTCAAAGTACACTTACAGGAGGAACGTCATCAAAGTAGTGGAAGCCATTCTCGCACGAAGCAAGTTGACAGTCGTCGATTGGGTAGTGAGTATAAATTAGTGATTGAGTTCTAGAAGACCGCAATTGAAGCGAGGTCCGTGATATAAGCGGCGCGTATTATACAGTAGAAGGAAAGACGATGAACAATGTCCAAGGCCAGCCAGGACAGAGTCAAAATGCGCAATACTGAAGGAGTGTTCTGTAAGCCTAGTCGGGCTGTGCTTTTCAAAAGGCTCGAGCCGTGCAGTTCAAAGGATTGCGCCTGGCCGCGCGGTTGAGAGGCAATATAAGACTCGAGGAAGAGGCTCAGAAGCGCCGTGCCATAACAATCCAGGGGACGTTCTGACACCAACAGTGGGCAATGACTGTTGGAGATCACTGTATCATTAGCCGCGGGGGTGCGGAAGTTAAAATTGGAAGTTTGGTCGGGAGATTGCAACGTTCAATCACGACCAATGATGCAGGGTGATGGAGGGTAGGAAGCGCCGACAAGGCGGAGATTGAGCCCAAGGACGATGATGAGAGGCAGAGCAGAAATTGCGGCGCTTGCTGCAGGAGTCGGACGTTTTGAACCAGACTTCTTATTGAGTTATTAAGAGATTTCACACGTGGTCCAGACAAGTCGGTGACAGCCAGGCTGAACCGGCTTCAGGGCGCGCAGGACGGCCGGAGCAGATCCAATCGGTAGTATGATAGTCACCAAATAGACTCGATGCACAGTGGGTGGACTTGCGGTGGAATTTCAGCAGCTGAATCGATCGTTCGCACGGCGCGCTTATCAAAGATCCACTGGACAGGGCAATAACCACGTCACAAAGGGGATCGGCCCTGCAAGCGAGGATGGATGAGGAGAAGGTTTTCATGGCAACCAGAGAGGGACGGCCGGTTAAGGGGAAAAAAGGCACGATGAGATCCGAGCATGGTTCCTGGGAGATTCGATCCACCGGCCAAAGACTGGGAAAGATGCTGATCACTCCTGGCGAACCAGCGGACACAGGAGTCCATGGGGACCACTACTGCCGTCTAGTCGGAACTTAGTTGGTGGAGACCGAAAGAAGCCCGAGTGATTAATATCGATGGATCACAAAAAAAGCAGCCAGCCACGAAACCGATCCAGTGGTTGACTTGATTGACTCGGGTTGACTCGAGCGTTGCTTGGAGAGACGCCGGGCGGGTGGAAATTCCACGACGGACCCGCGCTGTATTACCCCTTTGGGGGTGCGGTGGCTGGTGCTTGAATATAACCGTACCGTATTGAACCTTGCTTCGCCACTTGAGGCTGGTGAGTTTCCAAGTGACAAAAGTAAAAGGAACCCTCCTGGATACCTTGCAATGCAGGCCAAAAAGGCTATTCTTCATAGCCGAAGTTTGACCCTATACTCGTTCACCATATCAAGCCCATTGCTTCAGCCAGTCATGAAGAGATCCCCAATCCCATTGTCAATGGATGAAAACAAACAGTCGACCCTGAGGGGACACCATCAATACATTACGCATACACCACGATCTCATATCTCCACACCACGTGAGAGACCCGCACCCGCAGGTGGTGCTCGAGGAAAAGAAACAATCTTACCCAATGATACGATACCGTGCCTGGCAGCCTGGGGGCTGAACTTGATTGCCTGCCTGCCTGCCAGTCGCTTCTTCCCTCCATCCTTCTGCTGCAGCCGCCAGCCATTGTTGCTGCATCTCTCCTGCATCTTCCCCCCCGGTTTCATTGTCTCCCTGTTACCCCCATTGTCCCGACGACCAGCCGGATTGCAACACATAGACGAGGAAACCGCCGGTCAATCCGAAGGTGATTTGTCAATTTTCATCTCCTCCCGACCCAGTGTTTCCATCGTACTAACGGAACTAGCACTAGGACAGGGGTCTAGGACAAGGCCGGTGATCCATCCTCACGGACCAGCGCGTCTACGCGCCCAGGGGACTGACTGGCCTTGTTTAGCCAATCAATTTCCCTCCGTCGCTGATTCATTTAGATCAAGTCCCAATGGCCTGCTCAGCGCTTTTGGCTGCACCCCGGCGACCAGTCAGTATCCGTCCTTGACTACTAACTTCCCGGCTGCCGAGCAACTAGGATCGATCGGCCTCCCATGAAATTCAAGGTTTGGAGGACAACAAATAGTCGAAGGCTAATGACAGTAAACCGTATCCTCTAGACTAGCCTCCAGCATCTCTGACAGATGGCTGTCACTAGATACCTAGCACGACGCACTCACCTCTCCATAAAATATGACCAACCAATCGGTTAACCCTGCTTAACTGAGTCGTAGACAGTTCATTTTAGCGGGACTACCCGGGGGGGGGGGCACAGCTGGGCTTCGTAGTTCAAAAGTAGTACAGATAAAGCGCTAATCATTACCTTCTACGCAGACTCGAAAAAAGCAAATAAAGCCGAGAGCAACCGATTTGATTCTCACTATCTGAGGAAGATTGACCAGTCACAAAATCCTATTCTAATACGGTCTGCGGTCTCGGGCAAGCCGGCGGCAACACGGCGCTTGCTGCAACGCGTTTCATCCCAATCCCTGCCGCTGTTACACAAACGACAGGGTCGAGAAGATGAAGGATAGAGTTTAGACTCAAGCTATGGCCTACCCCTAAAAGGGCCGATGAAAAGCAAAACCATGAAGGCAACGAATGTGTAGATGATAAGGGACGAGCGCACGAGAAGACCAGAACCGATCTTCCTTAGCGGTGAAACGACGCTTCGCGTTTATCATATTTCCTGGACACGGCGCCAAGGACGCATTTTAGAATGCCATCGGCGCTCAGCGTCTGCCCCTGATCACCCCTCCACGGCACGGTATCCACAATATCACGGAGACTGTCTTTTTTCTGCATATCGGCCAAATTGTCGTCGAGTTCCTGCAGATACGCCCTTGCCTGGGCATCATTTCCGATCTGGAAGAATTGGATTCCAACCTGCCAAGGCACCGCCTGATATTTCTTCTCGTCCAGCTTTTGCGCAACTCCTGCAATGACACTCTCCGCATCGTCTGTAAATGCCCCATCCGTAATCGCAATTATATTGAGTGGTTTCATGAGTTGAGCCGAATCACGCGATCCATCGCTCTTCGAGATCGCCTTTTGCAAATCTCTCATGTACGGATTGAGGATTTCGTAAAGTCGTTGACCAAAAGGCGTCGGACCATTCGGATACACACTCCCAAAGATCTCACGAACATCATCCGCTGTTCTGATATTCATATACCCACCCTTCACCTTTTCGGCTCCCTGGCGGCGGTGGTTAAGAAAGTAGACGTCAATTCCATCCTGATCATACTGCGTACAAATGGGCGCGATAGCAGCAATAGCATTCTCAGCCTCCTTCCAGCGGTTACCCGTCAGCATGCTCGTACTATCATCCACGATGAAAATCGTATCGAACTCCCGCAGGAAAGAGTATGGAGAATCACTGCTCCCTGAGATGGTCGAAGAAGCAGGAGCAGCAGCAGCCTGTGGTTCATACGGCGGAGGGGCCCAGGGATCTGGAGTCTGGCTGCTATTCATGGCTGCTTTTCCAGTTGACCTGGACACTGGACTTCTGTTCGCAGAGCCGGAGAAGTCGTACCGATGCCTGCTCTGTCGGGAATGAGAGTGGCCCATATTTAATGCTTCTTGGCCACTAGTTGCGGATGATTGAGTATGAGCTTGATCCGGGTACTGATACTGCTCTTGTTCCTGGTTCGGATCTTGGTCTTGAGTCTGACGACGTCGTAGCGAATTCCCTCTGACGAGATTTGATAAAGAGTCGATGCTCTTTCGCATAAAGGGTCCGGGCATGTTGATAGTAAATGAAGGATGCAGGAGAGAGGAAGAAAGGAAGGAAGAATGAAGACAAGGCAGGTGTAACGGGTCGAAACTGACAATGACACAATACCGTTCGAACAGGTAAGTAAGTAAGTAGTCAGGCTGATGTCAGTGCCAGGTGAGATCTTCACTTTGCCAGTCACTACTTAGCAACTGAACAATAAAGAAGTAGTAAGAACCACCACCACTACTACTACCCACGCCAGCGCCGCAACCAACAAACTATATACTATACTACCAAACCCCACAGCACACCAAGGCAGATTCAAAAAATTACTGCATCGGAACTTCCCACAGTACTACCAGTAGTAACCTCCGGATCTACGACACCATATCACAATACTTATGCTATAAATTCCATACAACGAAACAAAAACAAGCATTGTATACGTGCATACGACATAATCCACGGAACTAAGCGCGTGCTGCACTCTCACAAGGCAGAAAACCCAAGAGAGCCTAAGGCAGATAGTAGTAGTAGAATACTATTATGTATGACTTTCAAGGTTTGCTCCGCCCATTTAATTTCCACGGTATGTGGATGTACCACCACGATATTGCCGTGTGACACTGCCTCAATGTGTAAGGAGTATACATACATACCTACCCACTTAATAGTATTCCACAGTGGGGAGAATTCTGCATGCACCGCAAAAGTAAGTAGTCTAGCTAGTAGCTTAGTAGTATAGTCTAGTTGCCAGTTCGGTGATTCATAATCTAGCCTTACAAGGATGGATGTTTTCCCTACTGATTACTAGTAGGCATACTGCACATGCATGCATGTATGCAGGCATGAGGCATGGGTACCAGGCTCAGGGCAAATCGGAGTCAGTGGAAGGAATATTAGAGGGGAAAGGGGGCTGTGTAGAGAACCCTCCTTGCTTACTATTTGGCTTATCATTTCCCTGTGAAGAAGATGAATTGATAGTGTGGAAATTGGATGGAAGTTTCCGTACACAGCCTTCTGCTTGTTGTGTGGTTGCGGGGGAGGGGCTTAGCGTCGCGCAGAAAAGCAGTAAGGCTTAGACTGAGCCAGGCTGTTGGCGTGGGCACAGCCACCATCGGGCACAATGCTGTACTACTACTAAGGTTTGACAGGCTGGGAACGGCACACGGACCAAAAGATTTAGTAGTTAATTAGTTAGTATAATCAATTAGTTGAATTAGATTTGAAGTATGTATTATCTTTGTTACTACGTAGTCTGGACCTCATGTGAAGGCCTATTTGTATATAGTAGGCGCGACGATGTCAGACACCGCATCAACGCTATTTAGACAGATTAATCGGATGTATTTACACGTGGCCTGCCACTTTGTGGGTATTGTCGCAGACACTCACCCCACCTGAGTGGTATATGTACTTCGCGAGGCTCCTGTCCAGTGTTTGCCACTCTTGTCGGTGCTGAAGTTAGCACCGGTCGAGCCGAGTAAAAGGCTATTGTCCTCCGGGAGGGCCAGCGTGTCAAAGACACCATCTTCAGTCATCAGGAGTTCAATCAAGGCCAGCGCCTGATCGATACCCATGCCATGTCCAATCAGCTGGAGACAATCTAATACCCAGTGGCGTAATGGGTGATTTAGCCCTCGCGTTGCGGCTGCCATGGACAGCGGCCAGAGGAGCACCAGACCGCGAACAAAGCCTTGTTGTGAGGGTATCTCATAGCGGGAACTCATCTCCGCTTGTCCAGTGGCGAGCTTAATGACACTATCGGTAAAGTAATAAGGCACACTGGCGCAGATATCGCTGGCGAGCTGTCGGGCAGTGTTGCGGATCTGAGAGGTATGCGTGACAAGATCGGCAGGGAGGGGTGAGCCGGAGTTCAACTCCCGGATACATGTCAGAATGAGATCGCTGGTAATGATCCGTGCGACCCGGTATTGGTTCCACGAGTTGCAGATCCAAAAATCAGTATACACATGATAGACGTTGTTATAAGGCTTGGGACCCCAATTAAGAGTAGGCCAGGGATCTTCGATAGTGGCATAGGGGAAGTTCCCTGGCAAGGACGTGAGCCATGACATTAACTCAGCCTCGATGGCGTATGCAGATTCAAGCATCTTCTTCCGGTCGGTTAAAATCTTTTCCTTGATGTCAGCTCGCAGGTTTGCTAGCCGGCCCATTATGTTAATCAAGCGGTCACCATAGGCCACTGTATGCGGCCGAAGAAACATGGCAACTTTGACACAGTGAAGAACTGAGTCGGGCACACGCGCCTCCCTTTGGAGACAGCCTATGATCTTTTACACATTGTAAGTTAGTCAAACGCTCGATTTAGGGGCGAAGTAGACTTTTAGCACGTACGATTTGATATCGCAGCTGCAAAAAGAGCTGCAGCCCATCTGGGTCCTGGAGCTGCTCCACACCTCGCAGCTCTAGCAGCGCTACAGCGCCACGTATGTGATTTGTCCAACTGTCAATAAAGCGCGAACCTCTACTGGTAATCACCTGGAAGACATTAGAATCAGGACTTGAATCAAGCAAGGTCGACTTACCTCGAAGATAGCCAACATAAGCACTGCGGCAAGCGTTGCATTGTTCTTAGCTTGTTGTTGATCTGCAACAGCCATGGTGAGGAGCTGTAAAGCATTTCCATACTCCTTCTCTGCGGCTAATTTCATCGGTTCAGATTTCCTGATACGCGAGATCATTGCTATGCCAACAGAAGCCAAGCTGGTCATCAGGGCGTCATGGCTAGTTGCCGATGCCCTGCGCAAGATATCGGGATTTGCTTCAATCTTTGACCAGAACGATCCGATCCAAGCATTCTGCCGAAGGAAATAGGAAATAGCTTCATTTTTGGTCGGTTGATACGATGGCTGCAACACTAGGGGCTGTTGTATGGCGTGCTGCTCGACAAATTGTGGGGATAGACACACAGGACCGTCGAACTCAGGCGGTTCCAGATCGCCGGTCGATAGAGATGGATTACTGCCTGCTGGGGAACACACTGGGTCTGGACTAGGACTAGCAGCTACCATGCCACTGCCACTGGGGGAAGCAGCAGCAGCAGCTGGGGCACTACAGGTACTAGTACTACCAGGGTCGGTCTTTCTAGAAGACTTGGCTCTGCGGGCCTTTGTCCCGGTCCGCGCTTTCCGGATAACTTGCTGGCTTTCATCCCGAAACATCAAGGATAGTTGGTCGCGGTATCCGGGACAGACCCGGTTGCCCTTGGCACATTGTGAACAGGTAGGACGGGCTTGGTCGCACCGGATTTTGCGAGACCGGCATTCGCCGCAGCCCTTGCTTGGTTTGCCGCAGAAAACCATGTCTAATACTAGACAGGGGCGGGGCGTCGCACGGAATGCAATGTGGCGCTGTGGACTAATCAAACTAGAATCCAGCATGAGTATACATTCTGACCTGACCAGATTTGGAGGATAGCGGGGGCCAGTTTGACGTGCAGCTGAATCGGGTAACCAGTGCGAAGCTCAGGGGATGGGGGAGGCCAGGGTTCCAACCTTTGTACAGCAGACACTTGTAGTAGTGTCACGGCAAATACAAAACTATCTGATGATCTTCATGTCTGGGAATTTCCGACGAGGAGCGCGGAATATGAATGAAGTGAGGACTTCGGAGAACGTTTGAGGCTGGTCGCTGCTGGCCGAGATGCCTGAGGCGCAGCGATCCCCACGTCCACGTGCATCTTACCCTTAACCCGATCGAGTATCCCTTGCGATGGTCGCGTTGCTTAGCACTTGACTTTAACTCCTTTAAAATCATCGTCATTGGGTGGGCTTACTATCCCATGCTTTATACAGATTTTAATTCATCCTTCTATTGGAACCTGTGGCTTACTCCTACGTCACTCAGACGGTGCTTATCTTTCAGCTAAAATGGTACTAAATTGACTAGGCCTCTTGGGAATTCGTTAAGCATGCAGTCATCATATAAACAAACATGTGGTGTATATACAGTATAGGCTTTTCACATCACTACTACTAGTGATAGGTGATCTCCGACCATCAGGAATCAGAGAGCTGGTACTCTTTTGGAACCACAGGCCACTCGTCCACACCGTCCAACAACGCCAACGCCATGCCACCACTCAGATGCACCTGAATATGGCAATGGAGCAGCCATGCACCGGGATTTACAACATGGTACCTGATCGCCAGCCACGTGTCTTCGGTCGCCGCAGCCGGAGTGATGAAGGTATCCCGAATCTGAGGAGTCTTAAGGTTGAAATTCTCCGGGATATATTGCATCGCTTCAGCCACAGATGAGTAATTCCACGCGCCGTTGCCTTGACCGATCACATAGAATTTGTTGCTATGCTTGTGAATCGGGTGAGGAGGCTGGATCTGACCGTTCACATGGAAGATCAAGTCGACCCAGGTTCCATTTAGCGTCTTGACCGTGAGATCAGGCTTAGCGGTAGATGGATAAAAGAGCAAAGGCGATGCGGCTTCCAGAGAAAGTGGGAAACTAGAGTTGCCCTCAGTCCACCGGTAGGAAGCATTGTAGTGGCCGATCCTGAGGATATGGGTCGCGGCGACCTCTGAAGATGGTGTCTCTGCAGGGAATGGCATGATCGTAGTCTCGTTCAACAGAGTGTATTTGGAAGACACAGGCGATCCGTGGATATCGATTGAAGGCACCGAAGAGCCCTTCTGAGACTTGATTGCTGTGTTGTATGTGAGGACCGCAGTCGCGTTGATGACTTGATTGATACCGGAATTCGCCGCGCGAACAGTATAGTTACCGGCAGGCTTGTCCAATTTGACAAGAACGGAGTAGCGGTTTCCGTTGGCTATAGTAACTGCATCCACCAACGTAGGCTCGATGTACCGTCCGTCAATAGCATAGACGTACATCGGGTGCTCATCAATGGAAAAGGTCAACATCGACACCCCAGCCGCGCTGATCAAGTCATAACTGGCATATCTGACAGACGGGTCTACCAGAAGACGCTCGGTACCACCATTGCCAGGACGGCAGCCATAAAACATAGAAGGCGGCATAGCGCTGTAGTTGTGAGTATATGTGCCTTGAGCGGACACTAGCGTTGGTGGAATGCATCTAGATAAACCTGTTAGATACCGGTTACACATCAGGTGTGTTACACATACCCCGTGTCAGTTAGGCTTAGGTTACCAATGAGTTGCTTCTGTTCAGCGCTGGCCAGCTCATTGAAGGCTTGCTGACCCGGACAATTGATCGATCCTTTGCCGTTGATAAGGACCGCATTGATACATATGGCGTCTAGTCCCGTCGCTTCCTCCGCACTCCACAATTCTTCCGAGGTCAAGAATCGCCAGTCGGACAGCATTATAGGTTTACTCCTCCGCTCAGCTGCTTGCATGGCTTGGAGCTCGCTTGTGCTGTTCGTGATTAGATGGAATGGTTTCTCCACTGATTCATCCGGGAGAATGTAAATCGCGCCATAGAGGCCGTCACAAATTTGACCTCTGGTGTGGGCATGGTAGAAATAACTTCCATAATTCGTCGCTCGCCATTTGTAGAGGAAACTGTCACCAGGCGCGATAGGTCTTTGCGATAAACCGGGGACGCCATCGGACCAAGGAGTGTCAAGCTGCTCGATACCTTGAAGGGGTTAGTCTTGGTTATTGCACATAATAAAGCAAAACCTACCATGGAAATGCACTGTGGTATTTGTAGGAAGATGGTTAGTAACTAGGAACTCGACATTATCCCCTTGCCGCAACTGCAGTGCCGGTCCGGGAAATTGGCCGTTCATGAGGATCATCTTGCGAGGGATGCCTGCCGGCGCCCAGTCCTCCCATGTCAAGCTGACATTGAAGCGCACCGTGTTACCGGTGGCACGCACGTGGAGATTGCTGCCATTGGCCCACGAGAGCAGAGAGAAGACTGATGCCAATAAGGCCAGTCCGAATTTGAAGGAATACATTCCAAGCAACAGAGGCGAGATTAGAAGTTATGGCAGCCGCAGCCAGACAAGCCAACACCGAAGGGAGAGCCAAGTGGCTTACCTACCCTGCCTTATATGTTCCATTGCACCGAAAGGGGCATGGAAGAAGCAAATTAGTTTACTGCTTTCGAGGCCTAATTGCCTTGCCTTGTTTCTCACTTCGTGTTCGTGCACGGGTCTGTGGCTTTTTAGCATATGCTGGCGAAAAGTTCCGACAAATTGGAACGCCTGCAATTGTTGCTTTCATGACTCAATAAGCTCACATAGCTGGCGGGCTGAGGGAAAACCTTCGATGAAGCTGATCTGGGCTACTCCATATAAAGAGGAATGCACCGGTCTCATTGGGTGATCTTAGTTCTATGGGGCTTGGGCGTCGAGTAATTGGCCATCCTGGACCAAAACTGCTGCTCAGACCCACTGAGTTATTGCAATGATCGTCGCCGATGGTGGACTGGCCCCTCGCAGGAGCCGTATTGTGTAGAACTGTGGATAGAACTATCCACGAAGGGGCTGTTCAAGACTGAGCTATCGGGCCGCTATCCGAGTTCCAGAACCCGGGATTTGATCGGGCATGTTTATGATCCATGCGGGAAAGACTGGTTGATCTGCTGTCTTAGCAAGACTCGCTCAAAAACCGAGAATTTTCCGGTGTGCTTCTCTTCACATAGCTACCTGCAGAACAGGCCAGCATGGAAACCATCATAAAATCGGCATCGCCGTAGCCAGTCACCTAAGAGCATCTGTCATCTGACAGCTGTGAGTTGGCAAGCTGATGAGTGAAAGTGAAAACTCTCATAAATCTCATCCTGACAGGCATTTGCGCTATGATTAGCGAAAGGAAGCAGACGTGGAAAGCAAACATCCCGAAGAGGAAAGCTTATCGGATTTTTCAGGCAACCCGCGGAAGTGTCAGCTGTGCATTGGCATCATCAACACTATTGGACATCATGCATACATTCCCGATAGCCGAGCAGAATTGGCAATAACAGCCGGGGGTTCTGAGCCACCGCCAACTCTCCCTCTTAGGCTACACATACACATACACAACAGCAAACGCCCACACGCCATCCCCATCTTACTGCGCAATAAATCCCCTAAAATCGTTAGCACCAAATCATCCAGCAAAAGCCTCCAAGAAAAGAACGACCTACCCATCCACCACCAACGCAGACCCATACATATAGCTACTCATCGGCGACAACATGAACGTAATCGTGTCCGCAATTTCCTCTGCATCCGCCAATCTCCCCACGGGGACTCTCGCCACTTCCTTTCGCATCACTTCATCGGGCATCTGATCGATCATCGGTGTCTGAACATAACCAGGACAGATAGCATTGATCCTGACCCCCAGAGGCGCGTAGACAATAGCATCAGCTTTGGTCATGCCAACCACACCATGTTTCGCAGCCGTATAAGAAACGATGGGTATATTGACCGGCGTCGCGACAAGACCATATGCAGATGCCACATTGACAATGACACCTCGTGATGAACGGGGACTGCACATAGCACACATTAGCACTGACCTAATCCCATCACCATCATACCCACGCCAAAGGAAAATAAAAACCTCACCTATCACCCCTCTTCTCCTGCCCCATGATCACCTTAATCTCCTCCCGACTCGACATCCACTCCCCATGCAAATTGACCCCCAACGTCTTCCCTCAATCCTTAATATCATGATCCTCGGAATACGCCATCGACCCAGCAATCCCAGCACTATTGACCGCATAATCGATCCTCTCGAATTGCTTCACCGTCTCTGATACAGCCTCATGAATAGAGACCGGATCAGTCACGTCAATGCACAGCGGCAGCGCTCTCACTCCACTGAAGCGGGCCTCAATGTCCTGGGCGATTTCCTGTGTCGCGGCGAAGTTAACATCGGCGATGGCGAGCTGGCGGACGCCGTGTCGGGCGAGGGCATAGGCGGTGGCTTTTCCGATGCCTGTGTGGTGTATTAGTTTAATGTGATTTGCTGCAGTGGGGTGAATAGGTGATAGTATAGACCTGATGCGGCACCGGTGATGAATGCGACTCCTTCGAGCATCATTGTTGAGATTGAGATAGTATTTCTGGTTTGAAGTGGGATGAATGGAAGTATATTTGAGTGATAAACTGATCTCAAATTATTCAAAGATGAAGTGGTAATGCTAGACGGCCTGCAAAAGAAGCCTTCAGTTTGATCTGGGGGTGTGACAAGCCATCCCGTGTGACAATCGTCAGGATCTCTATCATTCGCTGTCTGTCTACGTAGGTTACAGGGATAGAACCGGTACTGGGGCTATAGTTTCAGCCTGATAAGATTGATGTGCTGAATGGTAGCGGCAATACTCAAGTAACCATTGGACAAGCAGTTTACTTCTCTAGGGAATCAAGTCAAACCAGCAAGATTTACAGAATGTCATTCCCAAAGTGGCAGATATAGCCGGAGGGTATGTAGCCAATCCTTTATCAGATCAAAGGTCACGGTCCAGAGCCAGAGCGGGTGTAATATTCTCATTAGCATTCCGATTAGCTGATATCTATCTAGCAAAAATGAAGCCACGAGAGTCCCACGTAAGCGAGAGCACCCAGCCAGTTGAGCTTCTACCGAAGACGAACCACAAGAAAAAAACAGCAGGTAAGAGAGACCCAATCCAGAGATCCAGCTTTCCATGCTGCTCCAATGTTTATGAAGTCTGTCTCAAAGGTGAAACCTAAGTGAGTGTGAAAATAGCAAAGCGACTAGCCCTCGGCATCTCCAAAAGACAATAACAACGCAGTGTATTATCCCGAAAAGGTCGCCAAAGTCTCACCGTCCTCGCATCATGTGTTGACCGGTGCTACTGACAATGAACACGGTATTGGCATTTGGGACCAAACGCTGGGCCTCATTCACTTGGCGTTTCGCTTTCGGGACGAACTCAGGTGCATCTCCACGAAGAGTAGAGCTGGGGTAGTAGTTTCTGGTGTTCCCGCTCGCTCCTGCTTTGAGGCCTTGGAATCTTTCACCTTCTCCAGAGATTCCGGGCTGCACTGATCCCACAATCAGGGGCCCAGTAGCAGGCAAAGCGTAGGGTGCGTAGTGCATTGGCGCCATGGTGTACATTGGTGACATAGCACGAGTTTCAGGGCTGAGTGGAGGTCCATTAGGAGCTAGACCAGGTGCCTCATACATCTTGAAAGAGCGCTTGTTAGAAGCTTTCTCTACATGATTATTCGAGTTCGAGAATACTCACCGGCTGAGGGCCTGGAAAACGGAACTGTTCCATTTGCATTCTGTTCCAATTCTCCACTTCCTTCTGCTGGTGATCCAACCGCATGGCGAGATGGTTTGCCTGAGGCAGATTAGGGCAGAAAGTATTATGCACAGGTGCACTTGCAACGGCAGGGAGCTCAGGACCAAAGGTGTTCCGACGCATAGTCGACGGATCACAATACAGACTTGGCTGGCAGGGCTCCTCCTGTTGTCTGCGGTTTCCTCGTCTTCTATTGGTGTGATTTGCCATGATGGCTTCGATAAGACCCTGGTATCAAGAGAGAGTCAGCATCTCAAGCATGTGTAACTCATCATCAAGGCGCTCAACAGAAGGATAAGTGGGCACTGAAGCTGTTCTGCGAATCTCAGGCTCCAGCTCAAGTCTCAGGGGAAAGATCATAGTGTAAGTGATAATGAGCAGACGTGTATATCGTGAAGATGCAGTACAATGGAAGGAACGAAAGATGGTAGAGGTCGAGACAGTCGACCCGATACTGTTAAGGGAGCTGAACAAACTCACCTAGTAGTTTACTTGACCCTACCAGCGTCAACTCAGACTCGGGGGTGTACGTAGGGAAGGAACCTGGCCGGGGTGTCGATGTAACAAAGGAGAGTGCGATGCTTTGTTGCGGTAGAGAAAGAAGCGAAAGAGAAAGAGCTTGTCTGCACCAGATGAGTGTGGCGAGTCACTCTCATTCATTCGCTTGCTCATTCACCATGCCAACATCGCGCCTGAGGCGCCTACTTCTCGCTTGTGTTGGTCGCGCCCCTGTGAAATTCTTCTTCAGATCGCACACTGCCTTGGTTTCTACATCTCCGTCTACTACGCCTCAGCCTGGCCGGCAGGCGCCGGTCAGGCTGAGTGGTCATGCACAAGATCATCATATCGCGTCAGGTATGTTCCTTATCGACATCTTCAAGTACGTCAGCTCACATTCCTAGTTCTTAGTGTTTTCAGTGGAATTACCGTTCGTTCAAACACCACTTCTGTCATGTTATCTGAGCTCGGATAATGAACAGTAGTAGAGAGGACACGAACCAGAACTAGGATCAGGTTCTTAAGAGGACATGAGAAAGCTACGAATGAATACCAAGGCCACAGCAGTTGGGTTGTCAAATCTTTGACATAGTTCCATTCTTTCCCTTTCATGATCTTCTTTCTTCTCTGCCCGCCTCAGCAAGGTGTGGGGCGGCAACGAAACAGAATAAGGAAAAGAGGGACAAGGGAAGGAACAGAACCACATATTGTTGGTAAGTCTGACTGGAAATATCCTTCACTTATGCTCAATTGGCTCACACACTGATTAGCAGAAGGCAAAATCTAACCTATGACTCCTCCATCATAGCTCGAAGCTTGGTCTCGATCGACTTCCTTTCTATCATCTTCTGGTTGAGGAACTTAGAAGTGTCTTCAACGACCTCTCCCAACCGCTGGTAGCCGACGAGCAGTCTCTGAGCTTCAAGAGCCATCTATCTACATTATCAGTCATCTGTACAAGATCTGGACAGTGTTGAAGGACTTACCTCAAGGTACTGGTCTCTTTGTGCACTTGTGTTCGCTTCTCGGACTTTTCTGCAGACGGAATCACTGAGTGCATCGAAGTGTGCGCAGGTCCAGGCCGAACCGTTGGCGGATGGTTCGGTCTGCACTCCTGCATCACTAGTTGCGTTGCTCTTTGGTCTGCGAGGTTCTGTAGGGCGAGACAGAGGAAGTGGAGGCATGGTCAGGGTTTCGTGATTCCCAGCCATGGCATTCATACTGTGCGTGGCAAACGATGTTGGCGGAGCATGGCGGTTCGGTGATTCCGGAGTGGCGGGCTTGAACGGTGTCGACACTGCCTGCTGAAGATATGCAGGAGTGTCTTGGCTTGGGCTAAGGTCGATGTGGTTCCTTCCAAGTTGCTGCAACAATGAG
This sequence comes from Aspergillus neoniger CBS 115656, assembly GCF_003184625.1. Classification (NCBI taxonomy): domain Eukaryota; kingdom Fungi; phylum Ascomycota; class Eurotiomycetes; order Eurotiales; family Aspergillaceae; genus Aspergillus; species Aspergillus neoniger. The sequence goes on from NW_020291129.1 coordinate 82,061, forward strand.
GGAGTAGGCACAACCATCGGCGTTGATATAGCCCCAAGCGAAGTCGTTGGGTTGCGTGCGTTCTTCCCAAACTTCCTGCTCTTGAAAGCCGTCTTGCCGGCACCGCTACTGCTGCTTCGCGAGTTCAATTTGGTAGCTCGGCCCACACGACTCTTCTCTGCGCCACGAGTCTTCTGCAAGATACTACGGAGGCTAAAGGCCTTCCGAGCAGTTGCATTTGAGACGGGCGGGATGATCTCATCGAAGGTAGTATGAGGTCCGTGGCTATCGATTTCGGCTGGAAGACCTCGCAGTGGCTGGCGAGAGACTGATCGTGGTGGAAACCTATCGTGAGCTGTGGCGCCCTCCGTGACCTCTGGCATTGAGGTATTGCGAGATATAGGGGCACGGAAAGGGCTTACAGGCTCCGACAAAGTGATGGTCAAGTCTCCTGCTCTCATTAGTGTGGTCGTTTGGTTGCGTGTACCAGCGCCGGAAGAAGACGGTCTCTCGATGTATTGTTGGCGTGGCGTGAGTGGTGGCTCATCGCCCGCACATGCATCTTCGGAAAAGAGCTCTGTCTGGTTTTCGGGCGCTGGCTTTGGTTTGTTGTGTCGTGCCTGGCCCCCAACCCCGCTTCTTGTAGCATTTCTGGGGGGGATGGGGGGTCGGTCGACATCTTTGGTGATTGGGAGGTGGGGGGTTGGCGAGGAGTCGGAAGAGTATTCGTCGTCTTCGCTGCTTGTTTGCTCGGTTGACACTGGCCTGTCAACATACCGAAGTTTCGCGGGGTCCGACCATTGGGTAACGGCATAGTTCGGGTTACTTTTGCCTGTTCCCATAATGATCTCGTCGGCCGCAGATGCGATTTTCAGAGTTGGGCCATGTGGCAGACGAGTTACTCGCTGCGTGAGAGGAGTGCGGTTTTCGCGCTGGTCGTCATCCCAGCCTGGTGTATTGCGAGCTCTTTCGATTAGAGGTTGGTAGTGAGGCATGCAAGACACCTCTGCTACCTGAGCATCTCCAGCAAGTTCCTCGGCTAATGCCTGGCGCCTGTCTACAGCAGTGGGGATAGCACTACGCGGCTCATAGCTTGCACGCGTCCCTTGTGGCGAATACGACTCGAGTCCTGCGCCAACTTTCTGAGTGTATCTGCTGGGGATATGAAGTGGGTGGACTGGGTGGGAATGCAAGGCGGTATATTTGTTTACCCCTGCGTCCCGCCAGAAAGTGGAATCATCTTTTTGTGGGTTAGCATGAGTGTTGCACGATCCGACAGCATGTACCTACTAGGGTTATACGGCGATGGATAAGCGATCGTCTGAGCCGGGTTGATATCCCGGGTGTATGGGTAACCACTCCGTGTGGCTCCTAGAAAGTAATTAGCACAGAGCAGTATGAATGTGAAACACCTTTGTGCTAGGACAGCTCGGTCATTGATGCGAAGAAACATAAGCTCAGGCACGAATATACCAGGCTCACAACCACCGACGCCATGTCCCATCGTAAGTGCTTCCCACAGAAGACACCATATCCAACTTTTGACAACACAAAATCCAAAGACAATTCTTACCTCTGATATCCCGACGATTATCCTCACGCCCCGTGGCCCTGGTGTTCTCTGCAGGAGAGATCACTTCCTCAAGGGGATATCTGGAAGAAACGTTCTTCGTGTTGGAAGACATTGTGGGGGTATGAGATGTTAAGTGTATCAGGCACAGATGAAGATTGGAAGTGAGACGAGAAGAGATATGTAGTTCGAAACACTTTACTGTGTCTGTAGCAGAAGACCCTCGAAGGATGTGACGATATGAGAGAGATGTAGTTTTAAAACACGTAACTCTGTGTCTGTAGGAGAGAGAACTGATGGCCTCAACAAGGTTATCGCAACTGTTCTTCGGAATCAGAACGAGAGGGGAAGAAATAACAAGCACGTATGATGTTGGTGTTCTTCAGAAGAGATGCAGAGAGAAGTATGTAGTATGAGACACGTTACTCTGTGTCCGTAGAAGAGGAAGCTGAAGGCCTCGACAAGAGTATCCTGACTGTCTTGAATACGCGGATGAGAGGGGGGAAAGCAAGTAAGCTGCTGTTGTTCTTGAGAGAGGAAAAAAAATACAAGAGACGGATGTAGTCTCAGAACACGTAACTCTGTGTCTGTGTAGAAGAAAGCTGGGGGTCTCAGTGAGAGTATCTCTGCTGGCTTGAAGATGAGAACAAGAGGGACAGAAGAAAGAAGCAACTATGACGGTGTTGTTGCTTGAGAGAAGATGTAGACAAGATGTGTTGTAGATGACAGATGGAGGCAAGAACAGCAGAGGATGGACGCGACCTTCAGCATGTTCTATAGAACACAACAAGTGTAGTGAGGGAATTAGTGTGTTAGAATCTCAAGGAAACAGAACACGACGCGAGAAATGAGAAGAGAAGACTAGATGCTAGATAATCTTGATCATCCAAAGCAAGCAAGCACACAGGAGATCTAAATGAACGCGCTTTTCAACAAGTACAGAGAAGCCTGAAGCTGCAAGACGAAGCAGAAGATGCTATTGAAGATGCCTGAGAAACGAAAGTAGACGGAGCGGAAGAGAATGTGGGAGAAGCGAGTGTTGGCCGGGCAAGGGGAATCAGTCAAAAAGACATCTCCTGCTCAGTTTGGTCAAGGAGCAAACGAAAGCTGTGCTCCCTGCAAAAAGACAAGATGGGAGAGCGTAAGATTGACGGCAAGAAACAAGCATCAAGAGGGCTGTCCGCAGCATTCACCGGGAGGGTATGGTGTGCTGCCGTAATGGTCTCTGATACCAGGCGACTAGGCCCAGACTGGCTACCAGGTTGCATGTATATGCTCCTGGCAGGCTATCAAGGACAGAAAGACCCACAAGGTAGAGAGATCTCAGACTGCACTTGCTTCCACTCATATACTCAGTGGTCATGGACAGTACTTCTTTGACTAACCATGGGAGTCGGAACTTGACAGCATCCGTTCTGCAAAACGGAGATGTCTGGACGTCCTAGGTTAGCCAATTCGATATCTGTTTGCCTTTGGCGTCATTCCCAATGACCGGGCCACAATGGCAGGGAACCTGCACGAGAGCTAAGCCAATCCCTTATCTTGACATCGAAGACTGGCCGATCATTCTATGTCATAGGCTGCCAAGCTTGTTGCTTTTCAGAATACTTCCAGACAAGATGAGTTTGACTGACGATAGCTTCCGTCTCAGGGTTCGGTAGTACCAAGTCTCGATGCGTCTGCTTTGTTGCGCTTTGACTAGGCTTTGAATGAATCGGCTTTGGTATGCCACTTCTTGCAGCAGTCACTCCACGGATTCCACACTCCTCTGCGTCGTGGGCGCTATCATAAGCTGGAGGATATAAGGTGCATGGCAACCATTGGCACAGTGCTGGCAATATCCAGACCATGGTTGGACAATGGAGGTCTATACGTGGCCCTTGCCGTCTGATGCATTGAGTCCTTAGGGCTCCATGCATGGGGCATAATCCAAGCAGACACATTAGGTGCTTGTCGTCGCTGGGGTTGCTCCTTCTCAGGCCTGAAATTCTCTCTTGGGCTTAGGACACAAGTCTCTCCATTAGGGCTATTAGAGACAACATCGATCTGGGGATATTGTCTGTCCAACTTAGAAGCATCGAATCTCAAAACCCAACATGAGTGCATATGCAGCCAACCTATTATCATGGTTAGTGATCATCCTATTTTGGCAGAACAAGGGCTAAAGCTATCCAGCAAAGACCTACTCAGCAGACATCCTTCCGCACAAAGCTCCCTTGTCTGTATTCCTGCGTGAAGACGCGTCACCAGCACAGAGATATGCTGTTCCCGTCCAGTTCAAAGAGAACCAGAACAACATGCCCTAACAAAAGCTTTGATACTCGAACAACGGAATAAAGACATGGAGGGTGACTGTGGCTCTTGTCCAGTCACCCTCCATGGCTCTGAGAAGAGGCGAGAAAGAGAGGATGAGGATTCTCAAGTGTTTTTTGTTGTGCAAGGTAGGTAAACTTGTCCTTCACTTTTGTGAAGATACGGCAACTTAGGCGAGGCGATTCCCGAATAGGAAGCTTTGCAGTGACGGGAGGCGCGCCTGGGGAATGGTTCGCACAGAGATAATTTGGGGTGTGATTTGGATTTATCTACTGGTTAATGGGCTTGTCAGTGTAATTGCTGTTCACCTGTCAGGTTTGATGTAGTGAACCAGCGATCCGTGTCATTAATCTTGATGTGCAGGACGAACATGCATCTACTGTCATGCTTCGTGAATTAGTTGAGATAACGTCTCTGCTCTTTACAGTCAACTTATGATATGATCTTATTTGAGAGGGTCTTCAATGACTAAGTACACAATGAGTGGCCTCCGGACTCCAGATTAGACATCGACCACCAACTCTCTAAGTAGATTCGATATCCTCCACATTAGTATGATGACCGCGCTTTCGTTTCCCCGCCGCCTGCGTACTATCGCTCGTCCACTCGCTAATCTCCCACTCGAAACTCGTAGACTGATCATCACTAACCCCTACGCCACGCCTAGTCTTCATCATCCTCCCCAGTCGGCTGCCCTCCACCATCTCTTCGAACCACGGGATCCCGCCCAGTGTGCCATGTCTGTAACTCCGTGAGACCGCCGACCCAGGTGGGATGACCACATCTGACGAGCGGGTGTCTTGTTGCGCAGTAGCCGGACTAACAACAACCTTTTCCTTTCCCTTCACAGGCTCCACTTCTTCCTCTTCTGTTTCCCTCTCTTCATCAGACGAATGGGGAGGCGATTCCGGAGGCAACAGCTCCAAGTCCTCTAACATGCGCTGGCCATCGCCAAACAAACTTCCTATCGACACAGACATGTAGTCCGCTTCTTCACGCGGATCCTCGCTCCAGAATGTGAGTGGCGTGCCGCAGTAGCCGCAGAAGACCCGCTGGGTGTGTGGCGCATGGTGCGGGGAGAAGATGCGACGGATGGTGCTGTGTGTTTCATCGGGGAAGTAGGATTGAGTATGAGATTGGTACCAGGTTAGAGGGACTCGAAGCCAGGCTGTCAGCGGAGCTGCGTGCAATCTTCCTGTCCATTTTGTGGTTAGTATTATTGTAAGTATATCTTAGGCGGAGTGTGACGTACGATTGTCACGGCCGGTGTCCAAGTAAACGTGGGCATGGTCAGTTATGTCGTCGGGCAGTCGGATCTGATATTGATTTCTCCCACATTGACAGGAGCCGCGGAGATGCTCGTGACTAGTCATGTTGTGGCGTTTATCTCCGATCGGGGTATCTAAGTAGTAGTGAAACAGCGCTAGTGTGAAGTCATAGATCGAGTCGATCAATTGGAAGAACGAAGACCGAGAGGACGCGACCTCAGAGTAGGCTTCTAGGCCTAATTGTATCTCTAGAATTGGTGGAGGCAGAATGGAGACAATATAATGGGGAGGTGCAGGAGAAGAAGGTATCTGAAGGAATCTAGAAGCAACCTGAACGATCGATGACGTTACGCGGGTGAGGCCGCGATCCAGGGACTGGCCAGTTGGCGGTAATCTTGGATCCTTTAATGGTACACTCCGCTCCAAGTCGATCGCGGTTCCCATTAATGGACCTCCGCTCCATTGGTCCAGAAACCCAGCAAGTTCGTTCCCCCCTAATGAGCTGGAGTCTGCAATGACACTCTAGTCTTGTCTCCTTTCGCTTTACATATCTCATCATAATCTTCGTTCATTATCTCCCACTCAGTCTCTCACTTTCATATCTGTATTGTTGTTGTTTCTCTGTTTTCTCTGCTCTTCTCTTCCCCGCAGAACTACCCTGTTTGGTTGTCACATGAAAATCCCACCCCAGCAAGAAGCACATGATACTCGCTGTATGAACGACAACAATCGCATTCTCTCGTCCACTCCTATATACTCCCAGAAGAACCACGATGCCATCTGCACGACCTCCTGCCTCCCTGGCTTCCAGCTCTTCAGAACCATCCTACTCTCCCCTGCCCGGCGGCGCAACCACTCATTCCGACGATCGCGACGACCGTTCCCCATCCACCACACCCACCGGCAACTCCTCCAAGCCCGCCTCGGCCTCTTCAGCGGCCAACGCACAAGACAAGGACAAGCCGCGGCTCACCGAGCAGGAAAAGAAGAATAACCACATTGCTTCGGAGCAGAAACGCCGCGCCGCGATCCGGGAGGGCTTCGATCGATTGACCGAGCTGGTGCCTGGCTTGGAGGGCCAGGGTCGCAGTGAGAGCATCGTGCTTCGCAAGACGGTGGACTTTATCCAGCTTCAGCTGCAGGAACGACAGGAATTGATTGCGGAGATTGAGCGTCGCGGAGGGCGCATTGATGATTCGTTTCGCAACTGATGCTGCCGAGGTCCGAGCGGCATGCTGTTGTTGATGATGATGACTATGACTTGCTTTTGAGGTGGATGAGACTATGCAACATGCGTCACGCGACTCTTAAATGATATTTGGAAAGGAAAAAGTCCGGCGCTGGGTCTTGACCGGTTGGTTGGTAGTGGTGATATTGTGCAATTGCAATGGGCGATGGTTGTGGTAATTTCTTTTTGGCCTCTACGGAGGCTTCTCGGCCTAGGGTCTTGAGGCGGGATGGCGTTGTATTTGGTATATATGGATGAGAAGGTCCTGATTGTTACTGTTGAGATTGTTGCACTGCTGCATATATACATTGGCGGCATTATGAGTTCAGTTATTTATTTAGCAGATACTACATGTTGAAGCCAGACTGGAAATGGTAATTACTGTCATGCAGCTTTCCATATGGAGTAGACAGTAATCGAAACCATATGCAGGGAGACAATCTGTACCACACCAACTCTCCTGAAGCGTTAAGCTTAACCTTAATCCCAATACTTAGCATACTACAAACCGAGCAACAAGCATGCAGCATGGACCACCATCACATGCACGCCCAACTCGTATCACTATCTCGTATCTATCTACTATCTGCATTATCACAACTGCCGAGTCTCACCGCCCGTCTATCAAATTCAACACCACCACCATACCCCCATCACGACCCATACTATACTACCCAACACCTCACCCAAAACACCTTTCCCACCACCAACCAACCTCCCACCCAACCCAAAAGGGGACATCTCCAAAATGTCCGACAGCAAACAATCCCTCCTCTCCCAAACGGAGCCCGAATCCGACGACCCCCCACCAGCCTACACCACCAGCAACACCAGCACCACCAGCACCACCAACCAACCGAACCACCAAAAACGCGCCTCCCTCCTCCCACGCCCACCCCCGCTCTCCCTCCCAATCCTAACCCACCTACGCTCAAAGCGCTTCATCCTCGCCTCATCCTCCCCTCGCCGCCGACAAATCCTCTCTCTCCTCTCCCTCCCCAACATGGAAATAATCCCCTCCAACACACCCGAAGACCTACCCAAGACGCTCCCCCCCTTCGAATACGTCCTCCAAACCGCCACGCAGAAGGCACAAGCCGTGTACGCGCAGGAAATCGACTCGCCGAAAGGCGACCCATTCATTCTAGCAGCGGACACCGTCATCGTGGACACTTCCACGGGGAGTATATTAGAGAAGCCGCGGAGCGAGGCGCATCACATCGCGATGTTGAAGGGGTTGAGGGATGCGGGGGAACATAAGGTGTATACGGCGCTTGTGGCTATGACGCCGTTGGCGAGTGCGAGGGTTCCCGGGTATGCGTTGGAGAGTTGTCTGGAGGAGACGAAGGTGTGGTTTGATCAGGGGGTTAGTGATGAGGTTATTTTGGCGTATGTGAGGACGAGAGAGGGCGCGGATAAGGCGGGTGGGTATGGGATTCAGGGGCTGGGGAGTATTCTTGTGGAGAGGATTGAGGGCGGGTTTGATAATGTGGTGGGGTTGCCGTTGAAGAAGGCGCTTTGGTTGATGGAGAAGGTGGTGGTTAGGGCGGATGATGAGGATTTGTTGGATGGGGAGGGGGGGAGTGATGAGGAGGGTGAGGGGGAGGGGGAGGAGTAATTGAGTAGTATGAGTTTAATGTGGAGTAGTAGTTTGGTTTTGAGGGATTGATGGAAGGGGGACGGGTATCTATGTATATAGTGATGATGATAGAAAAAGTAAAGGTATATTTCAAAGTACATCTTTTATAGCTCGATGAGCCAAAATATAGGAATCAGAACATGTACACAGAGGCAGAGAGCGGCACATACGCCCAAAACAAACCACAAGCAGTAATAAAACTAAAACCATGTCACAAAACAACACACATCCCTAGGAGTCTATGCGTTCCACACCCGGCGGAGAGCCTCCGTCACACCAACGTCGTTCGTCTCGAACTCGTACAGACCGACAGCCGTGCTGAGGGTGAACGCGCGGAGCAGCCAGATCATGAAGGTGTGGGTCTTGGGGACACGGCGAGTAGGGAAGTAGTCGGTGATGGAGGCGCTGTTATTTATTAGCCTCTAGTCTTAGATTCCACACGCGCGCGGGGGGGCTTAATAAAGGCAAAGAGAGGGAGGAAAGACGTACTGGAAACCGATGTGAGAGTGAACCACGATAGCGGAGCAGAGGACGGCGTCCATGACGGGGCTCATGGAACCAGCAGCAAAGGGAGCAATGCAGAGAGGGACGAGACCGGCAGAGACGATTCTATTATCGTTAGTTTTCCAATTCCCTGTTTATCGATCCTTCGACCCATCCATATATATCCGATGGATATCAAGATAGAGGGTTAACGCACCTCTCAAAAGTCCAGTGGTAGCTACCCTCGGTAGGGTGAGACTTGGGGATGGGAGCGGGGTCGTTCACTGCGTCGAGCTGTCAGAGCATATTCCAAACATTATATGCATATCGGCCCTTCAAGTTCAATCATGGCTGGCCGAGCAACATCGATATCCCGAATATCGAATTCCCGTAGACAAAAAACAAAACCAATAACCGAGCAACCGGAGAAATCACGTACTCGTTCCCTGAATAGTCTCTGCAACCACCAACTCATTAGCATAACCCTTCCCAAGTATCCATTCCCATCCAATTCATATATCAAGAAACTCACGAGGCAAAGGAGGCAAGATCTGTTTCTTAGCGGAAGCATGGAAAGCCACGACCTGCGCGACATTCTTAGTCGCGAAGGGAGCGCGGAACGCCGACCGGAGGAGGGGAGAAGACTGGCGCGCGATGGAGGCCATTTTGCAGGATGTGCTTTTGCTGTAGGGAGTGGAGTGGAGGAGGTGGGAGGTGTGGTGACCGCGATGCTCAGCGCTAGATAGACACAAGCACAGCAAGTGACAGATGCAAAGGTGAACTGAAGTTGAGAATGGAACCTCGGGAGTCCGATCGGGAATACGGTCATCATATTGTCGTGCCTCTGATTGGTGGAGGGTGCTCCGCCCAGCCGAAAATGGCCGATGTGCCGGCAAAGGTATCTATCATCATTCTACCACAGTATGGCAGTGCGAAGGGGATGTGTAGGGCTTACGACCGAATTATGATCTTTGATGCTGTGGGAATTACTTTCTCTACTTGGATTTGTTGTCTAAGGTCTCGTTGTGCTGGACGATTCGATAGGAAACTCATGGGGTTCATGCCTAAGGCATTACTCCCGTACCCGATTGCCGACAGTCACACGCAAGGAGAGATGATATGGATGGCAGATGCTGGACCCGTGGTACCTGCATCATCGAAAACAACTATTAACTATAAAGCAGCTACATCTTTGAAGATAACAAGTAAATTCCGAACTGTACTCTATACCCAACCATCGTCTACCTCTAATGAGCCAGTTATCACATCATCCATATACACATTGCATACGAAGCCATCCCGATTGCACCGGGTCTTTGGATATTATAAACAAACACAATGAAGAAGAAAACACAAACCTTTTGTCATGAACGGTATCTAGCAACCACTTTTACTCGCGGCAGATCATGTGGTCACGAGCCGGACCAGTACCGATCCACTTGACGGGAACACCGCCCAACCCGCGCTCAATGTACTCGATATACGCGCGAGCATTGGCAGGCAGGTCCTCGTACTTCTTCACACCCATGGTGTTGCTCTTCCAGCCGGGGAGGGTGACATACTCGACCTGGACCTTCTCCAGGACTTCCGGATCGGCGGGCATCGTGTTCTCCGTACGGGTGCCGTCGGGCAGAATGTACGCGACACCGACCTTGATTTCGTCAAAGTCATCGAGCACGTCCAGCTTGGTCAGATTGAGAGCGGTGTAGTGGTTGATAGCGTGGGAGTAGCGGCACAGGACCATGTCGAACCAACCGCAACGACGTCTACGGCCGGTGGTGACACCGAACTCCTTACCCACGCCCTGCAGCTTGTCGCCGAACTCGTTCAGCTGCTCACTGGGGAAAGGTCCCGAGCCGACACGGGTGGTGTAGGCCTTGACAACACCGATGATGGAGCTGATGCTGGTGGGGTTGAGAGAGAGGGCCTGGACGGCACCGCCCAGACCGGTGGACGAGGAGGTCACGAAGGGGTAAGTGCCGTGGTCCAGGTCCAGCATGAGAGCGTTGGCGCCCTCAACGAGGGTGTTGGGGGCGTCCTTGTACTTCTGGAGGAAGGCCAATTGATCGACGATGTAAGGGCCCAAGCGTTGACGGTAATCCTGGTTTTGTTAGATGCTCCTGGAAAGGTGCTTCCGAGACCAACAATACATGGCGAGGGAAAGGTCATCCTACCTTGAAACGAGCAAGTTCCTCCTCAACGTTGTATTCCAGCTCACCAAATCTAGCGCGGTAGCCGGCGTCCAAAGAGCGCAGCTTACGCTCGAAGAGAGCCTCGTCGAGAATCTCACCAACACGGATACCGCGACGGGCGGCCTTGTCACTGTAGCAGGGACCGATACCCTTGCCGGTAGTACCGACCTTGCGACCGCCCAGCTTGGCCTCTTCCAGGCCGTCTACGACGGAGTGAAGGTCCAAGCAAACGTGCGCACGGTCGGAGATGAAGATGCGCTTTCCAGCGCCCTCCAGACCCTTGTCCTCCAGAGAAGCCAACTCCTTGAAGAAACTAGGGACGTGCACCACGGTACCGGCGCCAATCAGGTTGACACAGGCGGGGGAGACGAGACCGGAGGGAAGGATGTGGAAGTCGTAGGTCTTGTCACCGTGGACGATAGTGTGACCGGCATCTATCCATTCCATTAAACAATATTCTCCGAAGAGAGAGAAGGAAAGACTTACTGTGGCCGCCAGCGGCACGGCAGCAGAGCGTAGCCTCCTGCGCAAGCATATCGGTAATCTTTCCCTTTCCTGTAATCGCAATAAATCAGCCATGCCCCAGTTATTTTATTCCAATCAATCGATCAATCAATCGATTGAAATCGACCTGTGAACTGCTGGGTAAATAAGATGACAACCCACCTTCATCACCCCACTGACTACCCAGAACAATTGTGACACCCATGATTATTGAATTGAATGTAAAGCCACGAAATATATCTCAATTAAGCAGCTCAATTGCGAATTTACCCAGCGGTAGATGTGTGTGTGGTGTGCGTGCGAAGCAAGAAGACAAAAAATAGTCACTCAAGATCGAACGGCAACGCGGGGCACTGAATGCGGGATGAAATGAGTCACTGATCTCAAAAGAGCAGCAGCAACAATCTCTAATAGAGTGAAGTAAGAGAGGATAAGATAGAAGAGTAAAGATCAATTAAAGCACACTGAGACAAATCTTGGAAGATAATCTGCAGTGACTGGAGCAGCAACGTAGGTTCCGTAGAAAAACCTCGCGACCGTCAAAATCCAAAAGCCGAAAAAAGAACCAGCGGAGGGGAACTGGCTGCGGAGGCAAAGAATGATATATGGGCGGGCGGACAGTCAAGTTCAGCCAGCGGCGGGGGCCGGGACGAACTCGGTGAGACAAGAGAGGCAGAGCCACAGTTTACTATACAGAGTAACTAAACGATAGCCATGAGTGATTCCTGCTACTAATCCATTCCTTTTACTTACTTGCTTACCATACCGTTACCCTCAAATCCGGTTGTTGGGCGGGCCTTTTCGGTGTTTCCCGCTTCCTCCCCATGACTCCTTTCTTAGGGTCTCCGTATTGCCGGTACCGGTGCTCGTTCCCCGCGGCGGGGTTCGGTCGGATGCGGTATTGGACGGCACAATACATCGTTGCCTATTGAAGATTAGTGCCCTACGTACCCCTAAGCTAGGCTATTTGGAGGCATTTTGAGTCAGGTGATCTCGGCAGAGGTGAGTGATTATTGCCTACTTCGGCTAGAGACCCTCACCTCCAGAGAGGAGAGACACTAGGGACGGTTTGATACAAGATCTGTACAATAGCAATTGATATGAGTTGGCTAAGTAAGTATAGTGCTATGATGTTGGACGGTACAAGGAGGACATATGAACGGGCATGGCGAAGACATCCATTCCGGAATGTTAAAGACAGGAGGACATTACCTTATGCAGACCCCCGGCACTAGAACATGCTACTCGAAGACTTTCACAGGCATTTTTTGGTGAGACTTCCGAATGTTTACATTTACACATCACAGTAGATAGTGGGGATGCAAGGGGTTACACGGGCATGAGGTTGGCCAGGGATGTACACAGTAAAAGTAGCACCCGAGGAACGCTACATTGCTACTATCCTATCGTCACTGATTTCACAATAGCGAAAAAAAAAAGTCAGGATTTATACTGTGCGGTAATTAACAAGAAGAGAAATACTATTAGAATACAAAAATAAAGCCAAATCATGGATATAATCAACAGGTTATCCGGAATTATTGCTGCTGCTGATTGTTCGTACACCATGCCGTGATGATTCCAAGCGTTGACAGCAGCATTCATACGACTAACCTAAATGGCAAAGAATGTTCCGTCTTTCCCTTGTCTACTATTAAAGCATATTAAAGAAGGAGCCATGTCCCAGATGGTCCAACTCGAAGAGGAAGGTACTGCAGCCTTCCCTCGAGTCTTTCCACAACTCAGAATGAACAACTCTCTATCTCTGCACTTTTCTCTACCACCAGCTAATCTTATCCAATTCCTATCCATTCATCACACCCCAATTTTCCGTCCAGCAGATGCAGAACGATCATGGAGTAGGCCATTCAACATATCTGCCGAGGTGTATGACTGTCCTCTACATATCGCATTCCCAATCATCTTTGCGAGCTCATATGTCCTAATCATCATTTATCTCAACTCCATCAATCGCAAAAGACGAAACAAGCCATGGCGACTGAGTCAGACTCGCTTCTTTCACTACCTCGTGCTTTTCCATAACATTAGTCTCTCGATATTCTCTGCATGGGTATCTTGCGGATTGCTCTCAACAGTCTACACACACCTACCGTCCCTAAAGCAAGAATCATATTCTGTGCATGTGGCCGCGACGTTATGTCACATTGAAGGAAGGCCCACTCTTCATACCAGCGTGCCAGACGTCACTGCTGCTGTATGGGATACTGAGAATGGTGATGGCTTATGGCAGAAAGGCGTGGGATATTTCTGCTGGGCCATGTACATGTCCAAGTTTTACGAGGTAACGGACACGATGATTCTGATCCTGAAGGGGAAAGAAAGCACCTTCTTACAAACATACCACCATTCCGGAGTCATGGTCAGTTCATGGGCGCTCATGCGTTCGACGTCACCTCACTGCTTGGTGGCTGCACTGCTGAATAGCGGTGTTCATGCATTAATGGTCAGTCCATAAGCTCTTTAGTACTGCTGCTGCTGCTGTATACGTTATATCCCTACGGATAGTGCTAACCAGGGAGGACCCGGTAATCGTGCAGTACCTATACTATGCTCTCCGGACAATGAAAATAGCAATCCCCATCCGCCTGAAGCGGACATTGACGGCTGTACAGATTGCCCAGTTTACCGTTGGGTATACCCTGGGTTTGAGCTATCTGTTCGTTTCGTATGATGCACCGCATGCGCGCATCTCAGTTGGCGGGGATGATGATCTCCGCGCTGATATGCAGCACACTGTGCTCCCCTGTCTCCATAAACCAGATCATTTGGGCGCGCTGCTGTTGGGGGGCTTGTATCTTGGGCCTCTGATCTATATGTTTGTTCGGCTATTTATCCGTTCGTATTTGTCTGCTGGGAAGGGGAAGATGGAATGAAAAGACGGGTTAGAGAGTGAACTATTTATTGCGAAGAGCATATGATCATGCCGGTTTTGTAGTAGTAGCTCAGTATTCCCAAATCTCTTGAGTGCGCGAATTGCAGTATGGAGTCTTCGCGTGTCTAGTATCTGAGTATAGATGAGGAAACCACATCACGGTTAGTTTTTCTGCGCTTTTTTTTTACTACATTTTATTATTAGTAGTAGTAGTAGTAGTAGTAGTAGTAGTAGTAGTAGTAGTAGTTAGTAGCAGTACTGAGAATGAATTCATCTATATAGCCCCTCCATACCAGCCCTGCCCCTACATGATAGACAAGTAATTGTAATTGTGAGATATCGTTACAGTTCCTTAGTAGGTAGTAGGTTCAACACTCTCAGACTTCGGCACATGATATATGAAGACAGTAGATGGTACAATTGATATAGTGGGGTAGGATACTACGACCTACTACTAACTATGTGGAAGACTGTATGTAGAATTTCGAGGCGTGAAGAGACGGGGAGGGATGAGATGACAACTCGTTATTATACTCTCTATCCAATAACAAACGAATTCATGACCACGATAGACTATGATACATGTATGTGTTCCCGTCTTTCAAATGCCACAGTAGTAAGTAGTAAGTAAGCAATATAACGCCAACGCCCATACCCAATGCAATCAATAGTAGTAATAGTACTCGGCCGTCTCTAAAACGCCTCTGTTGAGCTATAGTCATGCCCATGCTCATACCCCTCTATACCTATACCAACTTCCCCCCATTTAAAATCCACTCGCGCATCTCCCCCAGCTTGAGTATACACTCTCGGTGCATTTCCCTCGCGACTTCCCAATGCTTCATGACTTTGGCATCTTCATCCAGACCGCGCAAGTAGGCGCTGAATCCGGCTTTGCCGCTGCCGGCTACCATGCTATCGTCGCTTTCATTGCCATCAGCCTTTTTGGTGTCGTCTTCGTCGTCCTGGTCCGGGGCGTCTACTTTGAGACGCGCGGAGTCTCCAACGGCGCTAATCCAGTTCGGAGCCATTCCTGTCTCGATGGCTTCTTGGCGCGCGTTGAAGTGGCGCAGGATACGGCGGTTGAAGGTGGTCCATTCGCGCATGTATGTGTTCATTTCTGCGGCGTAGCGCTCCCATGCTGCTCGAGGGAGACCGAGTTGCTGGGACCCTGCGCTGATGGGGACTAGTTCTGGTGCGGTTGGTCGCTTTGGTGGGTTCGGACAGACTAATTGGCGAGCTCGGACATCGCGCATTGTTGTCCTCGGGACGTTGGGGCGGGACTCGAATGGAAGGTTGGCTTGGATGTCTTGCAGGTCGTCAATGCCGCCATTGCTGGTCGGTGTGAAGGGCATCGTGCTGGTGAGGTTGGAAAAGTCAAATGACTTCGTGTGATGGACCTTTCCTTTCCTGGAGGTTGGCCTCATCTTCGGTGGGGGCATTGCCTTCGCTGGGTCTTCCTTGGGCTGATCTTCCTTGACCTCGTCTTCCTTGGTCTTCTCTGGCTCTGCAGCTGGTGCGGTGGTGTTGACAGGCGGAACATCGTCGACGTCCATAGCTTCTACATCAGCAGTATCGGTCTTGGCTGGCTCTTGAGTAGTCTCTCCATTGATGGTGGACTCGGCTTCTTCAGCTTCAGTAGTCACACTGGCTTGGGCAGTGGGCCGGGGTTTAGCACCAGGCCTGGTTTGCTTCCGGGGACTCTTCTGGCGCTGTGAGGCAGTTGGCTGTGCTTGCTTGGCGTTGTCAGCGGTCGGAACGGCCCACGAGATGTTCGCCTTTCGCAGCTCCTCGATCCATGCATCGGCAGAGAACTTCGCCTGGGCGAAAGGCGTGGGTTGTTGGGAAGTCGCGGACTCTGAGCGCGGCGATTTGGGGTTTGAGGCACCCGTAGAGCCCGCTGTTTGACCTAAGATATCTCGGTTTGCACTTCGACCGCGTGCGCGTGAATCTTGCGACTCCTTGTCCGACTGCGCCGCACCAAAGAAGTCTGTGCCTTCCCAACTCCGGGCAAAGAACGGCTGACGAAGCTGCTCATGGCTGCTGCTCTTGAAACTCCTGTTCGGGGTATGTGCGTCCGCATTAGAGGCGCCGGAGCTATACACGTAAACCAGTTAACTTATGACCTATTGATGGGTATAGTTCAACATACGCTTTTAGGGGACTCCCGTCGCCAAAGAATGCAGATGTATCGAATACATTTTTGGGTGGACTGGGTTTCTCAGAGTCAAGGCCTTAAGAAAAAGGTCTTCGTTAGCAACTAGATTCTATCCTCAGTCACCAACTCGGCTGCCCAGCTACTCTTTTAAGGTTTTTAACCGCGGGCGGTAGACTAATTCTTCATGATGATATCGCTTACCAGTTGTCTTACGACTCTTCTCAGTGTGGAAGTCGCTGAACTTCTTATGGGCACGAAGCCGGCTTTTAGGGACCGCCTTGGGCTTGCGCGCCAAGAAGTCATCATCCTCCGAATCACTCGAGCTTGTAGATGTATAATTCCGGTTATCTTTCTTCAACTTGGGACTAGCGCTCCGGTGTCTGCCACTCTCCGGAGGAGTGGGGCTAGGTGGGTTGGTCCTGGGACGGGGTTGAGGACTCGCCGTCGAATCGCGCATGCTAGCAGAGCGTCCAAGCTCGGCACTCGAGAAAAATGTGCGCTCTCCGCCAGCGGTGGCATATCTGCTTCTCACTCGTTCAATGTCTGGGGTACTTGTGTTCTCTGCCCGATGTTGCGCGGCTGCTGCCGATTTCCTAGCCGTGGGTGAGGGAGCCGGAGCGTAAAACGAATTTGGAGTTTGCGAGCGCTCAGCCCGGGGAACGCTCGTATACGCAGAGGTATTGGCGGCCATGGGCTCATCGCCACCAGCAGCGCGCGGGGCGAATCCTTGCTTCTTCTTTGCGGACTGCGTCCGAGTCGGCTCGGGACTCGTCGGTTTGGGGGATTTCTTGAAGTACTCGTAGGCAGATTTAGGCCTCGGAGACTGCCCGTTAGGCCTAGGTGGAGTGCCAGCATAACCGGTGCGGGGGTCAAAAGAAGACCAGCCACCCGGCATAGCATTGCCCTTCATCTCCTGGAACCCTCTGTAGGCGTCGGCTCGTGTTTGCCCTTCATCTGGCCTCTTCTCCCATGCCTGTTTCGGGGCCGCTCGCGCGTAGCTAGCATAGCGTTGAGCGCCAGCAGATGGACTATGTTGAAAAGACTGGGGACGGGTCTTCGGAGGCTGAGGTTTCGGAGTATATGGGGATGCGTAGGGATTCGGAGGTGCCTTTCGAGCGGTATTGGCTTTGGGAGGGCCGTAGAGCTTGCCGTAACCGGCGCGCAAGCGATCCGTGTCATATTTCAGTCGTTGCTGAGGGTCACTGAGAATCTCATTGGCTGCCTGGATCGCCTGGAACTTGGAGATGAACTCCAACTCTTTCCCGGGGTTTCTATCCGGATGGTATTTGAGCGCTAGCTTGCGAAACTGTCTTTTGATCTCCTCTGTTTCCGCGCTCGGGGTCAGACCCAGGTCGGCGTAGTAATCCCTCCGCACGTCCGCCTTGACCATTTTGAGAGAGTGACGGGTTCCCGAATCACTTGAAATGAGAGTGTACCACTATCGTCGCGCCAAGGTTCAATCGTGTTGTACACATGACCTATCACGAGGAAGGAACGGCACTGCAGGTCGGACTGGGAAGAAGGGAAAGGAACAGGCGTGGCGAAGAAGAGCAGACCGGCAGAGAAGCAGAATCAACGTCCAATGGTGAGAAGAGCAGGAGAAAAATCGAGGTGCCCGCAAGGATCGAGCGAACGATCGGAGCCGGAAACCGAAGGGTTGCGGGGAGTACAACAAGGAGCGAGGGTTTCACCGTTTCGCTGGCATTTCCTGGTTGGTTAGCATGGGGAATAAGCTTAAACAATTTGCAGCAGACAGGAGGGAATAAAATTGAAGCAAATGGGGGGAAAAATCACCTGTGTTGCAACGTCAAACTAATACTGGAAGCGTTGCCGGGTGAGAAGAGTGTTTTGATTATGGAGAGCTCCACTCGAAATCCAGCTTAGTTTTTCCCCTTCTTAATAGGCTGCGCAATACCACATGATCCCGCTTTCACAGTCTTTCCCAAAATCTAGTTGATCCCACAAGGAAAGGAAGAAGAGAAAGAGAGAGAAAGAGAACAAAAGAAGAAGGGAGGGGAAATAAAAGAGAGACGACAAGACAAGGCAAGACCGGTGAGGAAACAAAAAGAGCTGGCAGCCTCAAGAAAGAGAGATGCAGACAGATGGATGGATGGGATGCTTTGCTTCCACTTTTCTCAGGTTCGCGTGGCCCAAGCGCCCCGCCGATTGGCCCGCCAGTTTCAAATGCCAGTTGGTGCTTTCCCCACTTGCGATCTGGATTGGCAAGTCTTACAGCATCTCCAACGCATTTACCTACATCTCTCTTGAAGAAGAAGAAAAAGAAGACAGAATCCACCGACTCTCTATGCCTTGAATATCTACCTAACACTATATACTATTTACCCATACTCGCCACTACTACCCAAACTTAAACCCTCCAACCCTCTCCATACATACCACCTCCATCCTACAGCGCCAACAAGACAATCATCTTAACACCACAGAACCCAAGAGTGATCCCCGATCGCTTTACTCAACTAACACTAGTTAACTAATTAATTAGTTAGTCAGACTACTTTAGTGCCGCGGCCAACTCAAAGCGAGCGGATTACTACTACTAGTGACTAACTAACTAAGTAACTGACTGGAGACAAACTAAACTAACTTCTTGCTGCCCAATATGGTTCCATCCAAGTTGGCCTCACCTTTGCTCTCGGCTGGGCACATTTACCTTTAAAGTGTTGGATTAGGATTAAACCTTACGAGATAGGTAGATATTTACTCTTAGTAGGGTGGGCTATGTCTTGGGCCCTGCTTTTTTTCTCCGCCTGATGAAACAGCCACTAAAGTACTAACCGTGAAGTAAAACGTCATTGGGATAAGGTTTAGAGGCATAGTTAGATATTAGGTATTATTTAGGGAGGGTTAGAATTGTGCAGGGCTTTGGGCTCGAGTAATATCTATTTTGTGATTCATTAGGTGGTATTCTTCACACTACACTACTGACTACTACTTGATATTTTTGTAGCGGTGTGGAGATTATAAATAAAGAGCTCTGGGTGAATAACACTGTAGACACTAGCTATAATACTATTAACGAATATGATATGATATGAATAATATACCGTGACTAATCATGTACAAATAGTAGGCAAAGTTAAGTTTTTTCATAAGTCGTCCATCATCCAGTCCCTCTTCTCTTCTCACACCATCACCCAGGGGAAATGTATAGACATGAAAGTATAGTAAAAAAGATATAAAACAACCATCCTCATGTCTTCTACCACATGGCGAAAAAGAATATCTACTGAGTTTCCCCAGGTGGTCCGTTCCCTGCCCCACCGAAAAAGTAACCTTCTAAAATGTCGTAATTGGCGTTTTCGCTCCAATCATGTTGGAAATCCATCGCCATGCCGAAGCCCAGGTCAATCCCGACGCTGTGGCCCACGCCATGTCCCAATGACGGCATCGCCTGGAATTCATATTCACCCTGTCCGTCCGACCCGCCAGCCATGTGGCTGCCTTCAGCGGCGGTGGGGTCGAAGTCGAGAAAATCTAGGCTCAAACCAGAAGGTGGGTGCTCGTTCTCCGGGGTATGGTAGTGGGTGGCGGGTGGGTTCGCATTGACGCTGTTTGGCGACGCGCTCTGTTGGGGGGAGTTGCCGTAGTAGTATGGCTGGTGCAGTTGGGGCTGTGGAGATACGGTGGTCTCGTAGGGAGGATAGTATTCCATTGATGGGGTTCGCGGGGGATGTGGCCGCATCGTCCGATCGGGAGGGAAAGTGGGTGTAGAAGTAGAGGCTTCGGGGAAGTCTGGTCGAACGGGATAGGGTCCTGGCAGTCTAGGTCCACTGTTGGGGCGTTCTGGGACGGCCGTGTTGTCGTTGAAGAGGTCTCCGAGGTTCATGTCGAATCGTGGCATTGGTCGCGATGGCCGCGGTTGGCCTTGGCCCTGTCCCTGTCGTCGGGCCGGAACACGTCGTGGGTCCTGCGCATACCTCCCATATGGTCTGCTCTGGTCTGGATGTGGCGCGTTTGTCGGTCTTTGTGTGCTCCGGGACGGTGCCTGGGTTAGGTCTACTTGGGAACCAAATCCGGTGGTGGACAAGCACATCTGAACCGTAGCTTTGCTCATACGTTCAAAGGCATCACGACAGGCTTCTGCGGGAGGGCACTTGTGCATGAGATCGCCAAGTACGGATGTGGCCGCAAGGACGGTGAAGTCCACTTCGTCAAGGGTCTGCGGATGGTTAGAATGATCTCTAAAAGACAGATAATTAGTGGATGCCATACCAGACGACTGCGCACCAAAGGAGAGTGCCAGATCGCATACAAAAAGGAAATGCCTGAAAGAAGTCAGTAACAATACGCTACAGCCAAGTCAGCTAGATAACCTACCCGCCATAAAGATGTGGTGTGTAGCCAAATACGTGTAATTGACCAACCGAACCCGGTGCATCTGACGATATATACGGATCACTTTTTGTCCAGCCTCTGCCACCTTATAGTAGATATCATCTTCATCTTCTGCCTCATCCACGTTAGAGAAGGACGGGCTTGACACATCCTCGGCCGGCATCATCTCATCCGCCAATTCAGCCGGTACAGTCAGGCTTTGCTGATAAAGCATAATCACCGCTTGCCAGTAATTCAACTCGAGAAACTCGATAGGAAACCTGACTCCAGTATCGCGACGCGTGGGCGCACTTTGCTGCCACTCCACAAGCCGCCGGTGGACATCTCTACGCCACGAACGAAACGAATCGAAGCCTTGAAGGAAAGAAGAGGAGATGTCGGGGCGAATATGTCGTCTACCCACAGATGGGGCTCTCTGTCGAACGAACCGGGCTTGCTGATGCTGGAGCACATCTTGGATTTCGGACTGCAACAGACGCAGTTTGAAATAATGATGTGCAGAGTGCTTATAACTCGGAGCACCCTCGGGAGGAGCCACAATTCCAGACTTGGTGATGTATTTGTCTTCTAGCAGAGATGGAAACTCGGTACTGATGGCTTGATCGCTAATCCCAAACGGACGGCCGACGCAGCAACTGACTAAACGGTCGAAGCTGTAAACGCACCACCACAACCGGCGGCGTAGGTCGCGTACCCATTCCCGACGTCCAAGCTCGCGGTGGTCGATTCGTGCTTTGGACTTCTCTGCACTCTTCCCGGGTGCGCGGTTGATTGATTCCTCCCCGAGCGTGTCAATGTCGGTTCCATCTTCGTAATGCAAGCCAAGATCGACTGCCAGTCGCATTGCCACACCAACAATATACCAGAGACCAGGCGCCACAGGTCGCAGAAGGGCAAAACTAGCGAGGAGAAGCACAGCTTGTAGTTCTTCCAGAGCACCAGATCCATCCCCGGCTGCAGTATTACCCAGGAAAGACTCCAGATGGATGATTGCGGAGGCATGATACTCTTCCGGCTGGTGCTGATGGCTTGAAAGCCGGGGTCGCTTGGAAGAAGCCGAAGGAGAGTGGTCGCGACCATCCTCCTTCTCATCAGAGGATGGCTTGTCCTCGAATATAATTCCAGCACCAATGGCAAATACAATATTGAGAATGTAAAGACTGCGAGGGGAGCGGTTCTTTTCATCTAGCGAGTATGTACGATCAAGCATCTCCATGAAGTCAGCCCGGTGCAAAATGGGCATTTGTGGATTCGCATGCTCGAAATAGAGATTGGACAGCCTCTCAGCCAATTCTCGATCCGGGAATGCAGCACATTTCATCATAGACCTGGTCTGTAATCCAAAGAAGGAATCACGCATGCTACTTCCACCTGTTCCCGTAGCACTATGCGGCAGACGTTCATTCGGGCGCATTGGCCCGCGCTCTGCAACATTCCCCGACACAGAACTCTTGACGGCAGCAAAGACCACGCGAGCGAACGAGATACCAGAGGTAGAGCCCAAATATCGGGGATCAGAGGTTCCCTGCACAGACACCATGCCTATGTTCGAAACCAGATTATGTATGCGCCAATTGTCTTCCTTTTGCGAGTCCTGATTGTTGTTCTCCGAAGTCTGACCAGTGGGATCGCTCTTTTCTCTTCTTAGCACGAGTCCATCCTTCTCCTTTTTCACCCACTTTTCGTTATTATCCGAGCCGCTGGCTCCATCACCGGCCGCCGGAACCGAGCCTTCTGAGCCAACCGCCGGGGCCGGCGCAGTATCAATCCCAGTTTCGATTTTCACGGCTTCCTCCTCGTCGAATGCGACAGGGTCTTTGTAGGATATCTGATGGTCTATCAATACCTTCTCCAGATACGCCACACGGGCCTCAAGAAAGTAAACGTAACTGCGAGGGATTTCGCGTTTCGTTATCGGGTCATATCCGACACATCGGACGCCAGCCTTCTCGCAGGACTGACATCGCGGCAGCCTCTGATCGCATCGGTTCTTCCGTAGACGGCAACGATTACAGGCGGAGACATTTCGGAACGAGGATGAATTGGAAGTAGAAGGGGCAGCGGCGGCGGCGGCGGACTGAGTCGCAGGGCCGTCAGTGGCTGACTGTTGTTGCTGGTGAGATTGCGCCGACGGCTCTGGCGGGACGGAGGCAGGCTCGGTAGGCGGATGCGGACGTTTCCTCCCTATGGAGGTCGGCGAAGGAGGAGAATCAGGGTTCAGCATGACGAGAAGGGTACGCAGAAGAGTCGAGTAGACATGCGACCATGTCTCGGAGGGGAGAATTTGGAATCGGACAAGCGAGATGCGGAGATGGTGTACCGGAGACCCAGAACCGAATCAGCATTCATGATAAGACAACCCTCATGCGCTAATACGTTCTGCTTTTGCGCCTTTATTCTTCGAAGACCGGGGTATCCGATTCGATATCCGGGGACAGCGATTCGACGGAGGGCTGACTCGCCAGTGCTGTCCCGATGCTCGGACTTTTCGTTAGTGCCGCGATCCGACAGGACAGAAAGGCGATATTATTTGGACGGGAGGGCACAGTCGCTGCGCATGACGGAGGAGACCGGTCGCAGCAGGAAAACGCGGATAGGCTAGACGGGGGGGTGAAAGGACGGACTGGATTATGGACGACTGATGAGTGAGAAAGAGAAAAAGCAAGCATCAAAAGTCAAGATAGGGCAAATTTTGGTGGAGTTGTTTGAAGGGCACCTTTGGGTCCGGTACCTAGGTAGGAACATTTAGTATCGTGGTTAGTGCCGCCAGCCGGCACTAGTATCAGTAGTGAGAGGCGTACGTATGTCAGTCAAAGAGTGTCAGCTAGAGAAGCATGGCAATGCTAAGACAGTAATTTAGACGCAGCAATTGATGTCAAATAAACGAAATAGATAATGACAAGAATTGCACTGAGGGAAACCAAGTCCAGGTTCCAGGTTCCAGGTTCACCGTTGATGCTGAAGCGAAGTTGTCCGAAGCTGAATTGGTGACAATACCGATACCACTGGACTTGTTCCACGTGACACCGCCCCATGACACAGTGTGCTGATTGGCTACTGATAAGCTGGGGCCATGGCACGGATGAAATTTGTCATCCGGACCGCGGCCTGTCAGTCCCAGGAACTAACAAGTAGTTAACTAAGTAGCTACTTAGTTCACTATGGAGAAGCACTACGGTTCATAGGTACCTCTTCCACTTCCTGTCAATCCAGAAAATCGCAGCTTACGGGACTCGAAGCAATGCAGTAGTGCTGCGCGCTAGACTCAGGGTCAAATCCTAGATCATATTCCTCCTACGCGAGCTCTTATAATGACCGCTTAGAGCCAGTTTAGTTGGAAGGATGGTGGCTAGGTACCCTTCCAACACCAACCCCCTCCCCTCGTTGATCTCAGCTGCACCCCCGCACTACCAGAGGACGCGACAGCACGACTACAGGTGGCATGGCTGCAAGGCGTGGCTAGTCGGAAGAGGGGAAGGTTGCATTACTCAGTCAGAGCCTTGAGGAAAACTCACTCAGACCCCGACGACCGAGCGGAGGGGCAAGGTACAGCGAATAGTACCAGCATGCAGGTCAATATCACAATGGAAGATATTGCCAGTATCTACTAAAGAATGTTGATGCGAACAATACCAAGTACAGTTCAAGAAATCTTGTGTTATGTCTTTAAAATCGACAGGGCTAAGGAGAGATGCTGCTGCTCTCTACCTTGCCCCCAGCAATGAATTCTTCTTCTTCTTCCTCCTTCTCTGCGAATAGTGCGGTTAAATGTAGCAATAATGACAACGAGCCTCCCAGATGCATGAAATCATATGTGTGCCCAATGAATCCCCGCGGTAACCCCAAAATCAAAGACAGAACTGCCAGCCCTCATGCTTTTGTCACATATGCACCCAGTCTATACACTGCGCCATCGCCCAATCTTGGAAATCATGATCTAAAACATAATGGAGAGCAAAGGAAGTCATGGGTGATAAAGTCAAGAAAAAAAAATCAAAAACAAAAAAGAGTCAGGCTATACCACCCAATATGAGCCAAGAATCAAACAAAAGCAAAAGTAGCAAAGGCAAGGCAATGCGAATTTGAGCAAAGGAAATAAGCCTCCAAGCAAGAGTAGTTTTAAAAAAAGACAATGATGCGAGAAGAAGCGACAGTGCTTCTCGCGATAATGAAACAGGAGTCGGACAGGTCTATTGGCTTAGCTTCGACTTGTCAGGCTCGGGCTCGGAAGTGACGTTCAGGTTGGCTTGCATTAAGTCCACGTTGGGAACGTCCAGGTCATCGATGCTGGTGCGCGCCGAAGACAGCAATCTCCGCACTTCCTCGGGAGAGCCGTCTTCCTTGCCTGCAGTGAAGGAACCCCGCAACGAGTCGCGGTTTGAAGTTGGGCCATCGCATTCGGGTTTCTTCTCCACGTCCTGGTCTCGCTCCGATTCCTCCATCCAAAAGCTCTCGATGGCGCCAAGGATGCACACTATTCCACAAGCCCACCAGGCTAGCACGGAGTATCCACTTTCGAGACCCTTAGAATGAAGCAAGCCAGTAACTGTTGGGCCGAAAGCGCGGCTCAAGCTAGCTGTCGAGGCGGCCGCACCGTTGATGGAACCGAGGACTTTAGAGGACGGGGCAGCGTTGGCGAGAAGAATAGCAGTAGCAGGGAATGCGATGACATGCAGCGTGATTTTGCTGATCAAAGCGACGTAGGCCGCGGCAGTTTGGAGCTGTTCGGGCAGGAGGATAAGGTAAGGGACCATGAGGTAGAGAGGCGGCCAAACGAGCAACACGAAACGGAAAACTCTCAATGTTCCAAAGTGACGAACAACGAATGGGAACAGCCACAGCTGCGCGATCATGGAATAGACGCCTTGAACCGCCAACATGAAGCCGATTTTACTCGTAGCCAGTCCCAGACCACCGGTAAATTTGAAGGGAAGCACGACATCGTCGTCCGACTTGGGGGTGCTCAAGAAGACGGGCATGAGTTGGTCGAAGGAGACACTGTGGCTGTTGTGCAAAAGTCAGCGTCTGAAGAATGGCGGGGGAAGAGAAGTGGGGAACGAGAGGGGACTTACTATGCAAGAATGCCATAGGCAATGATGTTGAAGATGACTTGTTTGGTGAAAGCCTTGGGAGTTGCGCACGGCTCGCCCTTCATCTGCCCCTCAATGTCGTCATCCGCAGACAGGTTGTCCGATTCCTTCATCGGACCCAGACGAGGCGAACTTTCCGTGCTTCTGTACTCTGGCGGAGGGACATCCTCGTAGTCGTAGTACTCTCCCTCTCCGGTCAATTGCGCTTTGGCGTCCGTGGGCTCCGGGAGGGATTCGGGAGAACCCCAGACTTTCGCAACGAGCCAATTGCCCAACGCCAGGCCGGGATCGCGGCGGTGCTTCTTCTCCGGATGGGTCTCCTCCAGGAACAACAGGCCAACAACGATGCCGGACACTAAGACGACAACGCAGACCAGGTTGGGCAGCAGAAACGGAAAGCGATCAAAGATGGTGTCACGTTGAAATAATCCGGGATAATTGTCGCATGGTTGTGCCAACGCACCACCCATAGCAGGCCCGATGATCGACCCAAGGCACCAGACGAACGGCATGATGGAATAGGCCCGGGGTTGGTGCTCTTTGACAGTGACGATCTCTGCAACGGTGGTTTGAAGCACGCCAATGTTGCCGTTCAGCAGGCCTCCCAGTGCCCGGGCGATCATGGCAGTTGGCAAGTTGGGAGCGAACCCGAAAACAACCATACTAATGGCAGTTCCAATCAAGCCCATGACGAGGACAGGCTTTCTGCCAATCTTGTCACTCATCCGACCCCAGAACATGCCTGCGGAGAACTCTGCAAAGGTGAAGGCCGATGTAATCATTCCAGCATACAGGGCGATCTTGCGGTCGTTATCTGTTACGTGGAACGATTCGACCATCTGGTAAACATAGGGGAATATGGACATAAACGCGATTGGTTCGCAGATGCGGCATAGTGCTGGTATCACTGTCAGTCTCCATTGGATCGCGGGGCCAATAGTACTAGTATGATATTGCGTGGGGGAAGGAACATGCAATAAGAGGTAGTAGTAGATGAAAGAGGGGTGCGTGCATACGCAGGAATCAGGTACCCAAACAGAAAGCTAAAATAGAGAAAAACAATAAAATAGAATAACAAGTGATTGACAACAAAACAAAGTAATGGGCCGAGGGACAAACAAATTCCTATTTGCCATATGCACGATCACGGTTGGGAATTGGGCGCAAAGGAATTGTCACAACAGTCAGTCCAGTAGAATAAAAACGTACCTAGCACAAAGAGCTGGCGGACAGGGAAGGCGGTCCAATCACCGTTGCCCTCACCATGCCGCCGGCCTTGTAAACATGACGGTCGTTTGAACATGATGTTGGTTGAGCGGTCACCCACTTGGTTCACTCGCTCAACAGAAGGAAAGAAGAATTGAAGATTGTTGTTGTGTTTGTTGTTCGCGTGAAGTCTTCGAGATCAAACACGGAGGGCGATATCGGCCTGCGTCTCTTGCAATAATAATATAGAGCAAGACAATATGCGAGGCCAATGGCCAATGATTTCGGGGAATGTGTCTTCGGCTGGAATCTCCGCTGTAACCGAAGGGAGGGAATGTTATGATGATAAGATCGCTGGACTGAAGACAAGAGGACTCGGTTTGTTAAAGGGGGTTCAACATTTCTACCCCCCTGTCGTCAATCGATGCTGCAAATCCTTTTTAATCTTTTTTGCGATTTTATTTTCCGTGCTTCTTGTTCCCGAGAAACGGCTAGACTGTGTAACTGCAAGGGAATCCAATGACGCAAACTTTGAGTGGTGAGGAACCCCAACGGTGATAAAAGAAAATCACAGGGGGGGGAGGAAGTTGGAAGCAGAAGAGGTATAGAAGTAGAAAGGCTGGTCCGTCGTCGTTCAATTGAGGGTGTGTGTAAGGGTAATAATGATGATGGGTTGGCGGGTGGAGGTGGTAGGAGAGTAGGGCTAATGGGTAAGTAGTACTAAGGTAGCAAATATAGTAGCGGAGTGCAACAGATGGAGAGGAGAAGAGAAAGAAAGCGCTGCAGTCCACGGAGGCAAGTGGATTGTATTTAAGAAAGATGGCGGAGAGAAGAGGGAAGGTCACATAAAAGGAGAAATCTGGACGGGCAGGGAATTAAATGAAGTATTTCCAGTGGATTACCTAGATATATGATCAGGCGAAAAGACTAAAACGTCAACGGTTCAAGATAGTAAGTATGGGACAATGGAGCAAGCCTATTTCGGTTACAGCTGTACAAAAGGATGCAGGATGCAGTCGACAGCAAACAGCTGAGGAATAAGGGTATCCACTTTCATTATTAGCATGATTAATATTTTATTGTTATTATTTTATTTTCTCGAGGGAAGGGAAAATAAAAAATCCAATTTTTCGATTTTTTGAATTTTTTATTATTTTTTTAAGGTATGATGCGGGTGGACTACGCGGAGGGGAGGGAACGAGAGATGGATCGGAACCATCTGACACGGCCGTCAAGGCAACAAGACAAAATAATGGGGCACCACAAGAGACTTGAGGTGGGCGGAAAGGGAAAAAGTAGCAGGAAAAAGAGAAAGCAGCAGAGCAGAACCGGAATCCGAGAAAGGGGTGGAGCCAATAGCAGAAGCGAAACAATACTCTCTCTCTCCATTCAGGTACTACGGACTTCACGGGGCATACATCATGTTCACTCCCACCTTGGGTTACAACTTGAGTATTACTCGCTCTCTCTTTCTCTTCGCCAGTAACGTCCCAGCCGTGTCCGGGCAGAAAGGGAACCAGAGGGAAACCGCCCGGTTACCCATGTAAGAGCGGTATGGCCCTTTGATTCCTTACAACACAAGAGAAAAAAATAAATCAGCCCGTGATTTTCCCGATTGCAACTATTAGCCAGGAATAATAATCAGCATCATCATTATCGAATCAAACAGAAATAATGTCATAAGGGGAAAAATCAGATTGAGATCGGAGCTGGAAATGTATCCATCAACTAGACCTACTGTCAGACCACACTAAACACTCAAAGGGGAAGACGATTAAACTAAAGTAATCAAAAGGGAAATATTGGGGAACAAAAAAATAATTGTTTAATAACGAAAAAGGAAAGATAAAAAAAAAACTCCAGGATGAAATGAAATCAAGAAAAATGGGGAGGAAAAATAATAATAAAAATAATAATAAAGAATAAATACAGAGAAAAAAAAACAAAAGTAGTAAAGGAAGCAAAAAGGGAGAGAAAAAGGCAAAAGGAGAGACACAGCGAGAAACCGCAAATTGCCCCATTCCAGAGCCGCCGCCGCAGATTGACCGGTAGGACCCATGGACCTGAGCCCCGGGCTCCGGGGAACAGTCAGAGGTGAGTAGTTGAGTAGCTAGGAGCGCGCTAAATTGGCCCGTAAGGCAATGATGATCGGCTTTCCAGAAGTCTGGTTTTAGTGTGACTTAGTGAGATGATAGATCTAACAGCACCTCCGCCCATTTTCAATCACAGTGACCAGCCCGCCTCCCCACCTCCCCTCTCAAGTCTCAATAAAGGGGATTACCTATCATGGCTAAACTGAATGGCGAGTGATTTGAGTTTAAGTGAGTGAGAGTGTATGTGCGGCTGTAATTACACTAGGGAAGCTGCTGTCCCTCCACAAAGTAAATGTCTTTTTTCTTTCTCACTCTGCCTCCATCCCTCCCTTCGTCCTGATCCACAGGAGCGGAATTCTGGAAGAGCCAGCCGGTTTCCACCCTCATGCTTGATCAGTTGACGGATCAGGTAAAAAGGGGATCGCCCACAAAATTACAAAAAAACTTAGAGAAAAAAAAAAAAAGAAAAAAAAAAGAAAATGTATGCATCAAAAGTGCTACGAACTGAGGTCCACACTCGGTAGTTGTTGCTGGTAGTTGATGTTGGACAAACAAAGAACTACGCTAATCATGACAACATCCAACAGCACAAGCTACCGTGGTATTACAAATCAGGAAGCAGAATAACATCAAATATAGGGAAGTTTGTACTTTAGCAGTCAGTTGGACTACAATGGACGATTAGCTAACAATAAAAACGGGGGTGCCTTGTTTGGGGGCTGCTTAATGGTAAGAAGCGGTGAATCGTGCAAGATCAGGGAGGAATACACATCGGCAAGTCGAGCCAAGAAATCAAAGAGTGTACAGTAAGTTAGACAGGTTTGAGGGTTTGGTGATCTGATATGGAGGAGCGGAAAATCAAAGCTGTGGGCATAATACTGATTAGCCAAACGAAGATAAGAAAAAGGGAAAGCAACAAGAAGAGAGGGCGAAAAAGAGGGGTTGGCGAAGTGGGTAATTAGTGAGCGACGAGAAGAAAGAAGATCGCTGGGAGAAGTTGATGGGAGAGCGGAGCAAGCAAAAAAAAAAGGAACAGGTGAAAAAGAAAGCACAGCGTAAAAATTGGGGGAATGGAAATAAAATCAAAGCCCACATACACACATACGTAGTACATACATACATACATACACAGCACACGGGACCATACACAGTTAGAGAGTAGATACCATCATCCTCCATTTACCAAAGTGGGACAGATAATAGGACTGGCGGCAAGCGGGAGGTGAGCAATCGACAGCCAGCCCTTACGGTGAGAAACGACGCTATTATTCCATCGCTTGACTGAAAGTGGACCGACAAAAGACGGGGTGGGTGATCGGGAGAAAACCGATTGACATTTAGAGCGATCACCCGTCAAGAAAAGGAGAGAGAGAGAGAGCCTACTTGCTACGACTAGTACTATTAGTATTTACTAAGAGACGGATTGCGACTTCTCACCCCATGGTTAGTTGCTTACATACAAGGAGCCCAAGCTTAGAGGGTTGTATGATCGTTGTAATAATCAGTAATAAGTGTCCCTCGTTATAGAGGCGTGTTGTCCTTGAGCTCGGCACCTAAAGTAGCAAATGGACTAATTCCGAGGGCCACGGTGTTATACCGTACCCAAACAAGCAACTTGACCAACCTCACTCATGACCCCATGGAGTAGATCGAGCCATGCTATAAATCACTACAAAGTGATGACCGCTCGGCTTCTCGAGCAAATGCCCCGGAACTCTAATGCGATCTTTTAGAGGGCATACTAGCTTTGTCTGGTGATTAGTAGGTGACATTTACAGTACCTGGGGAATTCTGGAGGAATGAGACTGAGAAAGAGAGTGTGTGTGGATGAGTAACAAGGGCAGGCCTGTCTTGTAACTAATTCCGATGTGAAGAAAGGATCGAAGAGCCAAAGAAGCGAGGAGGGCGAACAACATTGCAGCAGGTGATCACGGGGGTTTGATTGGAGCTCCCGCCGAACTCTATCTATCTTGTTTGAAGGTTTTTTTTTTCTGCGCTATCGGTCCCAACGGATAGACGGAAGTGTACAGTAAGTAAGTAAGTAAGTAATCATGGTGTCCATACTGACCGAACTGCATTTTGTTTGGATACCAATCGTAAATCCCATTAAGATCATTCCACGCATCCCTGGGGCTGCCGATGACTGTGGAGTGATGGACATCGTCGCAGACTCTGGGTCCCCAGTAAAATCCCTTCTCGGATTCCTTTGACGTCATTCTATCTACTAGTCCAACGGCTAGTGCTCGAGATTTTCCCCGTGTTGCTTGGAGAACCTCTTAATTGAGACCTGAAACGGCGGGTAATGCGAAAAGTAAGTTCCTGGTACCTAATGGTATGAGGCTAATGAGCCTGACACCCGACGACGCACCTTCAAGGTCCTGTCCGTTCTGTCTTTCTCCTCCATCCCCCAGTTACGAGGTTACCTAGCCACAGCTAAGTTCTGCTAAGTATTAGCCGCCGTTGGTGTTGTTTCCCAAATCGCGTGGCTCTCTTTAGGCTCTCTGGGTGACATGGCCAACTATCCTACTATAACAGACCAGGGGGGGTGGGTTTAGAAAGATACTTACTGGTCATTTTACTCCTCTGATAATGCCATTGGCCAACTGTGATCGCGTTATGTCTTCTAGTTAATTCCGAAAAGTAGTAAGTAGTAGCCTGCCTTCTCCATGAACACATAAAAGTAACGCTAAGGGCGGGCGGAGGTGAAAAACAAGCCCAAGTTACTTACTTAGTACCAAGTATGTAATATTACGTGGTATCTGGTAACGAAGAGAGAGGAACAGGTAAAAACCCACCGCTGCATAAGGTAAATAGTACCATGCTGTGGATCTCATAGTGCCTGACTTAGCGTTGTTGAGATCTGGAGCCACGCGAGCCAAATGAGGGTCAAGAAGAGGGGGAGAAAAACAATGGAAGCTTGCGAGCTGCAAGTGATCTTTTGACCATCATGATGAATAGGCCAGTGGGGCGCTTTTGATACGGACGATCGACCATTAGCATCCGCCCGCCCAGCAGGAAAGAAGATGAAGGGCGGACAATAAAATCGGGCAGCTCAGCAAAAGGCATTTGCAGAGCAGCAGACGACGTCATTCCACTTGAGACGGACAGTAGCAGACAGCTGAACCCGCTGACCTCTACCAGATCATCAAAGAAAGTGAAAAAGGGGGTGAGGGGGATAGATTTGGTACACAAAGCCAATGGGGAGGATCCGGAAACACCCCCCGCCGAGTTGAAACCCGATGACCCCGTTGCTCTGGGCCAAAAATACGTACGTATAGGAAGTCAGTAAGAATTCTATCCGCCGGACGGCTTCATGGAGGAGCCGGACGAAGGAGCAGCTAGGGAAGAAGAAACCCTACCCAAGCTACTAGCTACTAGATACCACGCGGGAGAGACGCAACCCGAGAGAGCATGCGAACGAAGATAAGTCGGGTCGGGTCTTCAAAGCCAATACGAGTGCTTCCTTGAGGATCCCGATTGGGCTATTTAGGGATTTTCGCGACAACGTGCTGTCGCAGGATTAATTTGTCGAGTTGAATGCATTACTTGCATCCAGTAAGATGGAGCTTACCCCTCATTTCCCTGACAAGCAAAGACGACGACGTGCCTCGTTTGGGTTTCAAGGATTTGCTAAGGAGCCGTCAACCCAAACGGCCCGTGGTTTGGCGGTGTCTGCATGGCGTCGGTTCAAAAACCATGATACTGGACAGGAGATGGCCGAGTGGTCAGCGGTCTTAGCTCGAGTGACCACGATCGTGTCCAGCTTGATAACCATTCGGACGTTTCGGAGGAAAACAGGAAACGGACGGTGAAATGTCATCGCGATGCGCCTAGTCTCTTAGCAGATACATACGTGCTGCTGTGCATCATGTGAGCATGACCCGTCGCAGCTGAATGAAGCACGGGCGAGTCTAAATTATTGGGTGGATCGAGAGGGGGGGGAAGACCCTGAGATGATTAGCAGCAACAGTTGACCACTAGTATACTTGTATATACTTGTAACTAGGCTAATTGCATGGGAGCTGGCGACAACTTCCTGGTCACTATTGGCAACTATGATGTGCTGTTGGTGGTAGTAGTAGTAGTAGTAGTAGTAGTAGTAGTAGTAGTAGTAGTAGTAGTAGTAGTAGTAGTAGTACTTAGTAGTAATCGAGGGAAGAAAGGATGATGATTGATTAGTGAGGAACATCGGTGTGTGGTGCCGTGCCCGCTGATGCCGCTGCCCTGCAGGTGCAATAACTTTGTGCCAGCTGCCATGGAAGGAGAGAGGGGGAAAGCGTCGGTCACTGCCCACTTCACCACTTGAATTGAACCACCGCCAAAACAAAACAGAGGAAAATTCCGGCAGGAAGCGGTGAAGAGCCGAGAGAGGAGGGGCTTGCAGGCTGCTGGGTAACTTGGGTACGGACCGCCTAAATTGTTGGCCGATAACTAACTACTAACTATCACCACTGACTGCATCACGATCCTTGTGCCACCAAATGCGGGACAGACAGGCTTTGTTTGTCAACGTCTGTCAAAGATCCTGGCCGGTTTTACCCTACTTACTGCAGTCCTCGTGTGTCTTTAATTTTTTCAAGAACCTTTGCGATAGGTCAGCTGCCCCGTCCCCCGGGGGGGGGGGGCGCGCGGTGGGAAAGGAAGAATAACGCTCTGCTGTGCTTTGGGCAGAAATCCAAGCGCGGGCAGTCGCTAATGCTTGCTTGAATCATGCCTGGCTGGCTCGGGATCGTTCACGGAGCAGCAGTAGCAGCAGCAGCAGCAGCCCTGGTCCGCCTTGCAGGGAGCAATGAGAAACTTACGGTGAGCGATCCAACATTACACACACAAGCTGATCCAATACACAGCCACGATAGCCAGGAGGGCAGCTGGCAACAACCTTCGGGAAGCAGTTTTCCGTTTTGACAGCTGGGCTTAGATCAACTCCTCATGCAAGGTCGATTGATTGCTGCTACTGGTGGCATACACCCATGCCTCTTGTTATCGCACCGGCGGGGCATTGGGCTGCCCCGCGGTACATCGCTTTTGCTGCAGTGGATGGTTGGGAGAGGTGTCAGAACCAGGCTGGAGGAAAGGAACCGTAACATCTGCCCATTCATCCGACCATCAATAATCCTTCTTCGGTATTGCGGGAGGATGTTAGAGGCTGTCCTGGAGTATGTCTGTCCCTCTAAGCAGCATATCGCGTCTTGCGTTAGTGATCTTGTCAGTCTGATCACAACGACAATACATCAATACTACTATGCCTCCCTATCACCTAACCCACCTATTCTCCGATTCGTTCAGTATCCTGCAACGACACTCAGCATTGAGCATCTTCATTACTGGCATGGGACTCTATCTAGTCATCGATGCATGGCTTACTGGCGCATGACGTTGACTCTATCAGCAGGTCTCTGCTCCATAGCTTTCCAGCCTCTTTCTCTCTCGTTTCCCTTTTTTTTTTCTTCAATTTCTTTTCCTAACTCTTGAGTTTCGCTCGCGGGGCGATTTTTACGTTGCTGCGATTCCTTCTCTCTGACCCAGCACATGTCTCAAAGCTTCAGCGAATCCCATTAATTTTCTCCGTATGGAGTATTGAGTAGTCCTCCGTAGCGCCCTCCCAACTCTCGGGATCCACGGCCCACCTGAAATCAGCTTTGGAGGGATAAGCCACCCGCTTCCGGTCTGCGGTGGATCGTTTTACAGGCGCAGTTCCCGCGCCAGAGTGTCGGGTCCGCTTCTTGAGCCTTGAGGAATCCTATACTGTGGCGGATGAGACTCGGAGTGTCTTTGCCAGTCCCACACTGTTTGAATTTCTTCTCTTTTTTTTTTTTCCTGCTGATCGTCTAGTTCTCAATTAGGTCATGCTCGATGTTGCCTTCCATCATGATCGGATCATCCGATAAATACAAAGTAACTAACTACTAGTCTGTTAGTTAGTTAGTTATGTCGGTTCCGTCCTGACTTAGGCTAAGTCAAGTCGGTACTGTCGGCGCATGGCCGCATGTTTCATAGTAATTGAGGTGGTTACCCGACTACTAGAGACGGTCCACCCCCCTCCCAGAACAGTCACTAACTACATGATGCTTCGTCAAGCAGATGTATCGAACGCTTCTAGAAAACCCCCGTATTGGAGTAGTTGACGTCAGCGTAAAGTATTGTGCATCATGCCATTGGTGCTGAACAATAATGTAAGATCGAGTAAGATACTCGTTGACAATTGCTCGATCGGTCAACACCGGCAGTCAGCGTGACTGCGGCTGTGACGGGTCAAAGAAGCCCCCAGCAGTAAGTAGACTAGTAGTTACTACTACGACGGTGGCAGGACTGAAAAGCCATACAGTAAATAGTGATCCAAAATTGAGATCCTGGAGTGTCTCTCAGCTGGGATCCCTGGTCTTCTGTCAGGATTACGGACATGATCGGTTCGATCAATGTGGGGAACCGCGCAGGTCATACGCAGTCAACCACCAACCTACTGGGGATTTCTCTGTTAGGAGTAAATGGAGTGTGTCTTTGAAGGCATCCGTTCCATCGATGATTGCATTTGCATCTATGTAAATCCTCGGAGTCTCTCGGTCTTACTTTATCTAATCGCTAAATAATGCCTATAATTACCCAGCATACGTTACCTGTATGCAACGCAGTCGGTTCGAGTCAGAGAGCCAAGCGGAAACGGAATTTTGAGACTTTGAGAGTGAGAGAATGGTGTGAAATCTAAAGAAAGAAAGGATGAAAACGCCAATAGAGACCCGCAGTCTTTCCCGCCTTTCGGTTGGAAGATGGAACAACTAGTTATCTCATGAGACCAGCACCTCGCTGTTTTCGTCCACCTCGATACCTTCATCCACTACTCCGTAACCCCCCTTCCAACGTCAGGAGTAGTAGGATAGTAGGATAGACTTTGAGACGAACCAAGGTACCGAGTACCGGGTAGGAAGTACCGGACCAAAGATAGAGCTGAGGAGAGGTACGAATCCACCAGGTACCTTAGTTCACCACCAGAGCCGAAGGTCTTTGTGCACTGGAACCGGCTTCACCTCCCCGAACCAATAAAACCATATAGGCGGTCAGGTGGATGGATGGCACATTTTGGTGGATGTGAAACATCGAACCCGAGAAAAGGGCGGGAATTGCATCTCATCTCATCTCATCTTTTTTTTTCTCCCTCCTCGCTTTTCGCCGTTGCGTCACAATCACACGCCGGCTCGACGGAAGGGATTTGGAGGCAAAAGTACGGGCGAATAGTACTTCCCCGTCGCTGGCTTCTGGCAAATCGAGCCACCGTGGCTAAGCCAGCGGGGCTGGGCAACTTGCACCGAAAAAAAATGCCTTCCTTCTTTTCCATTTCCTTCCCTCTGCTTTCTTTTCCCCACCTCAATTGCGCCCCCCCCTTCAAAGGGCGAAGGGAATTGCGGACTTGGCCGGTCTTCGTCTTACACTTACTCTGTTCTTTTTTCCTTTTCTAAATTAATTAAGTGTCATACAGTAGTATCCAGCATCAGCTGGGACGGGATGGAATCTGTTCCATCTAGTCTCCGTCTTCTATCCGTCTCTACCTATCGCAAAGCGAGATGGAAGCATCCTTTCAGCTGGGAATAATTATGGGGGCGCGGCGCTACAATGGCGTAACTATCGACGGACTCGACGGCTCAAGTAAGGTTCAGTCTGGATAATGTGTCTACTCCTACGGATACAGAGTACTAAGCATGTCTCGGTTCCTAAAACCACTCATTTCACTCGTCCTCTTCATGCTGACCTATGAAAGAACTCGGTATGTAGGCGACCTGCTCTAGTAGGCAGGTAGATGCCTGTACCACCTACACATGTCAGTGGGTTCTCAACAACCGCCATTGTCCTCCTGTCTTCGTGGCAAAACTGACCCCCAAATCCACCACCATTTGATAGGATGCACCGGTGGTCAGCGCACACACAAAACACAGCACCCACATACACATACACATACACATTAAACAGTAAAGGGAAATTAAATCCCGGATTGAATAAGGAGTAACTTTCGAAGAAGGACTTTCGTCTCCAACGGAATTGCGGATCCGGTCCCGCGGCGACGGATAACAATCGAGGACCATGGGTCTGATCTCCAATCACACTCGGCTAGTCTCTCGACTCTCGCATGATTGATCGATTCCGCCTTCCTGTTCCCGCCTTTTGGCTTTTTCAGACGGCGCACTATTTGCATTCCGCCCCATTTTAGAGCCATCATAGCCGTCCTCTTTTTGATCATGTGAGCTGCAGGGGAATCCCATCCTTCCCCTTCCGGCGGTACCAGGAACCCTATCCCATTCGCTCAGATCCCTGCACTTCTGGAATCCACTGCGGAGCCTCAGACCAAGTTGAACGGCTGTATATCAAGGCCAAGGTGGGCTAGTCCCTGTAAGTGAGTCTACGACTGTGTACTTTGTACCTGTCAACATGAATCGGAGGGAACTTGTCCCTCGCCCCAACGTGCGGA
The DNA here is from genome assembly GCF_003184625.1 of Aspergillus neoniger CBS 115656. NCBI lineage: Eukaryota > Fungi > Ascomycota > Eurotiomycetes > Eurotiales > Aspergillaceae > Aspergillus > Aspergillus neoniger. The sequence continues at coordinate 119,488 of NW_020291129.1, forward strand.
ATCTAGCCTTTCTGGATCCATCAACAGGAGGAGCCCCTACCTCGACTTCCTCCCTCGACACAGTGTATGTACGCTATTCCGTAGTATCCGACAGGGATGCCAACAATGGACCATAACTTTAAATCGCAATATGGCCCGGTACTTTATGCATCTCAACTTGTTCATGGACGTCGTGACTAGTTCGTCGATCGCGGGCGCTGATTTGCAGAAGGGCCTGCCTATCCCTGTGACAGCCGAACTACTGCATCCTTGTTCACAATCACAGACCCCAAACCAAGCCAATAGCATTGTCATGCAGGCGGTCTGCTGCGAACAGCATCCCACCACGCATGGTAGTGCCGAAACAAGATGAGCCAGTGTCATTTCTGGATTTGACCTTGATCTGTCACTTTGGCAGCATCCAGGTCTGCACATGGGATGCACAGCGACTGGGTGGTAGAGGCCTATCTAGACGGGTGGAGTCCTGTCAATGATCTGCCGTGTCTCGACCGAGCTTCTGCGATAATGATCCTACTCGCAGATCGTAGGTCGTGGAATGACGGTCCAATTGTGCAGTAATAACCCCGAATGGTCATTTAACTCCACGAATTATGCAGTCATGGATATGTCCATGTTCCATTTCGTCAATCGAGAAGCGGCATGGGCATGCCATTACAGGAAACAAGGTAGTCTAGAAGACCCACTGTGCAACTCGCCATACCAAGATTATGCTCAGCTACTATTGAGGTAACCGGGCTCACGTCACACAAATCACAAGGTGTGCTACATACAGCACCGAAGCCGGTGAGCCCACTTTGCACGGTGGACTTGGCCACCACCTGACCAAGTTCTCGTCGCGAGGCCCTGGTGCGACAGGCACCGATAGTGTAACAATGTGGTGACGGTGGGTAATCTCCCTGCGGTACTTTGGACCTTTTGCCTATCAGGGAAATTATAGTCCGCTTCGCAGGCTGGCTGGGAGCAGGTAGCCTTCTTGGTAGGCGCCGTCACGCAGGAAAATACGGCCAATGGTCGCTATTTGGTCGTAACGTGTGACCAACGGGCGTGTCGTCGCATATTTGCCGAGCTGTCAATCTACAGGCCGCCACCGAGGCAACAAGTGGAAAAAGAAATGACGCTAGGAAGGAATCATTTATCGATCTCTTCGCAACAACGGGGCGGGAAGAAATGGAAAAGAGAGACACTAGATGAACAGAAAGCAAAAATCAAAAAGGAAATTTGAGCTCCGATAGGGGGAATCGAACCCCCGGCTGCCGTGTGAGAGACGGCGATGTTAGCCACTACACCATATCGGATTACTTGATATTCTGGCTTATTTTCTTTAGCTATATGTCTCACGGCCGTTGCCTGTCAGATCTAGACAACGTTGGGTGTCGCGTTCCTCCATCGCGACTCTGGCAACGCATTGGACTAACTGTGGAATTGTCCGCATGCACCTTCAAGTTGCGGGCTGGCTGCCTTCACCATGATACTAAGCTGGGCATCTATTCAGCCCTGCTTATGCGGTGATTAGCAGGAACTGAGAGAATGTATTACTACTTATCTACCGGGTCCGGAATGTGTCCTAGGGCAAAGACATATATTCCAGGGCAGCTCGTGCAGGATAGATCGCCGCGGATTCCGTTTTTGTCGGCTTCCAACCATTGACTCACCCACTCTATTCCGGACCACGGAAACTGGACCTGATCCGGAGAATGCTACCTTTCTGGACCGAAATTATTAATTCAAAACTTGGATGGCCAGACCCTGAAGACACAACACCCCTTCGTCATGTGATCGACTGAGGTGCTGGAAGTATACATTTTACACGCCGGATGCATTGCATCTGCATCATCCAAGATGAGATGAGGCGGCCGATAAGCTAGCGTAAGCTTCGACTGGATAGAACGACGAGTCGATCCTTCGGGCAGGGATGTCAGCCACTAACGGACAAAAGTACCCATTTCCCAGTCGCCCCTCCCTCCGTTCCCCAGAAGCATTGAACAGGAAAAGTCCAAAAAGCAAAGGCATTCTAACTAGCCGGGCACCCGCATCATCCGGGACACTAAGACCAGCTAGACTAAGTAGACTCTCACATTTCAGCTCTCTTCCCCCCCCCCAACCTACAGCATCCAGTGGCTATCCGCGCGCACGCCAAAGGAAATAACGGAACTCTACACAACTTTAGGTTCTTTGATACATCCACACGGGACGGGAGGACATCTCCGGCTCTCACTATTGGAGCATTATTTTCTTCCCCCCTGAGATGTCATGATAACCCAGATTTCGAATGGAGCCCTTGTTTGTCTGTTTGCTTTGTTGATCGGGTTTCATGATGGAGATCTTGTCGTGTGGTCGGCGATAAATGGACGTCAGGTTCGTTGGATGAGGAGTGCGTCAACATCCACCCCCTGCTGATCTACTACCAAAGTAGATACTAGTTAACTAGCAGCATGTACTGATTTAGTCCGAGGGACAGATGGATGGACACACCACCCCAATATCTAAGCCTGTCCAGTGCGTCCACAACAACTGAATATCCACAATATGTAAAGCCATGCATAAGTCCCATCTCCACTCTCCCACACACACTCCCTCTCGACGAAAAGGCCAGGTCAAGTATCTATTAACTGCGATAAGTTTAGCGCATTCACACCCATTCTACATTTGACTAAATCCGACAGTCCAGATCAGGTCCCCGAAAGGTAAAATAGAAAGTTGACACGTCCGAAGAAGAGCCCACTGACCACTTAGTTACTGACTTGCTTCAATCACGATCCACAATCACGCAGTCTTATTTCTAATTCAGCAACTCTCTTTTTCATATGAAGTATTTTTATCTTTCATTTTCGCCACTGTGGATCGGTCCAGATCGCAGATACAGGTACACACCCAAATGAACGATGAATAACTAACTGGGTCTACACAATAGATGCATAGCACACAGTAGTAACTACAGTAACCAAGCACCGACTAATCCATCCATCCAGCAGCAATGACCCCTACTGCATCTGCAGATTACTCCCAACATACCACTTTCTATACCAACAGCAACAAGGTGAAGAAGAGACGAAGTACCACAAGGATATGTGGCTCAACAGCTATGGTGCCATGCGACTCAACCAATTCCCGGGTGTGGCGAGTCCGCGCGGCATTAGCCCTGCAGTTGAAACCACCACTGCTGCCACCTAAGTACTTCAGCTGCTACCGCTATATACTGTAACACAACACCTGACTTGCCCGACTGACTGACTGACTGACTTACAATGCAGCCCAGTTGGGTATTTGCCCGGTGAGATTTGAGCGGTCTACTGTATACTATGCATAGGATTGCATCATTGTGCGATCATTCCTCGGGATATACTTGCTGTATGGGACGGGAGTATTATGCATGTCGCATGGTGCGCTTGTTGATATATTGTCTATCATTATCCAGGTTAATTGAGTTGCTGTTGTTGTGGCCCGACTTGATGCCTGCTTGCCTGCCTGCCCGTCTGGTTTGCCTGTCTGTTTGTTTGTTTCTGTACGCCCTTATGCTGGTGAACGTTGGTCGGTGTTATGGTAGGCTGTCTGTAGAAGGGAAAATAAACCCGTGTCTCAGTTTGCCAAAGATTTCATTCTGTTTCCTTATTTGGAGATAATAGCCTAGGCCTAGTGTGTCTTGCTTCGAATGTCAATTATAAAGTAAATTCATCAGAACAGAGTTTATAGTCCGGTATAACCACCAATGCCCATATAGATACGAATACCCCCAATCCACAACCTGACATCAGAGATCAGACACCCCCCTCGAGAATAAAAACCCACCAACCAAGGTACTCCGTAGAGACTCCCCGAGTCGTCGCCGATATATGCGCGCAAGGTATCACCGCAACACAGCAGAGACAGGGCAGCGCAGTGCAGCACAGTGCAGTGCAGTGCACATCTCCCTCCTTCCTTCCCTCGCACACACTGCATCTGTAATGTAAGCCGACACAACCTGACCCGACCCAGCCCGGCCCAGCTCAGCTCAGCTCAGCTTGAGTGCGTCAAAAAGGAAAAGTTCTGCCCGATGTAGTGCAAGACAAAGTGAAGATTGATCGTTGGGCCTGGCCGCTCTTTCAGACAGACAGATAGACAGCCAACTTTCAATTCTTCGTTGACTAACACTCGTAAGTGTAAGTAAGCTTGACACACATACTGCTGCATATTTTCCTCTGCTGACTGTAGCTTCTGGTGCATGGAGTTAGGAGGTTTTTGTTTGATATGACAGTCTTGAGGAAGATGTACGGGCTTTAGGGTTGCAGATGAGTTGGTAATTGGATGAATGGACAGTTTGGTGATTGTTGCATGTTGAGTATAGACTTTTTGTGGTGGTTTGTGGGATAAAAGTAAGTTTGGTTTGTTCTGTTATGTTATGGTCCTGGAATTTCAGTTCACTTGGTGGTTTTGTATGTATGTCTTGTGGTTATGGGGTTGGTTTTGGCTCTGCTGTTGTTAGTTTGTGATTATCTGCCTGGAATTGGGTTGACTGTTAGATCTGGATAATAATAATGGTGTAGACTTCGGATGCATGATGAAGACAATAGATGGACCTCGTATATTCTGACAATGGCAGATAGCAAACAGATCCATATTGAATGTCAATGTTTGTTTGCAGTAAACACTGTTATCATCATGTGCCGATAAGGTCACGTGTCAGACGGATTTGCTGGAAATGCGGCATGAGCCATGACATCGACAATCGATTTCATCATCAATCCCAATCCCAAGAAGCTATTGAGTTCCTGAAACAAGGCAGGAAAATGCATCGCAGCTGATTAATACCCCTTCAATTCGCATAATTGCCTCTCCCCGTCATCCCAGAATGAGCTATAGCTAAGCTCCACATTTTACAACATGGCAGCTCACAGAACATGGCTCCTCCGCTCAATTCCTCGCATTCTCCCCCAACACTCCGTCCGACTACGTCCTCTGGCTAGGACACCGGCTTACGCCTTGAAAGTTTGGTCTCAGCGGTATAATAGCACCGAAGCCGAGACCAAGCGATCAGAGTATCACCAGCAAACGCCACTGCCCGATCATATCTCCGAACCGTCACATCTGAATCCGTCCCCCGAAGATTATTCGCGCTTTATCTTTCAGGATAAATGTCGCTCGACGATATATGCTGGTGCCGGTGGGCATGGGTGCGTCTCGTTTCTTCGTGAGAAATATGTCGAAGAAGGTCCGCCCAATGGTGGCGATGGAGGTAGTGGCGGGAGTATCTATATTCAGGCTGTTGAAGGCATGACGAGTCTACATAAGCTGGCTCGTAGGGGGATTATAAAGGCCGGTCGGGGGAAGAACGGGCAGGGGAAAAGCAAAGGAGGCAAACGAGGCAACGATGTCCTGCTCCAAGTTCCCGTCGGCACTGTCGTTCGCGAAGTCGATCGTTACGACCCGGTCACGGAGGAAATCGTGCGCCGGAAACGTGAGCGCAAGGAAGCTGCAGCAGCCGCTGCTGCTGCGGCAGAGGAGGGCGCAGAAGAGAGTGATGAAATAGATGAGCTTGGGTTACCGTCTATACGACATGATCGCTGGGTTCTTTACCCTGGTGCCAACCCGTCTGATTACCTGACTACGGTGTTTCCGAATAATCCGCCCCGGAGACAACATATCGCTGCACTGGAACCGCAGGCGCCGATCTACCTCGATCTCTCGCAGCATATGGACAAGCCGATCTTGTTGGCTGCTGGAGGTGCCGGTGGCTTGGGTAACCCACACTTTGTGACTCGCAATATGAACCGGCCTACGTTCGCATCTAGAGGTGAAGGCGGCATGCGCCTGGAGCTTGAATTTGAGCTGAAGCTGCTTGCGGATGTTGGACTCGTGGGGAAGCCCAATGCAGGAAAGAGTACATTACTTCGGTCGTTGACCAACAGTCGCACCCGGGTCGGAAACTGGGAGTTCACGACGCTTTCTCCCAATATTGGTACGGTGGTCATCGACAATCATAAAGGGCGACCGTTGGTGGAATCCAAAGGAAAGGCCCGGCGGACGAACTTCACTATTGCCGACATTCCAGGTCTGATCGAGGATGCTCATCTGGATAAGGGCCTTGGTCTAGGCTTTCTCCGGCATATTGAGCGCGCAGGCATCCTGGCGTTTGTGGTTGATCTCAGCGCAGGTGACCCTGTGCAAGGACTGAAGGGTCTCTGGCACGAACTGGGCGAATACGAGCGCGTCCGTGACGTTGAAGAGTCGATGAAAGTTGAGGGAGATGATTTAACCTGGAATCCGCCTACTCATGGTCTGCCTGAACTTCAGTCCGAAAGTGCAATTCAAGAGCTTAACAAGGTTGCGTCAAAAGCTAAAGACGAACTTCCCGCTCTAAATCTTTCTCCAATTCACACCAAGCCATGGTTTGTGGTAGCCACCAAGGCCGATCTCCCGGAGACTCAAGAACGCTTCAAGACACTGCGTGACTATCTTGCCGCCGTTAAGAACGGCGAAGAGGAACATCCGGGCGGACATCCCTATGGACGGAGAGACAAGGTCTGCGCGGTTCCTGTCAGTGCCATTAGGGGCGAGGGAGTTGCCGGCATTCCAAAGCTTGTTGTGGATTTGCTCGATTGAGCAACGGCAACCAGAATTGATAGTACTAAATGTGCCTAAAAGGTGTACATAAAAAGAGTTTGTAACATAGGGTCGGAGTTGATGGTTTGGCGGTTGTAATATTAAGAGGGAACATGTTTGTATGAAGAGACAAATAGTCTCGTAGCAAAGCAATCTCGCTCCACAATTCCTCCTTCTGGTCAGTTTTAATGTCTTTTCAGCATTTCTAGCATGTAGTTGATGACAATCTGAATACATTCAAATTGTCATTCGGAGATAGCGGGGTTTACACGCTAGTCTTGATCGGGATACCTAATTGATCTTCGGAAAAAGACGCGACCAGAACAACATCAATATTAAACCATCCATCACTCTCTTGAGTCAAGTCCAGATTCTTCATGCAGAGATACCCCATACTCCAAGCACATACAATGAGATAAAAAGATAACCCGCAAAGAATGCGATACTCCCCAATCCACCTCCAGCTTCCCAAAACTCTCCTCGAGATCCTCAATATCCGCCCCGACGACCCCATCCTCCGCTGCTTCCCAGACAACAACCTCGATACACTTCACGACCACCTTCTCGGCGATCCCGACGGCGCAATCAAGCTAGCCGACTCAAAGCTCCGCGTATTTCCCTTCAAAGATGTCGACATCTGCTGGCGCCGCTACTACACCGACGCATGCATCTTGAAAGCGTGTCTGACGATCGCCGAAAACTGCGGGTTTCCGCGCCGCGAACGCAACGGACACTCGATTCTCCCTCCTTCTCCTTCACATCCCGGTTCTACGGCTCTCACGCGCAGGCAAAATATACTGAGGATTATCGACGATGCCTGCTCTAATAAGGAGCTGATTGAGGTGGACCCGGATGCAGAATGGCTCACGCCTACGATACACATGCTCGACAAGGCATTAATCATGACTGGAGCACCACTGAGGGAAGCATTAGTCCTAGCGGTGATTAATGCGCTGCAGGGTGCGTGTCCGACGACCAAGCGGAACAATTTAACTAAATTCGAATTCCCCGATGAATTGGACCCCGACGAACTTGCCACTCCGCTCTTCTCTGACGATGCTGCGCCGACGCCTGAGATCTGTTTCCCTATACCCCGAGTATCGAATCTACCGATGTGGGGTACGTCGTCCTCGTCGCCGAATTTCCGTGATCATGTGCGCCAGAAGAAAACACCGCTTGTCATTACTGATGCGGTGACAGATTGGCCGGCTATATCGACGGGGTCGTGGGCGTCCAGGGAGTTCTGGATGCATCGCACTTTTGGCGGACGGAGACTTGTCCCTGTGGAGATTGGGAGGTCGTATACGGATGAGGACTGGGGACAGCGGTTAATGCCCTTCAAGGACTTCGTGGAGAAGTATCTCGACCGGGATAGACACAGTGATGATGCAGGTCCGACGGGGTACTTGGCGCAGCATGATCTGTTTTCTCACATGCCGACCTTGTTTAAGGATTTCATGCACCCGGATTACATTCACATTGACGCACCCAAAGCGGAACCCGGCACCCCAGCCTACATCCGACAGCAGCGAGAGGAGGAAGAACGGAGACGGAAACTAATAGAAGAAGTCATCCAAGTTCAAGAGCAAGAACGAGAACCCAAATCCGACTCAGACTCCGACTCATCATCCTCGCACGAACCCGACGACGATGGCCCGCACCTCAACATCTGGATGGGTCCCTCATGGACGATATCCCCGCTCCACTTCGACACATACCACAACATCTACGTGCAAGTAGTAGGCGAAAAATACTTCCGACTATATTCCCCTCACACACCACTCTCGCAGATTCATCCGAAGGGAAAAGAACCCGTCGTTAGACGACGGCCCGAGGATGGGCAGGATCCTCATCAGTACACTCATAATCAGCACTACCACGAGCAAGAAGAACCTGAACTTGTGGATATGTCCAATACATCACAGGTTGATCTCGCTGCTATTGAGATGTCCCCTGCTGAGGCGGACTATTGGGAGGAGCTGTGGCCTGGGTTCCTGGATGCGGAGTATGTCGAGACTGTGCTTAAGCCGGGCGATATGTTGTATATTCCTATTGGGTGGTGGCATTATGTCAGGAGTTTGAAGGGTGGGATTGGGGTTAGTTTTTGGTGGGATGGGTGTTAGGTGGATTTAGCATTGCTACTATCTTTATCGCTGATACGAGTTGTATGATAGATTTTGGTTGTATACTAGGGTGCTTGAGGTCGAGGATGAAGCGGTCAGGGAGGTATTTTTAAGTGTAGACCGTTTTCGAATGCGATTGCCCTTTTGGGTGATTGGCTATTTGGGGGTAGTAATATAAGTATCTACCATACTGTACCGTAAGTGTCGATTATCTACTCTTCACAGAAGCTTGCGTTGCTTTGGCGTCATTTTCATTGTGGCCAGAAAGGTTCCAATGCCATATATACTCTAGACCTGACAGCAGTGTCTACTCGACTGTAAGGATCAATTCTGTGCCCTCCTCGCCAACACCAAAGGCTTCCCTGCTTCTATCGAGTCACCCGGTTGAACCAAGATCTTCTCCACGGTAGACCCAGCAGCGAGGGACTCCGTGCGCACGGCAATTTCCAGCTTCATAGCCTCCAGAATAACCACCAGCTGATCATTATCGAGCTTATCACCTTCCTTGACTTCTACTTTCCAGACATTGGCGTTCAATGGCGCTTCAATGGGGGTGATGTCAGGGTCTAGACCAAAGAGAGTGGCGATCAGTATCTTCCGTTCTGTTTCAGATTGATGTCTGTGTAAAATGGGATAGACATACCCTTCAATAGACTCTCAATCGTATCCATCGGGATACCCCGTTCTGCTTTCTCCTTTGCCCACCGCTCAAGCAGTTTTGTCTCGAGCTTGTCCATCTCAGCTTGTGCCTGTCGCTGCTTGTTCCGAATAGCTGCGACTTCGTCCGCGGTGTCACGGAGGAGCTTATTGTGCTCCGCCATGTCGAAGATAACCTCTTCCCACTGGTATTCATATCTGCCGCTGTTGAAGAGAGCGAGCTGCTTCTCGTACTCTTCTTCGGAGACGCGGTAGAAGGTGATCTGGTCGAAGTCTTCGAACAGCCATGGTCTGTTGGCTTCGTAGCCTTTCTTGGAGCCGAGAATGTCGACGCCCGGGATGGTCATGCCAGTCATTTGGTATCCGCCGGGTGAGTCTACATTGTATAGTCTGCTTTCTGTTAGTATGTGTGTTGATCGTGTGTGTGTGTGTGTGTGTGTGTGTGTGGCTGGTTTGATGCTTACGCCATGCAACTTCCGCCCCAGGAGACTGAGCCGGCTGGTGTGTAGACTCTGCTGGGGTTCATCTTTGGGCAATTCATCCGATAGCGGGGGTCGACTGGGAGGGAGAGCGGGAGACCAGTGAAGAAACCAACTGCTATAACCATGAAGGAGGCGGTTAGGTAGATCCGTTCGAACTCTTCTCTGCTGAATGCATTGTTCTTCGCTACGAAGTCGATGTTGTCGGGCAGATAGGAAGCGTAGGGACGCTGGGTATCCATGTATCGGATGATTGCGTCTTTCTGTCTCTGGCTCTCGAAGGAGAGAGGGAGCTTAAATAGCCGACTGGGGAACTTTGCTTGGCTGAGGTCACCGAGTTTTGTCTCGATGTCACAGAGATAGGTTAGGAGCTTCTTTTGTGGGATTTTTAGTCCGTCATAGTAGATCATCAAAGCTACGTAGAGTCAGTACTGCGTCTCGGATGGGTGGGTGTTGCGGAAAGGCTTACTGTTTCCGCTTCCCATAATTGAGATTAGCCCGTTCGCAAAGGTAATATCGCCAGTTCCTTCAGTCAAAGCTTTCTTCAGAGCAGTAGCTCTACAGCGATGGTTCAGATCAAAGGACCCAGTGCCGTAGTCAACAAGCAGATAGTCGTCGCCGGCCTGACTACATGTCAGCTAAATGAATGTGAGCGACTGAATGAATTGCTGGCTTACCTGACGATATGAAACAAGAGGTTGGCTCCCACTTTCCTGGATCTGGTGTATGACACCCTGTCCACGTTTCTCTGCTGTCAGCTCTGGAGTTAGGTCCCCTTTAGCGGGCGATATGTTACTGAGATCACCCGTTTGGCAACCTCGAGCAACCTCATCAATAAACCGTTCTAGCTCTTTGCGAGCGGACAGAGCATCCTCCAAAGACGTAGCACGGTATCTCAGAGTATCACCTGCTTTCACTTGCCCCAGCTTCCATAGGTCGGCTTTGCAGATTGTATGACTGCTGACGAACCCCCCCAGGTCAGGCGCATCCACGGGGAATATGACCGGGTCATCACCCGTCCAATTGAGAGATCCTATCGCATAGCCGTACTCGATCAAATTAGAAGGATGCGCGCCGCCTTCACCACCATCTGTGCGAGCCCAAGTAGGCTTCGGGCCTAGCAGACGGATGCCTCCTCTAGCGGCGTTGTGCGACACTTTAAAATTCGCGCTGTAAAGCATATCAATGCTGTCGGGAACGAGATACCCCTGATCATACGGTCCGGGCATGGCCATAAACTCCCAGTGATCAGGGTACTGAGGAATAAGATGCTGCGGTAAGCGGAGGTCACCGCTCACTTCTGGTACTTGGGTAGTAATCGCAAGAAGGTCACCAGAGGCAAGCTGTCTGCCTTGATAGCCCCCAACGCCAACACCTGGAGTGGTTGATTTGGATCCGAACCACTCTGCGACATTCAAGAACCCTCCGAAGACACCAAGGTAGGCTCTGCAGCCATTACCCGTTGTTTTCCCGATTTTCAGACGCTGGCCAGCTGAGACCTTCACTCTCGACCACATCGGGAGGGGTGCGTCCTCAAGCTTAGCTTCGATTGGAGCACCACATAATGAGATCAGTGCTGGCCCCAGAAATCGTAGTTCCGGTCCACTCAAGGTTATTTCCAAGGCTTCCAGACCCATTGGGTTTCCAACAAGCGCATTCGCAATGCGGAAGGCCATGGGATCCATCGGCCCCGAATGGCAAAAACCCCTTCCCAAAGTTGGACGGCCAGGCCAATCTTCAATGAGTGTATAGGCACCGCCAGAAATAACATCAATAGCAGACAATTGATATTTGAAGTCGTTTAGAAAGCGAGTCAATGTTCTTCCAGCGACGAAAGTGTCATCCGCCAGAATATCAGCCAGGAACTCCAAGTTTGTTGGAGGGCCACAGATACGTGACTCTGTCAATATTGTCTTCAATCCTTCAATAGTTTGCTGTCTGCTTTGAGAGTGATACATAACCTTCGCAAGTAGCGGGTCTGAGAATCTTGCGTTAGTACTTTCCTGTAAAAGTATAGCTCTGGCAGCCTACCGTAGTTTGCCGACACCTTAACACCCCTATAAACCCATGTATCGATTCTAGACCCCGGCAGTTCCTTCCATTCTACCGTCTGCAGTGTACCAGGGCAGGGAGCAAAATCTTTGGCCGGGTTTTCGGCGTAAACTCTAGCTTCGATGGCGGCACCTGAAGGTGCGCTTACTGTAAGGCTGGCCAGGTACGCTGCGTCAAGGCCTTTTCTTCCTGAGAGTTGAGCATTGGCCTGTTTTAACATCAAGTCCACCAGGTCGATGTCGTAGCATAGCTCTGTTATGCCATGCTCGACCTGCAGGCGTGTATTCATCTCCAGGAAGAAGAATGCCCCAGTTTCATCATCTACAAGGTATTCGATCGTTCCAGCCGATCCATACTTGATTGACTCCGCAAGGCGGACGGCTGCGTCACCCAGTCTCTCTCGTAGCCCAGGGTTTTTGGTAACAAACGGACTTGGGCATTCTTCTATAACCTTTTGATGTCTCCTCTGGATTGAGCACTCACGTTCACCGAAGTATATGGCCTTACCATCCCCGTTTCCGAACACTTGTACTTCAATATGATGACTTGACGGATAGTAGCGTTCGATGAAGACGCCGTCATTCTTGAACAAGGCCCCGCCCCTAGATTTAGCGGTGGCGAAAGAGTCACGGACTTCTTTCTCTGTGTTGCATGTAAGTAAGCCCATTCCACCACCCCCCGCTGTGGCCTTCAGCATGACCTATGTCGATGTCAGCTCCGTTACCTAGCAGATGAAAGCTGAGTAAGTGTACCGGAAACCCAAGTTCTTCTGCTATTGTGACAGCATCATCCTCGCTCTTTACCAGTCCCTTCGAGCCTGGCACAATAGGAACACCGGCTTTTGTAGCAAGATCTCGTGCAGTATGCTTGAGTCCGAAGGCTTCGATACTCTCCGGCGAAGGACCAACGAAGGCTATGCCTGAGCTAGAAGCAGCTCGTGCAAAGTCCGCGTTCTCGGATAGGAATCCGTATCCTGGTATGATTGCATCTGCTTTGTATTTCTTGGCGATATCAATTATTTGTTCTCTGTAGACGTCAATATGTAACCATTAACTTTTGTTGGGCTTGGATCAAGTGAAATACTGCTCACCCGTCAATATAGGCCTTAGATGGTACTCCTTGCAAGAGTACGGCCTCGTCTGCCAGGTGTACATGGGTAGAAGCAGCATCCGGTTCAGTATAGACCACCACCGTCCGGAGGTTCAGCTTCCTGTAGGATATTAGACCCTTTTATTCTCGAAATCCAATTATAGTTGCTCGTACTTGGCTGTTTTCAAAATCCTGACGGCGATTTCGCCGCGGTTGGCGACTAGCAATGTCTTCAGGGACTCCATCGTGAGTAATTGGTAAAAGGTCGGAGGCACAGTGTTCCTTTGGGCGGGACCCTCCTAATCTCTAAGGAGTAGCCCAAGCTTTTATCGGCTTTTGTACTCATCCAAGCACTGGTACTCGGTTTGGAGAACCGGATGATAAGCGGTATGATGTAGGATGGATCGACAATCGTTGGAGAAGTGGAGATGTGCGGGGTCAGTCTTGGGTTCACTGATAAGCCAGATATGGATGGTCTCATCACAAGAAAACCTCAAGAGCTGTTCTTAAGAGAAGCTAAAACTTCCGCATAGTTGCCATTGCTATTATCGTTCAGATAACTTGCCTTCGTTTGTATTCTTGGTTTCACATCACGGTATGTATTGTCATCCTGGCTCTTTCAAATATATGATCCGGGGTAACGGAGGAATTCAGCGGCTTCCCGAATTTTGGGAACACGCCAACTTCGGGACCCATTGCTATAATCTTCCACAAGCTAAGGTTATCTTGGTTCTCGAATATGATTGTTCGGTATGGCCGCTGCTGGTTCGCTATTGAATGAACCATCCGATGTAAGTTGCTGGGTGGCGCCGTTACCCCGCCGTTGAATGCCATGAGGTGGCTGGGCTTGGAGTCCAGACCTTTTGTATTAGCAGTGAGGAACGCTTGGGAATGTTTGGGTATCGGGATCGCATGGTCTCGTCATGGATGTTGTTGTGGGCGACTGTCGATAATAAGATACTACTAAACAGGCGTCTCCCGGTTTGCAATGATCATAGATCGTGGGAATATATACCGCTCACACTGGGCGTATAGCAGTAACATCGATTTTCATTCCCGGGGGGGGAACGATAAGTGTTAGTGCCACTAGATTTCCATTGTATAGCGGTACGGATCTGAAAATAGCTGAGAATAGCTGAAAATATTGAAACTAAACATGGGAACCATTGGGAAAGAACTATGTCGGGGACAAGCTACTGCTATCTCGGAGAGATGATTGAGATATTCGACTAGTAGCATTCGCTGAACGCTAGCCTTATTTAGCCAAAAAGGGACATGGTTCTTCAACAAGATCCGATATGGTGTAGTGGCTAACATCGCCGTCTCTCACACGGCAGCCGGGGGTTCGATTCCCCCTATCGGAGCTCAAATTTTCTTTTTTGCTTTTTGCTTATCCTTTCTGTCTCCTACTGCTACCCATACAGATATGTTATTCTCCCCCTCTTCTCTTTTCTTAGGACTAAATCTACACTTTTTACTTCATTAGCTTTATACTGCCCTGAAAAGATTGACCATGTCGAATCAACAGTCTTGAATCACCGTTCCGAGATGATATGGTTCCCCCTCCATCCCGCTGGTTAATTGCACATTGAGGTGTGTGTCACTGTGTGCATCGGTAGTAAGCGGCCACCTGGTTGCATTGCACATGCTTCTTGCATGCATGCATGCTGTTTTTCCGCGGAATTTCATGTAACTGTGATGACACCTCTCACAGTTGAGTCCTAAGCATTGTATATAGTCTTCATCACCGGTTGATAGCATTGTGTCTATCCATTACTGGAAAGACATAGGTCGGCCCATTCCACTTAGCCCTACAGCTTATCAAAATCAAAGAACTACTTATCTATGTATCTTGTCCCCACTATGAAGCCATCATCCCCACCAGATGTGCAGATGGTAGACTTTATAGCCGGCAGCTAAACCTTCGGGATGTAGCTTGTACGCTAGCCGGGGATCGCGACCTGGCCGCACTTCCTGAGACAACAGGGTAATTGATATATGTAATGGCTTATCGGTTTGATTTAAATCGAGTAACTGTTGTTATTCGACTTCGCACATCGTCGCCTTCTTGCGATTATCGACGGTCATCACAATTGAGGTGCCGGTGACGGAGGTTGACTGACTCTCTGTCTTCACCATCAATCATGTATTTGATCCACACTACTGTTAGCACTTGTTTGACTTATATAAAGATTATAGCAACGGATCAGACACTCCTTTAGCATTTGCTCACCGTTATTCAGTCCTTTGCGTCCTTCCAGCAACGGATGATCCATGGTGAGGGAAGTGGGGCAGTGGTCCGATATCGTCGGCGCCGCGATGATTCATACTTTTTTGCCCGATTGGGTTAAGCGGCACGCCCAATGGGCCCCCTGCACTGACTGGGCGTAAACCGAAAAAGGGCAAGCGTTGTCAATGGAAGGGCGTGCAGGCGCGCAGTGATCCAGTTTTCTCCCTCGTCTCCTTCAGTTCTTACGACTACGCTGCCTTCCTCACCTGCCGTTGTTCAAGGACTGGGTCAATCATCGGCCAAGCCGACTGGACCGAACGCGATGGACATGCATCAGTCTCACCCTTGGAAAACTGCTAGTGCTTGCAGTCGAGCTCTTACCCCCCTAAAGGCTAGGTCCACGATGGATATTCCTACTGGATGAATGGAACCTGCTAGCATCAGTGCCGGCAGGGTTCTCCGTTCCGGTATGCTTTTGGTACCCCAGACGAAAAACATAGTCTACCTTGGATCCTGGCTCCCTCCGCTGCCCTCTTGCTTATCCTAAGTCTTGGTCCTCCATCTCTTCGCCATAACTCCTCTGTTCCCAGTGTTTCGACCTAGGACGAGACTACTTTCGTGTGTCATACTGTAACCATAAATTGGAACCCCCCTTTATCATAGATTCAAGCCCCATCAAGTACTCCAGACAAGAATGGAGTACTTCGACTTCGATGAAGCCTCATATGGTTCCAACGTGCGTGAAGATGATGTTGCCTCGGACAATCTCGAGTTCGACGAGAACGAGGCCGCTGAAAACTACAACGCCATCTTCCAGGAACAGAGCCTAGAGTTTCCCAACGACAACGACCTACCGGAGCAAGATGCCGGTGAACTAGACAACGGCGTCTATCCCATGAGTCGTGCCGAGGAGCCATGCGACTTTTGCAGGCACATGAATCTCGATTGCTTTGTCGCAAAGAGTGGAGTGATGCGTCCGAATGGTTGTACTTGCTGCATTTCGCTTTATCGCGAATGCAGCTTCACCCACGCTCGAGCACCCGGCAAGTTCTTGGATACCTTACATCCAATCTCCGAAAATACCTACATCCATACCGGTGGTTTGACCGGAAAGAAGGCGCTCAAATCGTTGTCCTTCATTGCTGAAGATGATGGCCGAGCGAGGAAGAGCAAGTCAAGACTGGCGCGGGAAGCGGTCCGCATCCTCAAAGCATGGCTCCAGGAACATTGGGAGCACCCCTATCCAACAGAGCAGGAAAAGGACGAGTTACAGCAACGCACAGGTCTGAAGAGGATGCAAATCTCCAACTGGCTTGCTAATGCTCGGAGACGTGGTAAAGTTCCTCCTGGGCCGCGCAACTCGTCCGCGACGGGCGCAATCAACATTCCCGGACAAAAAGGCGTGGACGTCACTTACATGACACCCATCGAGCGTTGGAAGCACTCGCCCCCTGAAAACGAACCCGCTGCCACCTCTGATATTCTGCGAGCCCTGGTGACGACCGACCTGAAACATGACCGACAGCGCGCATCCAGACCAGGTCACGTGCGTTCCCTTTCCCGGAAGACTGGGTCTAGCAATGACTCAAGCCATGCCAACTCCAATTTGTTCCATGCCCCCTCGGTCAGTAGTCAGGAAACAAGTCAATCGGCCACTCGTTCTTCTATATCAGATCTCTCTTTTGCCTCTGCCTTCTCCCACCGATCCTCTCTCGGTTCCTTCGGCTCTATGGAGCGGAAGGAACGCCGTCGCCGGCGCAAGCCCTCACTTCCCGTCAACACCTTCAATCAACAAAAGGCACGCAATGCCCGCATATACCAATGTACTTTCTGCACCGACTGCTTCCAAACCAAGTATGACTGGCAACGTCATGAGAAGTCACTACACTTGGCTCTCGAAAAGTGGACCTGTTCGCCTTTGGGGGGAGTGGCCTTCATAGATGACGCCAACCGTTGTGTATTTTGCATGGCTGTTGATCCCAACGACGATCATCTAGAATCACACAATTACAGTATCTGTCAAGAGAAGACACCCGCAGAGCGATCCTTTTACCGGAAGGATCACCTCAACCAGCACTTGAGACTGATGCACAACGTCAAGTTTAACTCATCCATGAACGCCTGGAGGAGCACTCTCACAGAATTCAAATCTCGGTGTGGATTCTGCGGGCTGAGTCTAACAACTTGGAAAGACCGAGTTGACCACTTGGCTTCCCATTTCAAGAATGGCAGTACCATGGCGCAGTGGCAGGGCGATTGGGGGTTTGAACCCTTTATTCAGGGTCTGGTCGAAAATGCAATGCCACCGTATCTCATTGGCGGCGAGCAGAAGACTCTGAATCCTTCCAGGCCACCCAATGCTGCACAATCAACCAATCTGCTTCAACCAGAAGATGCGAATTGTTATAGGCGCCTGCAGCGTGAACTCACCGCATATATCCACAACCAGAGGGCCGCCGGTACCATCCCAACAGATCGAATGATACAGGACGAAGGCCGGCGAATCATATATGGAAGCGACGACCCATGGAACCAAACGTGCGCCGATAACTCAACTTGGCTCAGCCTGCTGAAGCGAGACACAGGACTCGAAGTTCTCCCTGGGTCAGAGCACATTCAACTATCCGATTTGGGTATGCGACCGCCATTTGCTGCTGCTGACGGCCTAAGACAGGCCCCAGCCGAAACCAGCATGTTATCCAGTCCTCTCTACCCCAGACAGGGCACATTTAGTCCTGTGACCCCCAACTCTGGACTCCAGAGCCCCGCCTTTATGGGGCACGGTCGGTCTTCCTTTGCTGCGAGTGCTCCTGGGAGCTCGACTGGCAGCTATGCCGAAAGTTCTGGCTTTCTCCCGTCTCGGCCCTATTCCAGGCTGTCGGCTGACGTGGGGAGTACCCTGTCTGCTGGCATTGCGTCCCTCAACACGCCTTTGAGCGGATCTGTTGACCAATTCGTGCAAATGGGGTTCGATCCCGAGTTCTTACAACAACTGAATGAGCGGTATGATGAGTTACCGTTGGACGATCTGCAGGGGCTATGCTTTGAAGAGAGTAGTAGGCGTGAGAGTGAAGTTGGAGCTAGGAACGTTGGACAACATCAGGTAGAGCCAACTGGAAAAGCACTGCCTTTCTCTACACCTGTCTCCGCTCCCATAACCATCCCCGGTATGCGGAGCTCCGATGTGTTTGTGTCCGATACTGGTCCCAACGAGGAGCTTGCGCCCACGACGGATCTGGGATATTCAGGTATGCATGAGGGCCGTGAGCAGATATAATGGTGATTGATGACGGAATCGGTGTTGTAGATATGCGGCAAGTGTAGATAGTCCATGACTGAGAGGGTCATGAGGTCAAAAAGTTTCTTATACTTCGATTTGCTTTTGTGGAGAGATGGAATTATTTCGGGGATTTTCTCGCATTTCTTCGACTGCAAACGTTCAATTCGTGGGACGTGAAAGCGAGCATGTACAGGAGATAGCCACAATTAATATACCCTTCTTTGGACTGAAAACGGTGAATGCTCCTTGCGTACAACATCATACGAAGGGCGTAGTATACAATTAGTACTAGTGCTGTCACAGGGCGTAAAACAACACGAATAATCCGATTGGCTGGCTCACCCACGCCACTGAATCATGGAACCGCCGAGTCACGGGCCTAGAATTGGGTGCCTTATCGGAGGGGCCAACAAACGGCGCACCGTTTGACATGTGAAAGCCGCTGGCTGAAGTTTGCGCCGGAAGTTTTCTCTCACGCCATGCACCTAAGCAGCTTCCTGCTTGTGTTTGACCCTACCATGTGCTTCGACCGATGGCTGGACATTCAGTAACTTTCTGAAACGCCAGAAAGTCTATCTGGTCGTTCGTGGACGCTGTTGCCGTTCTCTGCGTCAGACATACGCTGCCAGCACTGTCTCATGGTTCACCCCTCATTGTTGTTTATATTCATTGTATAGGCCCCTACCCTCGCAAGATGGATGAATTCGACGACTTAACAGCACTGAGCGATACGATGGTCTACCGCCAAGTACTCATGGCCTTTTCTCCCGTTATCCCGGCCTCGCTTCGACGGCGGATCTCTAGACTATACCCATCAATGCATCGATCCGTGAAGTCAGATGCCAGCGCTAGCGCCAGCGCCAAAGCTAAAACAGCTGGTGAGGTCGGAGGCGATGCGATTGCCGCAATGCGACAGACTTCTGAGCCAGGAGAGCTGGATGTGGCATCGCTGCCTGATAATTCGTCTGGGCCCGCCTTTCAGCGCCCCAGTACTGCAAGCAGTGCTAGCAATGGAGTAGATCCATGCTTCTCGCCTGGCACTGAGAAATCACAAGAGCTCAGCGATATCTCTAGTCTCAGAAGCAGTAGATCTAGCAGTGTCTTCAGTCCAGTGGCTCCGAAATATGAGGCAGAATCCGGACTGCGATGGAATCGGATTGCGCCTGGTTCGTCTTACCGCCTGTCTTTATTTCTGTTCTTTTAGTATTAGATGTCTTTATTTCTGTTCTTTTAGTGTTAGAACAGACGACTGAAGTATCTAGTACGAGTCTGGCTGACAGTATTTCAGCACTCAATCTCCTGCAAAATGCCTGTCATGAAGCGCAGCAGCGGCAGTGCGACAGTCGCTTGGCTCGGATGTTGTACGTTGATGCTTTGAGTTATCTTCTCGATGGCCTCCCCGACGATATGAGCAAACAAGAAACCATGATAATCCAGGAAAATCTTCCTGCTGGTGTCAAGGAATCTTTGGCTGCGCCTGCCGTGACTGATCCATCCGCGGCAGGGCTTCACAGTATGCTTACGAGAAAGAATTCTCCACCTGAGCGATCTTACCTTCATCGACTACTGTCGTCGACTATCGTCTACTTCTTCATAATGTTGCAATTCCTCATGCCATATGTGAAAATCCTCGTGTACCATCTGTACCGATATGAGCGATCTCATCGGTTAACGGAACGCGCCGTAACAAAGGTTCTGGATGCGGCTGAAAATTTTGGTAAAAGAGGTATGGTTGTGGGGGCTGCAGTCCTGAATTACAACGAAGGGAGAGTGAGCGCAAATATGATGGAGCTTGCAGCCTGGTGGGTGACAAGCATTGCAGGTGGTATCTACGAGGGATTTGCGGAGGGCATGATTATCATGGGAGTCACCCAGTCGCATGTTGAGCTGGGGAAGGCTTTTGTGCAGGCTTCGCGGTCATGAGCTAGATTGACTAAGTTGGATGTGTATTCTAAGCGTAGATATAGACTGTTATAATGTGACATGACTATTACACAGTAAGGGGGCATTTACTTCTACCATGACTTTTGTTTCCAGCGCTATTGTATACTTTACCCATGTGAAGTGGAGATGCTACCATAGAAACCCAGATAACCGCCGGAGATAGCGGACATAAGCACCTCCGACTCTTCATCTTCGCTCGCCGCACCCCTGAGCATTTCCGACCACCAATTCCAAACATCATGTCGACAACCCGCTTGCCCAACGTCCCTGCGCTTCGGAAACAGCAGCTTCTCCTAGAATTGTGAGCATGCTTAATACCACTCGACTGACCAAACCGTGGTGTTGACTGTCTCTGCAGCGCAAGCTTGCAACATGCCGCTCCTCCGGGAACTTACATGAGCCTCAGCCCGGGCGATCCAACGCTTTGGTTAGGAGTCATCTTTGTTCGCTCCGGTTTGTATACTCAATTACTTATGATGCCCGCGATCTGACAATCTTGTCTGTATAGGCCCCTATGCGTCCGCCGTCCTCCGCTTCCAGATCCGGTTCCCCACGTCCTATCCCGATATGCCTCCTCTAGTGAACTTCGCCACTGACGTCTTCCATCCCTTAATCGTCCCCCTCACCACATACACATTCAGCACCGGTGCCTCAAGCGAGGATCCAGTCAGCGCAACAGACGAAGAGCGGCTACCCCCTGGCGGATTCAGTTTGCGGCACGGGTTCCCGCACTGGTTCGGCCGCGCAAAGCGAGCTGGACTACAATCGGCCACTCCGCCTAGAGAGACCACTAGTGTGCGTAATTCGACTGCTACCAGCGAAGGGGTATCCAACACCCTATGCAGGGAAAGCATGTCCGGGGATAACGGCACCGCCACCGAACAGACAGAGCCTCAGTCGAAAGAAGAGGATGACAATGAGAATGAGGACGAAGGCGAGGCCGTCGCCCCGTCGTCGGTAGAGAAACCGGTCGAGCCTAGAAAGACTGTCCCTGTATCAGAGCTGCTGGATTACATTCGGTCTACGTTCGATAATGAGACGGTCCTCGATTCTTTACCGCTGGAAGCAGCCGGAAACCCGAGTGCGTGGCATGCGTGGAAGGCTCATCGGAAGGGAAGCACTGCTTCTGCATCGAAAAAGGGGAGCCCGCAGGCGAGGTCCCCGGGAGACTGGCATTGGGATGGGATCTGGGCCAGACGGGTGCAGAACGAGATAGAGGCTAGTAGTTCGGATGCGATGTTGTATGGGAATGCGACGCGGGGAGGAGTCGAGGAGATGGTAATTCCTGATACCCAGTGTGATATTAATCAGTTGCTAACAAGTCCACAGATCCGGTTCAGCCGCCTCGACGAATCCACCCTTGCATCAGTCAAAGAGATGATGATTCCACGCACAGAGGCAGTGCGCGAGTAATTCAATATACCCTTAATAGACCCGATCGTGGCTCAGTTGACCTGACCTGATCTCATACATAATCAAGAAGTCATTATTTGAGGCTGTCATCATGACCCATCCATCCATCCATCGTGCCTGCCTAGTACGTCACATCTGTGGCAGTGCCAGAACACCCATCCATACATTCATCCCCCTCTATAGTACTCTACCTCTAACCCCCTCCCAAAAGCATCTTAACTACTTACCACCTCCTACTCATCCACTTACCAAAATCATACCTTCTACAATACACCCATAACCCAATATGTCTAGCTGGTATTCGCAATACAAATCATCCATCACCGTCATCCTCTTAGTCCTCGTCCCCATCATCGTCATCTGCAGCATCCTCGCCATCGCCCTCCTCTGCTCGGAATTCTGGAGCACCCGAAAATCAGTCACCTGGGTGTTCTGGGTCAAGCCGCAGGATCGTCAGAAAGGGAAACGAAACTCCCAGCCGGATCTCGAACGGGGTCGGAATCCTCCTGCTTATCAGGAACCGCTGCGCAGACGGGAAGAGAATTGAATTGGGTTTTGTCTGCAGATCAAGTTTTAAGGTTGAAGGCGGTTGGTTGGGGTGGTGGTTCTGGATATCGAGGCTGCCGTGGTGTTGGAGTGGCATGAAGATCGCCGATCTGGTTTTGGATCTCGTGGAATAGACTTCGAGGGTTATCAGAGTAGACTTTCGGAGCACCGAGTCGGGGATATTATGGACGTGAGACGACTACTGAGTCTTGGACGGCCTGCTTACGTGGGGCGCTGCTCGACAGAGACGTTTAGTTGAGATGATACTGATGCAGATCGTTGGAAAGGTTCGACTTATCATTTTCTGGGACAGCCACAGGGCGTGGTTGGTTTGGGCTCACGATGGCGCGACTTGGCCTATGTCAGCGAAGGATCTTATATGCCAGGGACTACACTAGAGGATTGACCTTTTATATGTGGCTGCCACTCTACATGTGATAAGTCACAGGCAGGCTACGTGGTTGCTTAGGGAGTATGCTTCCGTGAAGCGCAGTACAGGAGTTATGGCGTTTAGTTTCATGTTAACAGTTTGCTGTTTTACAAGCGGGGAATCAATCTGCTCTTTATGCTATTACTTCAATGCACTCGGAATCCGGTCTCTTGGATCGAGGCGGGATTATATGACTTCCGTTTGAACTATGCATATGAGTCCGTATCAGACGCTATAACGACATAAAATGGGTATCACAAGTTCATATCAATCTATACACTATTACCCCCAACCTCATCCCCATGCCCAACCCTACCCTCTACAAAATTCCTCAACCTCGGCGCATCCTCACCACTATCCTCCTTTCCCCTCAGACCCCACACCGGCTCCCCATCATCATCAAACTCCGCCCATTGAAAGAATCCACATCCCTTCTTCCCCGGAGCAAACCCAGCATAACACATCCACATATACCTCCCCCGATTCTCCCTCTTCCTTTGCACACACCTCAACACCGTATGTTCCCCACACCGACAACGGGGTGTATACCGCGGATGCAGCGACTCGCGATACCAGCGATAAGTGATATTGATCCTAGCCGTACCAGAAACAGGATGCGGAATGACCGTCCTAGCAGGGACAATGGAATGCTTCCATTCCTCTTGCATTTCTGCATGCATGATGAGGAGGGAGTTATGCGGTAGGTGAATGGAAATCTGGCCTCCATCATCACCATTATTCTCATCCTCATTGTCGGTGTCAACAGGGAGGATCTTCCTCACGCGAAACTCCCTCTCCACGCCTAGACTCAAGCTCCCGATGACGGGTCTCGGGCCGAGATATGTCAGTTCATCGGAGTGCCAGCCTACGCTTTCTGTGGGGCCGGCGTAGCAATTTACGAATGCGGCGTTGGGAGTCCATTCTAGTGGTGACTGGAAGGGAAGTTTGGGGCCCCGGGCTTTGATCTGCTCGTTCACGGTGCGTTGGACTTTGGCGGCGACGGTGCGCATGTGCGGGGTGATTTGGCGGACGTTGGAGCGGTAGGTGCCGCCGTAGGTGTATTCTGAGGTGTGGGAATGGTGGTCTTCTGGTGTGGAGACGTAGATGCTGGCTGAATGGGGGCTTTGGACTGTTCGGTCGAAGAGTTGGAAGTGGGGTCTGGTGAAATGTGGGGATTCGGAGAGGAGTTCGGAAAGGAGGGCGTTTGCGAGGGATGGGGGGAGGAAGTTGTGGATCAGGGTGCAGGGGGTGTGTGCTGCTATGGAGGCGGGAGAGTAGAGGTGGAGTGTTTGGCCTTTCTTTGTGAGAGGCTTGGGGGTGGTGGTTGGGGAAGTTGAGTATAAGCACGTTTGGATGGCTGGGGTTCCTGGGACGGCTGTTGCGCGTTTCTTGAACGGAGGCGCCGAGCCAGACTGGATTTGGGTTTGAGTTTGAGCCTTGATAGTGAATGAGGCTGTTTCCACGCAGCCATTGCTCGAAACCAGGATTTCCATCAGCGTGTCCAGGGTCATGGTTGGGAAGAGTGACATCAGGAGGGCCAATTTCATGTCGGTGGACTCTTCGTCGGTTGTTGGTGGTGGTGGAGGGCTCCGGGGCCTCTTCCGGGAGACGAAGCGATCCATGGAGAGGATCTCCAGGTCAACCTGGAAGCCATGAGGGAAATGGAGGAGAAGCTGGGGAGGGATGTTGAAGGTTTATTTGAAGGTTTGCTGCAACTGGAATTGATTTCCTTATCGACACGTGATTGCTCTCAAAGTGGCCAATCAGCGCACTACGTCATAGATCAGGACATTGGATTTGATTGTACTTTTGCTGCTCGTCATCTGCCTGAGCTAAGTCATAGCCATTATGAAGAGGACTTCTGGAATATCGCGACAACTGTTCTTTTACTATGCTACGCTGATCAGATAGAAAAACTCAGCAATTGTTGACGATGCAGCCTCAGGAGCAACACGAAGTGATTGTTGTGGGCGCAGGTATGGGCGCTTTTCGCCTGCCATTGCCTGACTCTTAGACTGCCCACTTACTCGTGGTTATCAGGTCTCGCTGGTCTAGCAGCAGCAAAGACGTATCTTGAGCTGGCGCCAGAAACAGATCTAGTAATGCTTGAAGCGGTATTCTATCCCGCACCAAATGCCCATCCAGCTGTCCACTGATCTGCATTGACAGCGTTCGGCTGTAGGCGGCGTATGGGCAGAAAACAGCTATGAAGGGCTTCATACCAACAATCTCTACGGAACTTATGAGTTTTCGAGTTTCTCGCTTGATCCAACCAAATATGATGTGCAACCGGAAGCTCCCATCCCTGGGTACGCGCTCAAGCAGTATTTTAGTGACTTCATCGATCATTTCGATCTTCGACGACGGACTCGATTCCACACTCGTGTGCATACGGTAGAAAAAGCTGATGGGTTCTGGGCGCTTCACACCGACTCGGTACTCTACAGGTGCAATAAACTCATCATGAGCCCTGGACTGTTCTCGACTCCGAATGAATTCTCGATCCTGGGACAGCAAAGCTTTGAGAGACCCATCATGAATCACTCTCAGCTCGGAACAACAGGCGCTCTGTTGGCAAATGACCCAGCGGTAAAATCGGTGACGGTAATTGGGGCCTCAAAGTATGGATATGATGCCGTGTATCTTATGGCCTCTCATGGTAAACGTGTGGAATGGATCATTCGTAAGTCTGGAGGAGGTGCTGTCTGGATGGCATTGCCATGGCTTTGGTTTGGACCCTGGCGGTTGAAGCTGGAAGGCCTAACAACCACCAGAATCATCACCTGGTTCAGTCCTTGCATCTGGGGAAATTGTGATGGATTTGGATGGGTGCGAGGACTGCTCCATGGGACAGCGCTGGGTAGGTGGCTGGTGCGATCATTCTGGAATAAACTAAACGGGGATGCCATTGAGGTCAATGGCTACCGGAAAGAAGCGGTGTTGAAAGATCTGGAACCAGATGGAAGGTAAGATCACCGAAAGCTAGACTTCATGACTAACAGCGGGTCATAGTGTGTTCTGGACGGGTCGTCTGGGGGTTCTCAATTATCCCACGGATATCTATGATTATGTTCGGTCAGGGCAGGTGAGCGTGAAGAGAAAGGACATATCGCATTTATCAGAAGGCCAAGTCAACTTTACCGATGGCACAGAACTACAAACCGATGCTGCAATTAGAATAACTGGATGGAAGCTGGTACCAAGCATCAAGTACGAGCCCGAGGGACTGGAAGGCAGCCTGGGGATTCCCACCAGGAATTCCTCTAGAGACCGAAAAGCCTGGGATCGTTTCGATCGCGCCGCGGATGAAGAGATATTCGATCGGTTTCCAGGTCTGCGTGACCAACCAGCTGCGAAGATTCCGTACAAGCCCGGGCTCAGTCCTTTCCGGCTCTACCGCGGAATTGCGTCTCCAGAGTTGACAGCCAAAGGCGATCAGTCCATTGCATTCTTGAAGATGCTTAATGGACCGAGCAACGCCCTTCTGGTCGAGGTGCAGGCTCTCTGGACATATGCCTATCTCAACAATCAGGTCCCAATTGACCGATCGAAGGTGTATTATCAAACAGCACTGACCAGTCGATATGGAAAGCATCGACATCCATGTGGTTTCGCGAGTTGGTATCCAGAGACGATCTTTGACGCGATCCCGTATCTGGATATGCTATTGATGGACCTGGGGATTAACAAGTGGAGGAAAAGAAGCTGGCTGCGAGAGGTTTTTGAGGAGTACACAGTGCATGATTACCGGGGGATCAATCAGGAGTGGAAACAGCAACACAAGACGCTCTCTTAACATACTCTGAATGATTTAGTGGGTAAAACAAGCCAGATAATTTCCTTGCTAATTTGGTATGTGTAAGCTGCGAGAATCATTTCGAAGACGATCGTACGATAAATATTCTAACCCATCCCTTGAGCCAAAGCACACCACTGACGCCAATCTAACCAGCCCAACCATACTCCTGACCCAGTAGTATACACATAGTATCATACACATCCCATACAACCCACCCTACCCCAACTCCCCCCATCTCCCGTCCCCCAAATACACCTCCCCATCACGATGATACTTCCTCAACCCCCCGGCCCCCCTCAACCCGTCGTACACCTCCACCACCGCCCTTAAAGCCACCCACGTCCAGCCCGGAAAACCCTCATCAGCCGGATTCGAATCCCTCCGTCTAATATCAGGAAAGTTCTCCTCCACCATAATAATCGGACAACACTCCCCTCCCCTCCCATCCACCAACCTCCCAAACCTCTCCAAAACCCCCTTATCAACAACCAAACACACCCTCAACCTCACAGGTAACTCCACCGCCGGCAACGCCAAATCCACCCTCTTCCAATCATGAAACACCCGTCTTATCTCCTCGACGCTCTTATCCCCATACAGCTTCTCCCCGCTGAAGACCTTCGCCGCGTAGCTGGATTCTAAAAGTCGAATTTGGGAAGGATTCCCCGGCAGGAGGCGCCGAATGGCGTGGTGGATTTCGGTGTTGAGGGATTGCAGGAAGCGGGAGAGGAGATTGTGGGAGGAGGAAGGTGTGTAGGTCGTTAGGTAGATTATTGGGCCCCAGGTTAGGGTGAGGAAGTCGCGGGAGGGACTGGGCGGGAGGGAGCGGAGGCCTGGTTGTGAGGCTGTGTGGTAGAGTTCTGTCTGGAGGAAGGTGAAGGCTGGGGTGGTGGGATCTTTGTCTTCTTTTTTGGGTTTCATTCTGGGAGGGGGTGGTATGTCGGAGGTGGTGGTTGATTTGTTGTAGGTGGGTTCATGGTGGATTAATTCGAGTGATTGATTGATTGGATAGTAAGTAAGTAAGTACTAGTAGTAATCTGATTGATAGTTACTAGTTGGGGTGATGAGTGGATGGAGAGGAATGTGGGAGTGGCGTCAGTATGACATGCTCGACATGGGAGCTGCCAATGTTTTGTTGACATCCGTTTTGGGAAAGTATAGATCTTCTACTTTGCTGAAGAGTTAAATATCTCCCTTATTGATAGTGGACTTATCGGAGTATGTGGTTATCGGGATTTAGGTACTAATTGCAGTAGTAAAAATCACATAACTGTCTATTTCCAAAATATAAGTAAATTCTTGCATGTCTAATAACGGGTGATGCCGCTTTTGGTCACTTGGGCAACGAAGTAACTGAATGACAGCCATGGCTACTTTCACCACTTCACTGAGAGTCGGGAACTATTTCAGAGTGCCGAGGTTCAGAATTTCTACATTACCTAAGTAAAGTAAGCAGCGTTAACACTGTATTCAGTGCCGACAAAGGCTACTGACCAACTGAAGCTGCTGATCACGGGGGCAGTCGCATTGTTGTGGCTATGTTACGATGTAAAAAGGTAGGGGAAGAAAGTAAGTTAGGAGTATTATCTACATCTACTACTAAGTAGTACATATATATCGGCACAAAGGCACATTGCGCTGATTTAGAAGCCTTGTCATATCTTTTACTTTTGGAGATACAACTCAATATATTCAGGTAAGAATCTGTCGTTTCCTGAGGCACCTTAAGTGATACTTGGTGTATCGTATAGGCGTCACGGTGGATTGATTTATCATGTGAATGAATTAACAGTAATTCTCACGCGTAGCTGGATAGATTGAAATAGAGGAAGGGAAATGTAGGTGTGACGCTAGTGTGAGAACACCTTGTATCTCTGTTTTATTGACATGGTCCGTATGGAATCACTATATGTAGATAGATCTACTTTAAAATTGGGATGCGGTTGAGATATATACCTAGGTATTAGCATTACTAACTAACTACAGTGAGGAGTAGTAGTCACATAGTTGGAATGCTCTGCTGCCTGAGTCCAGTCCGGCCTTAGGCTTTAGCGGCCATTGGGTCTACTACACTATAAAATATTTAGCCGATTCTCAAGTTGAGTGTAAAGCCATACATTCACATTCCCGGATCTTCGTATATGATGTTCTTCATCCGCTGCATCACTAAGTACCCCCGAAAACGCATTTGCCGGGCGGCCATAATGCTATCGCCTGCCGTCGAATTGACTATTTGGACTCTATAAGGACCGCTTGAGCGTCACCACGATCATCTTCGAAGTCTGCGCTTGCTCGCTCCCGCCTCGTCAGAAACATTCAACTCCTTCTGATTAGCAATCCGCGGTGTATGTGGTGGTTTCAACTGTTCGGAAGGCGGTGGTCCCAATCTGTACGACCATTGGGGATTATAATACCTAATCTGGGTGGGCTTTTGGGACTGGACAACGCAACTGCAACTGACGCCGACCATGTTGAGGCTGAGTAAGTTGGCTTGCCAGGGGTTTCGCAATAGTCGAGAGGCCGATAGCAAGAATATTGATTTTGTACGTCCAAGGGGATGGAGAGTAAGATTCTGAAGAAAAACTCTTGGTCACTGCTCTTATCTTCTGCCAGATTTCCTTTTTTGGAATCACACCCAGCCAGATCGGGTCCTCTTCGACTTTTATGGAGCTGATTCGACGGTGTGTTGCATACTCTATCGTCGCAATACAAGCACCCTCGTTTGAAAGAAAATCACTCTGCGGCGGTTTTATCGAGAGAGTGAGTGAAGCAAACGTATCAGGTATCCCGAATAATTGATCAACGCTTAGAGAGTACGAACCCAGAACAGGCTGGATTTTGATATCGACATCTCTCAGCTATCCCACGTTAGCTATACTGGATGGGTAGAGAAATGAACAAAAGGGGGGAAGGAGGAGGAAATGAAAAGGTGATCCATATCACGTACCATCCCGAAGCATATGTATTCTGCCTTATCTTCCTGAGTGCTCTGCAAGACCTTGTCATAATGTTTGTGGCATTGCTGGGGAGGGTCCTGAACATGTTCTGGAGCCAAATGTTTGGGCGAAAGCGCTTGTGGTGCTGGAGAGCCTGGGCATAACATGAGAAGCTAGACTCCGTTTGGGGTGAGGGGGGGTCGACAGTAGGTGTTGTACTCACAGATAGCCTCCGAATCGTCACCGACTTGGTCGCCTTTCGGCTGTAAAACATCGTGTGCTTTATTATCAGAGACGAGAGGGCTCGGAGAAGTTTCCGTGTCTCGAACGGAGCTGGAGACGCCGGTGAAGGGCTTGTCGATCTTGGATCGCTTTCCCCGATGACCGTCGGAATCCTTATCCTGGATATCGTCGACTGATTCCACGACTCGCTTCTGAGGAGAGTCCGATGACATCTCGTCGGAAAAGCTCAGAAGCAGGTACTAGTGTCAAACTGTAAAATGCCGAGAGGAGGAGAAAGGAGCAACCGTGCTCACACCTTAACTCTGAGCTAGGGCACGAAGTAGTTTTCACAGCCACCCGGAGGAAGGGTACACTCACCAAGGCTTTTGGAAACGAAGAATGAAGACTTCATCTGAACGAGAGGCTTGAAGTCCCTTCTTAAGTAGGCATGAGCGATTGCTGCTTCTCATGGGTTGTGTTGGGAAGATCCGGGGATAGGGAGATTGTTCTCCATCATGAACAAAGAACGAGGTACACAAAGTTACCTCCGCTGCTTGCTTTTTACTTTCACTTCTTTGTTTAACTACTGGGGTTTGCTTAGCCGCACTATAGCCTGTCTATCAATCCATTTGGGCTTTCGGTACATGTCCTGACCACTACCACCCCAGCCCGGATAATCACACACTTTTCCTATACATTTTTCCCCCTCCCTTTGTAACCGCCTTTGGTACACCATCGTGAATCCAAAATGATAACAAAACAACACAGCCCACATCACCGGCATAATCCACAGCAGACTCCATCACCCAGAGTGACTTATACAACCCAGGAGCTGTATTTGGTTGATATCCGTTCTGGCGAACTGTAGACTTACTCTGTTGGTATGTTGTTTATCTCCCTTGTTGTTAGTATGTTTAGCAGTGTAAATGAGTATCGGAGTGGTTTCACCCAGTTGATAGATAATCTAGTCCTATCGCTTACCTTATACGGAAGCCGCCGCTTTACTGTGCGCAGTCAAGTATGGAGGGCTAGCACGTAAGTCGTCTTGTGCGTGGAACCATGCGCGTATGGTGCTAGTGCTTACACACTTCCCGGTGCGGTTTAGGTAGTTTCTGGCACCGCCCTTGGAATCACTTCAGACAGAAGGAATTACACGTGAATAACCTGGGCGCCTCTGCCTCCTCCTCCGCCCGGCATAGCCACAACCATGTAACTGCCCTGATGATGCCCAACCCAAGCATTGTCGTGAGTCGCAATTTTGCCCAGCTGGAGGAGTTATGATCTTACAGCAGTCACTTAACTTGCATAACTTGCTTAGGAGGCAAGATCATAGGCAACCATGCCTCTACAGTCATTCTGGCTTCCAAGTGGTCACTACGTTAGTGGCCATATCCTTGTCTTTTACCTAAGGAAGTGCCAACACAATCGTCATCTTTATGAGATACTAGTAGCTACGTTGTTTCGCCCAGAAGCCCAGTAAGGCGGCTCGCGCGCCAGGGGTTTGTTTAATCTCTCGAGGCTTGTTTTTAGGCAAATCCGTATATAAACCTTGAGAAGGAGAAAGGAAAGAGAGAGTGAGAAAACGTCCATCTTCGCCTACAAGATGTCTTCAACTGTGGCAAACAATACTGCGCCACATTCTCCTACTATACACTACCCCCAGCCAGAAAGGCCAGCGAGCCATAGTGTGACGCCGCCATTCTCCAGCTCTGCGAGCATTCGCTCTTCCCCACAATATACGCACCCAGCAGGCGTCAACTTCCAGCACCAGTTGATAAAGCCCAGCGAGGATCTCCAACGCTATCTGGACTTCCAGCTCATAACGCCGAAGTTGAATCGGATTCATCATCTGCTATGGCTCGCTGGCCTCCCACGGGCAGCCCGGCCACTGCATCGACAGAAGCTGATGAAGCGTGCGATTATCCTCACGGAATCCCCAGATGAGCACTTGGTCTGGAGCCCCGGGCAGATCCTCATCAAACCCGTCCCGGAATATCTTCTGGACCACGAGTTTTGGGTGCGGGAGCTCTGTCCTCATCGAGAACTGCACGCTGCCGCATGTGGGCTGCTTCTATCTTATGCGTGGCTCATTACTGGATTGATCGATTTCCAACTCGCCAAGGACGAGCGTATTTTTCCCTGTGATGTCACTTGGGATGCATGGACCCTATTAATCCGGCAGTTCCTCGAGTGGGTGGACAATGAGAATGATGACGATAGATGTAGTACTTCCCTGCCCACAGAAAAGGATTATGTTTCCCAACCCCAGCCTGCAATCATCAACAAGCGCTACGAGTTTGGCGAGTTGCGCTTGAGCCGCCTGAATTCCCTGTACCGATTAGCGCCCGTGACCTTTTCTATCCGCAACCTCATTTTTGGGTTTCTTCCCAGTTCCACATGGTACCAGGAGTTCTTCGAGCGTAATTTCTCGTGGATCCTGGCGGTTTTAGTATACATGTCAGTTCTGTTGTCGGCCATGCAAGTGGGACTGGCGACCGAGGCGCTGCAGGGGAATCAGCAGTTTCAGAGGGTTTGCGTCGTCTTCACCTTGGCGTCTATTTTCTTTACGGTAATTCTGGTGTGGATTATGCTGATGTTATGGACCCTGTTGTTTTTCTATCATCTTGGGTTTACAATGATGTACAATAGGCAGATGCAGAGAGAGCGGAGAGTGTATAGAAAAACCGTGTGACTGTCTAAGGCCAGTCATGCCTTCAACGTCCAAATGTCAATTGTATTCGGCGAGCAGGCTTGCGGAGCAAAAGCAAACAAATGAAAGCCAGAAGGTGAAGCGATTGAAACAATGTTGAGCCAATCATAATTTTCAACAGACTCAGCCTCGCGAATGCGTGCCTTGGATTAGTGATGATGCAGGTGGTGGTGCCCTGCTGCAACTTGTGGGTGGCAGTGCCGCAGCTCAGAGCAGTGCGATAAGCCGCTAAAGGATTATATCTTTCGTTTCTCACCTCAACACTTCACAGTTTGGCGAAGAAGAAATCGAGGAAATTAGAATGTTAGGCGATACCAATATGGATATTTCCAAAGACATGTCTTTGTGCCCCTTCCCAAAGCGGGATCCGGAGTTGGGGGATAATGGCATCCACGGCGAGGCCGATTATCCTCAAACCAAGCGGCTCAGGCTTGACGAGCATCTCGTCAACACGTCCAGCTCCAATTCGGGCATGACAACTCCCTGGGGATCTTTCGGCCCGCAGAATCATCAAGATACTGTACAACAGGATCAAATTCGGGGCGGGCTCCCTCTTCCATATGCGCAAGTTACCCGTGAGTGCAAGAATAACAATAGACTAACGCCGGAGGTTTCTATCACTTCTGATTCTGGCGGTCGCGGCCCTTTTTTTTTTTTTTTTTCCCTTCATCTATCTCACTAATCATCTCTCACAATGCAAAAGCAGGCTTTCTAGAAGCGCAAGTACTTCAACCAAATCTCTTACCTCCTCCTCCACTTCAAGTCTGTGCCCCGCAATACCGCGACATCAATGACCAGGACTTGCCAAGGGCCCAGGAGTATGATGCAGGTCAGATATGTTTTGGAATGGTGCGTGGTAGGAGACACTGTTATTCCTCCCTTTGCTTTTGCCTATCTACTTGTTGTAGCTGATGTGCTGTAGCTGAAAAACATCCAAATCCGTATTGACTGTGTTGAAGACCCGTCATCTCTATGCTTTGATGAAATTTCAGAGGAAAATGAAGATTTTGCCTTGTTACATCTCTTCATACAGGATGACCGTTGTGATCTTCTATCGAAACAAGGAAACTGCGTCGCTACACTGAATACCAAAACTCACCATGCACTTAGCTCCATGAGGCTACCAGAGCCCCCAACCTGGCTAGGTGTAATACCAAAGTTCGAGCTCCACCAGAGAATGAAAATTGTAGTAGAGTCTTCACCCTCCGCTCGGTGGTCGTCGAAGGCTACATGTACGATGTCCATTCTCGTAATCGGTTCGCCTTCGGTCGCTCAAATCCTGGCAAGGGAGCTCGCTCGGTACCATTTATTCCTGCAACACCCAAACCCAAAGCCTGAATACCTCGAGTACAAGAATCCACAGTATTTGTCCGGTGTGGGAGCGCCGTGTCTTAACCGGCCGATACTACCGCCCATTTTGGGGATCGCTAAGCCAAACGACACAGGCGGCCTCGACACGATGGACAATGAGGCCCAAGGCTATGGCGATCGCGAATATGACGGCGATGGTTCTGGAGCGGTTCTCTATAAGCTTCCGCAGCAGGCTTTGAGAAAAGAGGTAGGTGCTGATAGTCGCATTCGAACAAAGCTTGAAAGGTGAGTTCGATTTCATTTTTGAATTCTGATTCTCGAAAGGAGGTTGAGACTTGTTGCAGCCACCAGTGGGAAGCGGTCGATTTCATTCTATCTCGAGAATCAGCCTATCCCCGAACCAAGTACACACTGTGGCGTCCTGAGAGCCGAAATTGGAATGAGCATGTGTAAGTGTAAAATCTACGACTGTTGGCTGTAACGCACTTACTTACAAGGAGATAATATAGTTACAGAAATAAGATAACTGGCACGACAAGCCCGGAGCCCGTGGACATTCGTGGCGGGATTCTTGCGGATGATATGGGCGTAGGAAAGACCCTCAGCATGATTGCCAGTATAGTAGCATCTTCACCCTATGATACAATAACCTTGGAGAAACAGGCGAACTTGAAGTTAGTTCCCTCGAGATCTACGCTTGTTGTCGTACCATCTGTTCGTAAGTACCTACAGCTTATTCCAAGCTTCCGAGTCTATTCACCATGACTTATCGAGATCTAGTACTGCTCCACGGTTGGATTGACGAAGTTAAGAAGTAAAACACAACAATATGGTGACGGTCTTATTTACAAAAAACCCTTTTCTAACTCAGCAAGCAGGCATGTCATTCCCGGAGTTCTGAAGTATTACAAATATCATGGCCCAGGGCGTTGCATCTCATTGTCATCGCCCCCTTCAGAAGATGTCATTCTCACAACCTATGCCACTGTTGAAGCTGATATCAGTAGCAGCGGCGGAAATGGTATTCTCAACAGAGTTTACTGGCATAGATTAATACTCGATGAAGGTCAAAAATCACCCCTTGCGTAAGCACTGCAAGACGCTGATTCATTTTACATAGCTCACGTTATACGGAATTCATCCACGAAACAGTTCAAGGCTATCGAGAGCCTTTCGGCCTCGATTCGCTGGTGCATGACAGGGACACCGATACAGAATTCCCTTAAGGACCTCGCGTCGCTCGTTCGGTTCCTCCGCATCCCGTACTTAGACAGCATAGGGAGCTTCCTCAAATACATGACAAAAACGTCGGCTGGATCTACCCGTAATGCCCGTAATCAACCAAATTACGCCAATCTCAATTGTCTTCTTATAGCGACCTGCCTGAGACGTACAATGTCTACGGTTTTTCCGGCTCTTGGGGGCACCTTCTTCACGTATCGTCCCTCGTTCTCGGAAGCCGAACGCAGAGTCTACGATGAGCTGGTCAGGGGTTACGAGAGACGGCTGATGGCCGCAACAAATATGTCATCTTCGAAAGGACGATCAGATAAGCTGATTATGACAGCTCAATTGCGGTTACGCATGTTTTGCAATACCGGTCTGAGAAGTGTGTTTCTCGGCGGAGGAAGGTCCGATAATGATATAGACGCTCAGAAACTATCGTCGGACGAAATAGTCACGCTACTCCAACAGGATGGACAGAACACTTGCTCTATCTGTGGCATGGAGATACTGACCTTAGATCCCGAGGACGAAGACGAAGATAAGAGCAGAAGTTCCTCGTTGGATTCTTGGCTCTCATTGAGCCGCCACCGTAGGTTGAAATGCCAGATATGTGCCCGCCCAAATGCAGGTATTATGGAGGATAGAGAGAGTCAATATGACCCTGAGGCTCCAATAACAGCAAACACAACGGCGACAACAACAACAACCCTAACATCCGATGATGATGATGAAATGACAGACAGTGGGCAAACTATCAGCGCCGAACAGGACTTTCTCGATCCTGTTGGTTCTCAACGGGCCAGTGTTGCCTATCCTTCAAAATTGGCGACTCTACTTACCGATATACGAAACCATTATTCGGAAGATAAAAGGTAATTATACTCCGTATTTCCCGCAGCACACCTGGGTTTTTATCTTGTCTTATATGCCCCATTGCTTACCAGATATACAAAACAAATCAGCATAGTCTTTTCTTTCTGGAGACAAAGCCTTGATGTCTTGGGTGAGATGTTCGACCAAAATGGTATCTCTCATTGCCGAGTCGATGGTATCATGAGCCCGATGAAACGGAAGACTATGCTGGAGGAGTTCCAGCACAACTCAGCTGTCCGGGTGCTCTTGATGACTATAGGAACGGGCGCTGTAGGGTAAGTTATGACACAAAGCCCGCATTTTCTGCCTCTGGCATCGCCTGCGAGATCTCGGCCCTGGAGATAGTATTGATCAATGGGGAGCCCGCGGGTTGACACAGTTCGAATACAGATTGAATAACTTGTCCGTCGCGAGTCGGGTCCACATACTGGAACCGCAGTGGAACCCGTCGGTGGAGAGTCAGGCAATCGGACGGGCACTACGTTGGGGTCAGGGTAAGAAGACATTTGTCATTCGCTACGTGATGGAGGACACGGTTGAGAAGGTGAGTTCCAGTAATCATCCTAGCAGAACGGCAAAGATTATGTCTACTATCTGTCAATCACGGAAATCGCTTACCCAAGAGATAGATCATTGAGAGTGGTCAATTACGGAAGTTGCAGCTCTCATTGGATGAGCGCGAACTACGGTAAAAGGGACGTCATGCTATGGGATTAGCGTAATGGGAACGAACAGCATCAATATCAGAACTTGAATCAAGTCCCAAAGCGTCAAAGACCGCATTTCTCCAAAAAGACCCGGAAAGGGGGTAAGGTTCGCCCGGCCGTGAGCAGGACCTCGGCATTGGCCCCCTTTTGATCGGCAAACACGTTGTCATCCAGATAATTTCCATAGACATCACCAGCTGCTTGTTTCTCCCGCAGCCAAGGCAAGATGCACTTGTTTTTCTTTTCTGGCTGGAAATGATTCCTGAAATGGTCTTTTCTGGCGAATGTCCTATTGCACCCCCACTTTGTCCCATCCTTGAGAGTTCCGGCACAGACGTACTTTTGCTTATCGCTATTATGTACACCCTGATGGCGCTCGCAGTCTTCTTTTCGTGTGAAGGGTTTGCCACAAGTGGTACAAAGAAAAGACCTCTCACTAGCATGACTTCTCTGATGTCGATTCAGACTCTTTTTTTGGGTAAAAGTCTTATCACAGTCGGTACATCTGAACTTTCCCTCAACTCCTCCGGACTTGGATATTTTCTCTCTTATAGGCTTAGGAAAGTCTGGCTCATCTCCATCACTGGCATCGTTGATGTGATGCACGTCAAACAGATGCTTTTGTAATTCTTTTTCCAGCGCGTAACCAAAGACCTCCATCGGACAGCCCGCGACAACGCAGAGGTACGGTCGGGTGTGCTTTTTCGTATGTCGGTTCCGCTGGTCAAGAAAGCGGAAGCCGTGATGATAGTAGTAACAGTTGACTCGAGGGCACTTGAACCGATTCACGCCGTAGAGACGTTTGATAGTCTTGAATTCGTCACCCTTAGTATCAATACCTTCCAACACGGATCTGATTTTGGCTGTAACCTTCCACAGAGCGAGCGCCTCCTCATCACAGGGGCCTATTCCAGACTGGCCAGCCTGCTTCCTGGCCCAAGCGACCGTTTGAACTAGTCGGTTGTGATCCTTCATTTTCGTAGTTTCAATCTCGTTGAAAGGTGATAAGAGTGTGCGCACTCTTTCGATATGTTGAATGGGCTTGTGTGACTCGGACCAGTGCATATCAACTACTCCTTTCAGTGCCTCGCATAGACGAGTGAGGTCGCCCACTTCAAGACTCAAAATCCCACCCTCCAGGTGCATAACCCAGCAAGCAGACGCATAGTCATACAGCTGATGAAACCCGTCAAGCATATCTGACTTGACATCATGTTCAGCTCGATTGAGATCGAACTGAGGGAACGAGAGGTACGTGAGACAGCGCACTGCTAGCGAATAATGGGCCTGGTGGACTCTTACCACCGGCTCTTTTCTGAGGCCTTTCTCCAACCCTCCTTTCGTCAAATACCTAGCGCAGTCAGTAAAATATGGTATGTGCTCCATGTGAGATACCTTACTTCCGTGCAGTACCATGAACAAGATCAACTGTGCCATCAAGATGGTACTCGATAAGAGAGGCGAATAGTTCGTTTGGCGAATCGACTAGTCGTCTGCGAACATCAAAATTCCCATGCGTAGGGCTGATACAGGCTGTGGTCTGTATCTCTTCCCATCGTAGTGGCCGACGAGCACAGACAATCCAACCTAGCATTTCCTTGATGCGCTTCATAGTTTCAACGTCTCTCACTTCTTGGATGCGACTAAGAATCCGCTCATAGCTTCGTGGCAAACAGTCAGCCCAACGTTGGAAAGCCCGCGAAGCTAAAACCTACAGATCATCCAACTCCACCGGCAGATTGTCGGGACGAAGTTGATCTTCGAGGTCTTCAAGACTCAGACGCTCCTCGAGATATTTCGCGAATAGTTCGGCGAAGATAAACATCCCTTAAGCAAGGGGTTAGACATCCGACATCCCAGTGAATTGATGGAATCCCTTGAGTATCTTACCATTAGCCCGTTTCGTTATGATGTCTTGAATATGCAGGAGACGATTGTTTCCCCCAAACTTGGTGACTATAGTCTGCTGCCATACGCGGGCAAAAGCCGAAATATCTTCAAAATTGCGCTGTCCGATCTTGATGCATTCGATGCTCTCAAAATCTTCCGCAGCCGCACCGTCTTCCTGGCTGACAAACAGACACCGGATGGAGCCCGCATCTATCACCGTTTGTTCAACCATTTGACGAAACAGATTAACGATATTCTTCCTGGCAGCGCGCCCGCATTCGTCTAAGCCATCAAGTACAATATAGACCCTCCTACAACTCCTGAGAGACGTGCATAACAGTTGCTCAGAGACTGTGGATGACGTCAATGAGGCATTCATGTGAGCTTTTTCGTAATAATATGGCAGTAGATCAGGGTTCTGGTCAAGGACTTGTGCCAAGATCGACCTCGTAACACTATCAACGGTGTTACGTCTCTCATCGCCATGCTTGCAATAGAAATACGCAACAGTTGCTCCCGGAAGTCTGGAAAGCTCGTCAATCACGATAGAAGCGAGAACGGTCTTGCCTGGAGATGATTTTTAGCATCATATTCTCGTCCTATGGCTCCTTTCCCACTCTCAAGCAATTTTCCTGAGTCCGTTACATACCTGCTCCCGGGATCCCGCTGAGCCAAAGTAGTGGGTTTAAATGATCGTCAATGCTTGACCATGTCTTTAATTCGGGGCTATTCAGTAGCCATTTCCCGGGATTTTGACTAACTCGTCTCTTGGCTTGATGAACGCGGTGTTCTGCTTTGATGTCGATTGCGGAAAGCCAGTGCTCGACCGTATCTCTGTGAACCTTCGCCATAGCCTCCTTCTCACGTTCAAAGGCACGTGCAGATATCAAATCATCTTTTCTGATTGCCTCAAACTCCATAAGAGAGACTCTATTCTCAATAAGCCGTTTGTTTCGCGCAGCTCTCTCCGCAATATCATCGATATTGATAGTAAAGACTCTCATCCAGGCATGGAACAGCTGATCCCATTCTATTTTAGATCAGCCTCTGTTATAAGCCAGTGTCAATGGCAAGGATACCCACGCCGATGTTTTAAGTGCCGGATTACTTCAGAGTGGAACAGAAGAACATCCTTGTAGATCATTACTAGAGCATCTCTCAAGTGAGGACACTCAATAAAAAGAGCCTGGTACGGGCGAAGTCGAGGCATCTGATCTCCAATTGACTGGTATGCATTCAAAATGGAATCGAATGCTTTTGAATGCTCGCATGTTGTCTAGACATAACAGAGCATCTGTCAGAAAATTTTAATGAGCCCGAACGCGTTTCCTCACGTACCTCAAGGATATACTTCATTGAACCCTACGTTAGGGTCAGCCCAGTTCATAGCACGATACATATTATAAACATTCTAATCCACCTTACCCATACGTACGCAATGCTATCAGAGTTATTGGAAAATAGTCTGATATCTTCCGCCAGCTGGCCAAACTGCTCCATCGATACCAAAAACGGTTCTAGTC
Source organism: Aspergillus neoniger CBS 115656 (assembly GCF_003184625.1). Lineage (NCBI taxonomy): Eukaryota > Fungi > Ascomycota > Eurotiomycetes > Eurotiales > Aspergillaceae > Aspergillus > Aspergillus neoniger. Next base: position 159,505 of record NW_020291129.1, read on the forward strand.
GTCCCATGTACTTCATGTCTCTGGAGAGTTCCTGTTGCATTTGTATTCCACCGATTGTATGCTGAAGGACATCCAAAGTTGTACCAACCAAAGTCTTTACTTCGCTTTCGGTGAGTTTTGATGCGTTCTTGAACTTGTCTAGCTCCGCTATCATGAGACGTGAGTGCGTGATCGAACTAGAGGAGGCTCATGGCATTTCGCTTACCAAGTATGCTGCGTGGTGGCGGCTGCAGCAGAAGGCCCTCTGCTGCAGATTTCGCACTATCTTCTGGATAAATCTGGTAGAAAGGCTGCATCACATCATCAGGGACAGTGTGAGGCACGCTGCTACTCTGTGCATCACAGTCAATGTCATCTTGTGGCTGAGGATCGGGGCTTAGAATTTGCAATAACTTTGAGCGCACAGTTGAGTAATATTGAGAACCTTGATCAAACTTCACCATATCGGAATGTGACTCATTGATTGCAAACGTTATTGCAGATCTAGTGTTAATGAATCCGCATGTTGCTGAATCTTTGTTCACCAGAATGGCCGTAGGCCCATCTCTGGTTACTCGATTGTCTGCTTTCCTCTGCTGCTGGTCAGCAACTAGCTCACAGTTTGTGGTATAGCGATTTATTCTGATTACTGGTTACGGTGATTACATACAACAACTGTGGGCGACACACTTGTTTCATACGCCCAAAAAAACTTGAATCGTTCGTGAAAGTGATTGGTGGAGAACGCCTCTGTGAGTTGGTGGATGAAGTTGGATGTTGTAGATAAATCTCGAATAAGGACCCCATTAGGTTTGCCATGGACAATGGCTTCCAATTCCCTATGCTCCATGCCCAAATTTGGGACGCCGAAGAAGACTGCTCCGCGTACAGCACTCAAGAGGGCCTGATGTTCATTGCCCGGGTGATTTTCGGCCAGGTCTCGTAGAGCTTGCTTAACGACCAGTCCTCCCAGACTATGGGCGAGAAATACCAGCGGCGTTACCGACTCTGGGACCCGGTGGGCTTGGAGTTGATCGATGAGCTGCTTGGCGAGATCGTTGATGGTCTGGAATGAGCTGCTGCCGTCAAGCTCAGTATCATACCCGTAAAGTATGGCTCGTATCCCTCGCACAGACTTGGGTAGATTATCACGAATCCACATGAAGCGTTTGTTACTTCCCTTGCGCTGCCAGGATCCGAAAGGGTGGCTTGCTAGACCTGAGATAGCGATGCAACTAACCAATGGTCAAACGCCGGTCATGTTGAAAAGACATGGCAGTCCTTACTCGTACGAGTTTTGCAAGTGATTTGTATCATTCAAAGGTGTCAGACCTATAAAGTGGGTATCTAATATGAGGTCTGGGCTATTACGATCATGGCCCCTGGCGGGAATATGCCACGCCCGGCTTTCTGGATTGCGTTGGACAAGCGAAGGGGGAACATCGAACATAACAGTTGCCACTTTAGTGGGAGGATCCTCCCAATAATTCAGAGTCAGCGCGAGGGAATACACCCAGATTTGGTGCGTAGAGATATCGCTGAGCCGTTTACTAAGCAGACGAGCGGCATCTTCTTTGGTTTCCACGGTGTCTGGCAATGCGCGCAGACGAAAGACAGTTTTGGACCAGTCCATTGCTGCCGAATAGAGTTATCACAGCCTGATTTGCCTTGCAAAAGGGTATGTAAACCCAATGTTCGAAGAACACACAGAGTCTACATAGAGGTCAGAGGTTAGCTTGAGAAGAGTATCCCGTAGAGAGACTGTTTGTCTTTATTGAAGACGAGTTTGAAGAACGTGAGCAAGAAAACCCAAATAGCTGAGATTACGACGGATTTGATTGATAGCAACTGAGCAACATGGCCTCATCGAGAGCGCAGTGATTGGAATATGGAGTCGTCGGAAGAGGGAAATGATCAGGACATTGGCTAAGCATCGGGCACTGGCGCTTGCCGCGTTGGGTATCCATGTATTTACTCCCGAAAGAGTAAGGGCTCCCAAGGCAGGGCAAAGTCTTGATGAACCACGTGATTCGTAGGGTACCTGGGCTGAAGGAATTCAATTCAAGGGCGGTGCCATGAACTAGTCCACTTACGGTCATAGTGCATCACTGACTTGTGACATCTAATGCATGACTTCATCGTCTTTGAGGCTCAACATACGGGCACTGTTCAGTGCCTGAGGCACATTTTAATGCCTCAGGCCATAAGCACAACCCAAATGGTGACCGAACCTCGGCACGTTGACTCCCCGCAGTCAGTCCATCTCCATCTTCATCTGCAATTGCATCCGCATCTCCATGATCTATTAATCTCTCCATTTTAACACCAACACCAACACCAACAATCCAACCACCACCTCCCCCTCACTTTCACAACGCCATGATCCCTTACCCCAATTAATCCCCCCTCCCTTATCAACAACAATCTCCACTCCATTTCATCACACCCTCCCAACATGCTCCACTTCCGCACAGAAGGCTTCAACGGCTGCGCAGTCAAGTACTCACCCTTCTTCGACAACCGCCTCGCCGTCGCCTCATCCGCCAATTTCGGCCTCGTCGGCAATGGCCGACTCTACATTCTCGAGCTGACTCCGAACGGAATCGTTCCCTACAAATGGTATCCCCATCCCCCCATCCCCATCCCACTTCCAAACCAACCCAAAATCTAACCAACTCCCCAAATAAAACCAGGTTCACAACCCAAGACTCCCTCTACGACCTAGCATGGTCCGAAATCCACGAAAACCAAGTCCTCACAGCCTCGGGCGACGGAAGCATCAAGCTCTTCGACACCGGAGTCGCCGACTTCCCAATCCAAAACTGGAAAGAGCACAACCGCGAAGTCTTCAGCGTGCACTGGAATCTCGTCGCAAAGGACCGTTTCTGCAGTAGTAGTTGGGACGGGACAGTGCGCGTGTGGACACCAAACCGCCCGCATTCCCTCCTTACTTTGCCGACGCATAGCTGCACGTACAGCGCGGCGTTTTCTCCGCATTCGCCTGATGTATTGTCGTGTGTGTCGTCGGATTCGTATCTACGGGTGTTTGATCTACGGACGCCGGCGTCGGCGTCGAATCATTTGACTTTGCAGGTGCCGATTCATGGTGGTGGTGGTGGTGGTGGTGGTGGTACCGCTGGGGGAGGAATAGTGCCGGGTGGGGGTCCGATGGCGGCGACGGCGCCGGCGGAGGCGTTGACTATGGATTGGAATAAGTATCGCCCGTCGACGATAGCTACGGCGGGGGTAGATCGGACGATTCGGACTTTTGATATTCGGGCGCCTGGGCAGGGGCCGCAGACGGTGATGCTGGGGCATGAGTATGCGGTGCGGAAGGTGGCCTGGTCGCCGCATTTGTCGGATGTGTTGCTGAGTGCCAGTTATGATATGACGTGTCGGGCTTGGAGTGATCAGACGCCGCCGGGGGCGGTTGGCGATGTTGATGTGATGCGGGCTGGACCGGGGCCGAATATGGGGGTTGAGTTGGGGAGAATGGGTCGGCATACGGAGTTTGTGACGGGGGTGGATTGGTGTATGTTTGGGAGTGAGGGATGGTGTGCGAGTGTGGGATGGGATGAGAGTTTGTATGTGTGGGATGTGAGAGCAGTGATGGGTTAATCCAAATCCTTCCACCACCCATTGATTCTGCGTGTTGTGTGTATTGGATATGGATATAGATTGCATGATACCATTGCATCGTTAATCATCTCATCTGCTATCAGCTATATGCTCTATGCTTTTTTAGAAACATCCATCCCTCCACAGGCAAACCGGGTATATCATCCAAACCCAACTATATCAAACCCCCCTCTCCCTCAAACAAACAAAATATAAACCGAAATAGAAGGGAAAAAAAATTGAAAGAAAATTATTTCGCCAACCTCGCCTCAACCTTCTTCCTCTCCGCCTCCTTGACAGCTGCAATCTCCTCCCGACTCGCATCAAACGCCACATGCACCTGGTTGAACGGATTCTCCTCACTCTTCTCAAACTCCTTCTTACAGATCTCAATGCGCTGGTTACGTCTCAGACCCGGATTCTCAGCCTCAATCTCAGGCAACCGTCTCTCCTCGTACGCCGCATACGCAGCCTTGAACCGTCTCTCCGGATGCCGATCCACCTTGCCGCTATCCTTGCCCGTAAGCGACAAAGCGTCGAGCGCATTGTCGATACCAGACGCATTGAGCGCAGAAGCCTTCTTGCTGGCCGGGGAATCGTCGAGCTGCGACAGATCCAATGTGCCCCGGCTGGGTCCGGCGTTCTTCTTCGCGGCGGCTTTCGTGTTCTTGGGTTTGCTGGGCTGGGAGGCTTCTTCGGCGGCGAGGAGGGCGTCCCGTTCGGCCTTCTTGCGCGCGGCTTCGGCTTTCTTGGCTTCGGCGTCTTCGCTGGATTTCCAAAGAGATTGCGTTAGCATTCTTTTTCTTTTTAACCGTTGGTCATGGGGAAGGGAATGGCCTACCGCTTGTTGTTACCCTTCGCGCCCTTGGACCACTTGGCGTCTTCTTCGGCGGCGCGCTTGGCGTCCTCGGCGGCCTTTTTGCTGGCGGCGGCTTCGGCTTTCTATATCCATATTAACCAAGATTTGTTAGCATTGCTTTTTTAACGTTGGCGTGGTGGTTGTGGTTGAGAAGATGGTGAAAAGGTGGTGATGGAGCGGGGGCGGGGTAATATTTTGCAGAGAGCTGAGGTAGGTGAACGTACACGGGCATTGCCCGCAGCCTTCTTGGAGTTCTCGCCGGCGGCCTTCTTGCCTCCCATTTTTGCGGCTAGTATATACAGTGATTGTTGACGTGGGGGTGCGGGAAAGAAGAGAAAAAGAGGGTGTTGCAGGTAAGTAGGTAGAAAAAGTAGCTAGGAAGCAAGAAGAAAGAGGAAGAAAAAGAAAAGCAACGATGTCATCCTATGGCGGGAGTTGATGGGCCGGGACGGAAGGAAATTGGAGGGAAGTGGAGCTGAGATGACTAAGAGGGGGTGGAAATGGGCATGTGATGGGGGAAGCCCTCATATTCCTATCTATCTAGGAGTATTTGTTGTATCGTGATGTTTTTATGCGGTGGATGAGGTAGGTAAGGATGAATATGTTAGAGAGTGATAATGCAATGTGAGAATTGGAGTTATAAGGTGAGAATGTGATGTGAGATTTGTCATTTCAACTGTGAATATCTTCTTGATTACATCGTCGAGGCGACTAAGCGTGTTAAGACTATTTGATCTGCTCGCTGTCCCTCCCTCTTCTCTTCCTTTCTCATTCTCCTCACACACATCCACGTTTCCATCACATCGTCATCCACTTTCATCAACTTTCATCTGAAAACTTCTCATACTCATACACACGAGCCGATCCCAGGCTGCTACCGCAGCGGCAGTCTGGGATCGGCTACAACTTCATCTCCCACGCTCCCTTTTCCCACATCTTCACCCCGCTGATCTCCTCGATGCTCAGCAACGCCCGCGTGCTCAGTTCCACCCCAAACAGGGGCATTAGGTCGCCTTCACTGTTCTCCATCGGAAACATAGTGCCGTGTAGAGCGTTATTAGTTGAAGCTGGCTGCGAAGAAGAGGACGAAGAAGTAGCCTCTTCAGCAGCTGCTTCCTTTTTGAGAATCGCGCACGCTTTATTCAGGTGTCTGACGCGACCGCGAACCTGAATCGCGCCGTTTGCGATCGGTCCATGCATGAAATAGCACATGGCCACGTATTCGATGCGAAGGTGCCAATAGTGATAGATGCCGTCGATAAGGCTGTGATGGACTTCGCGTAGCGTGGTCGTGCACATGTCCTGGCGGTACCAGAAGATCTGCAGCGCCTTGAGAGAGCGGAAGCTGCCGATTTGTTGCATGAGAGAGTGCTATTGAGGTTAGTATTATACCACATTGGTTTGGAAAAGAAGATGACAGCTGACTTACCATGCCGCAGTTGTTCACCGAAACGCCGAGCTCGATTAGCTTGCCTCCCCGCTGGCTGATCTGTAGTATGGTCGCTGGGTCGGCAGCCCAGCTGTCACTCTCGTTGTTGCGGATTACCAATCGCTGGAGGTTGCGCATGTGCTTGTGTAGGATCTCTCTGCGAATGGTGAATGCGCTTATGGTGGTCTTGGCGGCCAGCGAATCTACCTTGGCTTTGCTGTAGCGCTCGAACAGGAACAGCTCGGTGATCTTGTCCATGCTGTTGACGAAACTGCAGAACGTGGGCGTGACATTGTCCGTATGGATGGATGTCAGTGGCAGGGGGTAGATCTGGTTGAGTCGCTTGAGGAAAGCCCAGAGTGTGCTTTGAGGTCCAACGTTGAGTAGCGACAGGTGGTGGAGAGAGGTCAGGTCAACGGCCTTGCTAAGCACCCCGGCGGTCACTGGAATGAGATGGATTGAAAGGCTTTCCAGTGGGATGCCATGTGTGTTGCGAACATAGCACTCTCGCGCCTCTTCTGCTGTGCGCTTCTCGACCGGAGGATTTCTGACCGGCTGCTTCCCTTTTCCTTTATCGGCAGATGAACTGGGTCTTGCTGCTTGCACTGGCTGACGCGCAAAAGCCCGAACACTAGCCTCTGTGACTGACCGCTGTCTCTCATCGACGAACACCTGATCTTCTCCCTCCTCTTCAACAACGTCAGGATGCTCCATATCGATCACGTCGGTCGGACATTTCTCCTTCTTCTTGCTCACAGAGACTTCGGTCTTGCCGCTGATCGACGGAGTAGGCTTGAGAGCACTGGCTGGGGCAGAATTGCTGGCGCTCGCTTTAACAACGTTCTCGCTCGGCTGCTTGGCATTGCGGACCAGATACTGAGTTGCAGCTTGGTCGAGTTTGTGCAGTACGTTGATGATGGCTGGATTTTCCGAGTTGAGCACCATCATCTTTGGCAGCACACGGACCATTGAGCGCACACACTTCAGAAACTTTTGGTCCCTTGCCTCTTCCGAAGCGCTACTATCCTCCGCCTGCGATTTGCGGGCATTACCTTCCAGCAGGGCTTCCTGCAGATACTTGTTGCGACGGTCGCCATCTCCCACTTTGAAGATGTACGCCAGAATTGACTCCTGAATGGAGCGCTCCCTTCGGACCACGGGATCTGGGGGTAGAGCAGGATCGACTGGAGTGGCCTGCTGATCCAAGAGAAGGTCTTCTTCGAACTGGGGTGCAGCGAAATTGAGCATATCCCCGAATGCCGTCGTCGCGTCTGGCGCCGAATTGGAAGCTGTTTTCTTCCGCGCCGACTTTGCAAGCTCGTCAGAAAACGACAACTTGAGAGACTTCAACGTTGACGAGCACTGCGAGATACACTGTGGGAGCTGCAACACCAGTTTCAGGTCCTCAATATCCAACACCGAGAGATTCTTTAGTCCCGAAAGAAGGGAAAGAGTTGGTTCATGCTGAAGTTTGTCGAGATCCTTCAGCAACTGAGCTTCGGCCCCGGTGCAACTGGGTCGAATTTCCCTGGGAGGCGGATTATTTTGGTGGAAGTGGTAATGGGGGGTCTGGAGCATTTGTCCAAGCGTAGAATCAGTGGCTCCTGGCGTTGTGCATGCTGGCAGGCGAATATGCACGTCCCGAATGTCAGGAATTTGGCTGATCGCTTGGTACACCGAGGGTGTGAGTTCCAAACGAATATCCCAACTAAAGAAGTTAGCACACGAATACTTTATCATGTATTCAAGACTGTCTTGTACTTACCTGAAGCTAGTTAATCCGGTCGTCTTCCGCAGAGTAATGGCAATAAGACTACACAGATACCGGCCTGTGTAGTAACTTTGACTAGGCCTTTTGACCACACTTCCCTGTCTATTATCTGATTCGTAGGGCGCGATATGCCTCACTGCAATGTTCTTGACAGAAGACGCGTACTGAGGGTTGCTAGTACTCACGACCTCCACCATGGCCGTGAACCGATCCAGGGATTTCTCAGTGTAGACAGGATCATCTGTATGAATGCCATGGTGGATGTTGCGGTACAGCAGCGCCACGGCCATGCCGTGGAACTGCTGGCACACCCCAGCCAGGCTACAGAGGCTCTTTTCACCAGACTGAGAGAGAAAGTAAAAAAAGTCAGCAACGCGTCTTGGACCTCGGGGGGGATGTACTCACATATACAAAGATAGTAGTGAGAATTTCACTGGGGAGACCGAGCAAGCAAGGCACTACTACTCCCTTTTTAGATTTGCAGGCACTGGGCCCGGTGGACTGGATGCCAAAGTGCATCTTCTCATTTCTCGGCGCGTAGCCCCGCTTCATAGTGATTGTAGTGGAAGTTAATGTTTTTTTATCTTCTTGAATAATGAGTGGACGAGAAGGAGGAAAGTGTGTGCAGGTGATAATGGTGAACGCTTGGATGAACCGTTGAATTACCGACAGATCGATCACACGAAGTGGGAAAGAAGTATCGGTGGTATCGACGAGGCGGGAGATTTAGAAGAGAAGTCGAGTAAACAACGTGAGAAAGAAACAGTCAACTCGAAGAAGAGAGTCGAGGCAGGGCCAGCAGCAGTGAATGGCTTCGGTAACACACCGCCGCCACCAATTCACGCCAGGCGACTGACTGCTGTGCCTGATTTGGTGTGATTGCTCTCACTTTTACTTTGGAACCATAATTGGGAAATTGGTAAGTCACCAAGCATGTTCATTATGTAGTAGATAATATTACATCCGATCTATATGACAGGCGCTATATGGCCATATTACAAGTAGATACTTTCGTCCACCTCTGTACAATTGAGTCATAGTCCCTAAATTGGCATCACTGGCAACCGATATCCCTCTGGAATGTCGGTTGGCCAGGCGTCCACCCCGTCCAGCAAGGCCAGTGCCAACCCACCGACATGGTGCATCTGAAGATGGCAATGGAGCAGGAACGGCCCCGGGTTCACGATATGGTAGCGCATTGCCAGCCAGCTCGGCCCTGTGCTTGAGCTTGGCGAGTAGAAAGTGTCCCGCATCTGGGGATTTTCGAAGTTGAAGTTCTCCGGGATATCTTTCATTGCCTCTTCCACGGAGGACCAGATGAAGGGCTGGTTACCGGTTCCGATCACAAAGTACTTGCTGGAGTGCTTGTGGATGGGGTGTTGAGGCTGGCCAGAAGTGGTGATGTTGATGATGAGATCAACCCAGGTACCATTCTCCGTCATGGCCGAGTACGCCTGCGAGATTGAGCTGAGGTTGAACAAAACAGGAGGGCGAAGCTCTTCATTCGACACGGGGTACTGGTTGCCCAGGGTCCAGGTGTAAGATGAATTGGCATTTTCGACATTCAGGATGTAAGTCCGGTCCGCCTTCGTAGCAGGTGCTACCACGGGGAAGGGTATCACGTCGGTTTCGTTCAAAATGACCGTGGAGGCAGTGGCATTAGCGCCGGCCTCGTTGATATAAGGCTGCGAGGTACCGATCTGCTTCGGTGTAGCGGTGTCATACGACAGGACGGCGGTTCCATTGATGAGCTGGTTCGCATAGTTGTTGGCAACGCGGATAGTATAATCTCCCGCCTGGTCTTCCGATTTGAGTGGCACCATAACCGAGTATCTTGAAGCGACGGGCACAGTAACAGCGTCGACAAGCAAAGGTTCAACATAACGGCCATCGACCGCGTAAACATACATCGGATGCTCATCGATGGAGAACACAAGCGAAGTCGAGCCAGCCATACTAATAAAGTCAAAGCTAGCATACCGCGATGAGGAGTTGACCTTGAAAACCTCCGTGGGCCCTTCACTAGGTGTGCATCCTTCGTAGAAACCTTTGGGAATCTTGCTGAGGTCGTACGGGTACGGACCCACAACACCCGGCGTGGGAGGCAGGCATCTAGTCAGGATCAGCATTATAACCATCATCAAGGCCTGGGACTTCATACCCCATATCAGTCAAAGTCAAGTTGCCCAGGATCTGCTTTTGCTGCGGTGTCGTGGCAGCATTGATGTGTTCCTGAGACGGGCAAATCACCGAGCCCTTTCCGTTGATCAAAACAGAGTTGGCACAGTAGGCTTCAACACCAGATTCGGTTTGAATCTGGAGAATATCATGCGAGGAAAAGGCTCGCCAGTCCGAGATGAGAACTGGCCGTGTATTCTTTTCAGCTGCCAACATCGCCTGCTGCTCGTCCGCATCAGATCCAGAGATCAGATGGAAAGGCCTCTCCACGGAGTCTGCCGGTTCAATGTAGATAGCCCCATAGAGGCCATCATCAATCTGAGCCCGTGTGTGCGAGTGATAAATGTACGAGCCATACTGGCTTGCCTTCCATTTATAGAGAAACTGTTCGCCCGGCTTGATCTGCTCCTGCGAGAGTCCAGGTACACCATCTGACCACGGGGTGCCTAGTTGCTCGATACCTGCAAATCTTTAGTAAGACTCCGTAGGATAAGACAATCTGCATATCGAAGCCAAAGGATTATATGATTGAGGGGTAGTACTCACCATGAAAATGAACCGTAGTATTGATTGACATCGAGTTGTTGACCAAAAATTCGACATCATCACCCTGCTTCAACCACAACGTGGGCCCAGGAATCTGTCCATTACTCACAATAGCCTTGTGTACATCACCAGCGACACTGACATCTTCATAGGTCAGGTCTAGCTGGAACTGCACAACACGGCCGGACACCCATTGCACGAAGCAAAGGGCCAACAGGGCCAGCCTGCTTTGAGATATACTCATGCTGGGGCTCAAAAACCAAATAAAGAAATATACAAGGAACCAACTACCTAGTTCCACAGAATATATACAGTCGAACAGGGCCGAGTCGCGGACTGGTTTGTCGTGCTTGAGTTCCCTTCATCCCGCGAGAACTTTGAGGCTTTTATAATGACAGAACTCAAGAGGCACATTGACCTGATGCCATTGATGCCCGAAGGACAAGGCAAGGGATGGAGGACCCGAGACGTATAGCGAAAGGTTCATGACTAGGGCTTGTCATAATGCCGTCCGATGGCCAAGATACCGGATCCGTCATATGCAGGGCCTACCGGCATACGAACATTTCTAGCAGGGTGCAGACTGTCTTGCTCACCGCAGGCTACAATTATTAGCGAAACCAATAAATTTAGGTATTATTGCAGGTCGCGGATGCGCGAAAATGTGGATTCTGCATTTCGTTCACAAAACCCGTGAGCTTCACACTGGAGATGTGGGGTAAGGCGAGAAGTTAGCATTGCCACTACACTGATAACTGACCCAGAACATACAGAGTTTGATCATTTGTTTAGCTGATTAGCTGGATATCAGCAAGGAGAGAAGAAACGATTGACGATGTGGTGCTAGGTTATCGAATCTTATTGACCCGGAAGCGGGTTATCGCCATGACCTGTCACTTTAAGCCTGCCCTGCAGTGGCGCGCTTGCAACGTTAGTGTTAAACTTTGACCGATCGTTGTGATAGGTAGATCAGTGCATCTAATGTAAACATATTGATGGTCGCTACTTCTGGAGGTAAATACAGAGTCCATAGTGAGATATTAATCAGAAACAGGCACCAACTGCAGAAACAAACAAGTCAGGCAGAATAAACAAAATAAACAACAAATGTCTCATATCGGTCGTCAATCACATCCTAACGGGATTATAGCTCATATACGTCGTTCAGTCGTCCGCCTCTTGGTTCGCATGGATGGTTACTTCCGTTGCCGGGCTCACCGGCTGAATCAGTTCTGGACGGTCTAGTAGTGGGGCCTCCGCCGCCGGATCCTCCATAGACTCTAGCCTCAAAAGGGTCACCGGCTCTAGATCTCGAATAACAAGCGGATTCTCCACAGAAGAGCTTGCCTCGGGCTCTGCCTGTGGTGGTGGGAGATCATCGGACACAGCCTTGGGAATCTCCGCGGGAGCAATTACTACTGAACTCAAGGGCGTCGCCGCGCTTTGCAGAATCTCCCGAGAGCTAGAAGTTATCGAGCTTATTTCTCCAATATGCAGTGCCTCGATACTTGAACTTGCGCAACTCGTAGGCCGATCCCAGCTCGCAGACGAAGAATACATCGGCGACATCACTGGCGTAGACGCAGATGCGGCTTCCAGAATGTCCTGGGGGAATGGCCGGAGAGCCGATTGGTTTGCTTGGGGCCCAGAATTGACTGCGAGGAACAGAACCAGGAGGCTGAGCACGGCAATTGCGACATTGCGTCGGTCACTAGCCAATACTCGAACGTAGTTCACCAGCAATGTCTGTAGATCGATATCGTCACTTGATCGTGGAACATACTGAGGCTCTGGCATTTGTTGCTCTCTAGCAGCTTTTTCTTCTGTAACTGGGGTGGATTTGATAGGTTCCGGAACAAAAGAACTGGGCTCGTCAATTGCCGAGGAAGGTGTACGGCCATGTAGCGAAGGGCGACGCGCTTCAGCGGACATTTCATGCTCGGGCGCCTGCAAATGCGGCACCTGCAGTCGGTTCTCAAAGTGGTCCACCTCTTGCTCCAACAGTCGCCTCTCCAATTCTCTCCTGATCTCCGAAGGAAGCCAAAGGCCAACTTCGACATCGACCTTTTCCATTTCCTTCCAAGCTGCTGCCCATGCCCCAGCTCTCATCAGTCCGTTGGCTGCGAATACCTTGATCTCCCATTTTCGGCCTTCGTTATTGTGGCGCACCACGTGTCCTCCACAATCGGGGCACTCCTCGCCTTCTTCCTCGTCTGTAGCGCTCTCTCTTACAGACTGATCGTCCCTATCAGAGTCGTTCTCATCATGTCCCAGGAAATGGCCATGATCTAGCCTTGGGCGCTGTAGCTCTAGACTCTCCAGTAGCCGCTCTTCTAGCAAGTCGTATAGGTCCTCCGGGTGAGAGATGAGCACCCCACGCTCACGGAGCATACCAGATCCGACCTTCTCTTCCAGCAGCTTCCAGCGCCTCCAATACTCCGGAGGCAAAACCTCTTGGAGTATTCTCTGATTGTGGTAACCCATCGCGCCTGGCACAGGAAGAGAGGGTGGAAGCAGGTTACAGTGTAGAAGTACTAGTGGATACTCCTTTTTAACCTTGGGCTTACCTGCAGACCCTGACGGCGAATAATGATGGAACTTTCTCAGCGGCGATGAACCGGCAGATCTGATCGAAATGTCCGAAAAGCGCTGGCCACCTCTGCGCTTGGGTGGGGTCAAGAATTCATCATCTCCTTCATCCTCCGTGTGCATCTGCATTGCTTTTACCGAGCTTGGCTTCCGGAAAGCGGCTTCCCGGTGCCGTATCGAGCGCAGATGTCCGTTATGCGCCTTGCTCTCATGGTCCTGCCAACTGTGAGAGAGCATATTGTCATGTATGGCCGTCTTCATTCCATCCGCCATGTTTGTGAGCACCGAGGCAGGGATCGACGAGACCGAAGAGCGACTCGAAGCTCTGGAACGTTGGTGTTCGTGGCCTTCATTCAGATCGTCGTTCAATAGATGACCAGAAAGCTGTGTAGATGAATCCGAGGAGTTGTAACCGCCGTCGTGAACTAACATTTGTGTATCTTCAGTGGAAGGACCGATGTCGGCATGATGTCCGTATAGAGTCGTCGAAAACTTCGGGGAAGCCGGTCGGTGCTGGTCGTAGGCAAGGTCTTGAGATAGGTCGGTTGGTTCGCCTGTACGAACTGCATATTGAGTTAATTGGGGGTCATCAGAGTGGTCGTCCATGGAGGTTTGTCATAAAATCGTATAGACCAAGATAAAGTATAAAAGGAAATGGTTCCCCACTACTATCCGAGCACCAGTACAAGGGCCGTCAGTGAGCCTGTGGATCTCACGAAGAATGCTGAGCTTCGATGGGCCACGCTAGATGGAAGCAAGATGGAATTCTAGGTCGCATACCATTCAGTTTAAAGAGAAGCTGTTGGAGATGACGATCGGGGGGGGATTGGATGCTTTGTTGCGTGTTGTTTCACCGCCCGGTCGTGATGGGCAACCACATCCCTGCAATGCTTCTGACTGGCTGATGGGCTCCGCTTTACTCTGGGGATCCCCATCATCACTAGAAAACTAACGCTCAAAGCTGGAGAAGGCTGAAGGTGATAAGACTTGAGTCCGGGGTTATAGTTAGCTACAATTACACAATAACATACGAACACGCTCACACTCATTATATCACAAACTGCCCCGAATCATACAGTAATCGACCCGAGACACCCTGGAGCATGCTCGCCAATGCAAGACTTGGATCATGCAACATTTCCAAACATTCAGAGCCAAAATACATCGAATGACATCCAACCAGCAGATTTATCGCTTTGAGTTTCCCGCCCGTGAAATACGTGTCCATATGACCCCCGGGCGCCAGAGAAACCTCAACTCTAATCACAAGAATGACAACGCTCGCTCGGGTAAGTAAAATCGCATGAATAAGAAGCAAAGTATACACTCAACGGGGAGCTTGTGGCGTCTCATCATGAGGACTCATCAGAGCAGGGTAATTTTGATGCTCCCCAAAATAATTAAGAACGTCTTGCGGCAGATATTCCAGCCATGGAAGGATTTCTCCAGTGAAAGTAAAGGGGAGCTGATCTTGTTGCTGAAGCGTGGCCATGTCAATGTCTTGACTCTGAATGAATATGTCCCCTGCATGGGAGCCCACAGCAGGGTGGAGAACTGTCCGTGCGTTCATCTGGCCGCCCCCAGGTTGCTGGTCGCTGCCAGCGGGTAAGCTATAGTTAAAGCTAGGCGCCTGAGATTCAAACCTAGAAGAAGGATGATTGTACGCTGGTCGCGTGTTTGGGGGTCGGGAGGCGGGACTTGGGAACGAAGTATTTAAGCCAAGGAGCAAATTGGCGTCAGAAGTTGTGACTTGTCCAGAGGATGCAAGAGGCGAGAATCTTTCCGGGCCGGGTGCCATCGATGTGCTCGTCGTAGTCCCTCTATTTCTGGATGGCTCCAGAGGCTGTGGATAAGAATTCGGGTTTTGATTATCACCAGATTGTACGGGAAGATGAGGGTAGCTATGGCTATACTGGGATGAGTATGTTGGCTTGTCTGATACGGGCTCGGCCTGGGCGGGGAGCTGATACAGAAGACTCAGGTTTGGTTGAGACGAATTGGTTGCACCCGTCAACGCCCACCCAATAGCTTAAGAAGAATTAGCTCGTCCTTCTTTTCGAAGATAAACAAGAAAGAGCTCACCTTGACTTGGGTCAATCTTTGGCGACCGTGCTCCATCCGAATGCGTATGGACATCTGCTGGACGTTCTCCTTCGCCTGAAGCGGGCAAGGAGGGTTGCGTACGCCGCCAAGGGGGCGCAGTGAAGGGTTGGACAGCAGACACTTCGACTGCACTCTCCATCTCCTCAGTAGTATACAGGAGCGGATCAACTATTCCCTTGGCCTTTTGATCTAAAACCGTAAGAATATATTTGGTGCCCTCCCAATACGTCTCGAGCGCCTTTAACGCTTTGTAGCACCGTTGGTAATTCTCCTTTGCAGCCGATGCAAGAAGTATGTGTTTGGCGGTCGGCTTCCGATCAGTTCCACTTGAAGAATCCATATTCGGCATCACGAATCCACTGGATTGGTTTGCCAGCAATGGCTGCGTTGGAGGCGAGCCAGATCTTGAAGAGGGTGACGAATAATAAGCACTCTCCATCAGGAAAGCACATGCGGCAATGTACATTGGCTGGCTTGTGAAAGGGTTGCCGATGAAACTTTTCCCGTCTACGAGCTCGGAGAAAGACAGTATATCGGCGATGGTTTTAGCGGATGACATCGACAGTTCCCTGCTGTTCGGATAAAGATGTTGGATCGTCCCCCCAAAAGAGTTCAGAAGCGTAGGTTGGTGAAGTAGGACGATCAGCGTATGAAACCACTGCGTTCAGGTCAGTCCTGGAGCAAACAAGACATTCGAGGGCGCAACTTACAAAGTGAAGGAGGATAAAATTGGTTCCTTCCTTCGCCTTGACGTACGCCTGGAAATTTGCCGCATTGAAGTGGAGTCGAGGCGACAGGCGCTGGTATATGCCTGGAAATCATTCTTAACTTTTGGTCAATGAATGTCGTGGAGTTTTGGCCCTACCTGTCAGATCACTCTCCATACCGGCCAGCATTTTCAGTGTATCCGATGTTACATGATTGACATCTTGTATGCCGTTGATGAGATCCGTCACTCTTCCGTACAAGTGGATAATACGGATAAGCGGCGGAAATGGTGCGGGCCATCCATTTGCCAACCGGGACTCGGACTGGAGTGGGAAGCAAAGTTCTATGTCCTCGTCGCGTAAGGTCACTGGTCTGCCTGTTCCGGATGAAATCACTCGGTCAAGGAAGAAGATACTCCAGAAGCTGTCAACCCGTTCACGCTCCCGAGCTCGTCGGCTTTCGGTGTCTTGCATATCTCGGGCAGACCCTGGGGAGATTTGAGGCTCATCATACTGGTCATCTCTCAACTTGCCAGCCTGCCCAGTCATTACTGCATTTGGAGTGACCCCGCTCAGGCCATAATTATACTCCAAGCCCTGAACCTTCTGCATTCCCAGATCCTGGGCCATCCGTATGGATATGCCTAGGTACATCCAAAGCCCACTATCATGGTTCGAGCCGAACTCGTCATAAGCAAGCAATAGACACGCTTGCACTCCGGAAAGCGTAGGACACGAGAGGGTATCAACTAGGGCGCTCATGGCTCTGTGGGCAAATGGTTGCCCGCGAGTGGACTTTTTCAAATCGATCTGCGGCTCAGAGCCATCGATGGTTGGAGCTTGAGGCGGACTCAACAGTGGGTGCGGGGAGAATCTTGCGGACAATGCACAAACGGCGTCCACAAGCATGGTGTCTACTCTTTTGTCTTTCAGGTCGCGCAGAAACCTGTCTCGCTGCAGGAACGGAAAACTGCACCCGAGATGCACGAAGAATAGATCACATAGGTGCATCACCAAGTTGCTGACAGAAAGGGAATCATCGCGATCATAGAACGGAATGTTGTTGTAATCACGGGTGTCTCTGGTATCGGGCAATGTGCTGACGTGGTTCATGCCTGCATCTGCGAATTTGGGACTACGAAGGGGAGACAGAGACTCTGCATTGAGAAAGATTAATGGGTTAGCTAGGCGTGCAAGGTAGTGTCGCTAGACTTGATAGGCCTGCGGGTAAAAAGCAAACCAGTCGCCTGCAGAAGCCAATAAAAGTGAAATAGTCAGGAGTGCAGACCTGATGACAGTGACGGGTTGCTCTTGCGCGATCCTCGCACCTGGACGACCTGTATGGGGCGTTAACCGATGCGACCTCGGGGCATTATCTTGGAGTATGTATGCGAACCATCTGTTTGAAGCCAGGGACAATAGCTGTTGGCCCAAAATACCTAAAGTAGGGCACATGAGTGCGTGCGCTGGAACTTAGCGAGGTGCGACCTAGACAATAAAGAGTCTGATAAGCCATAGCCACTCATACTAGGCATTCGAGAAGCTGGTAAAGTGCCATAACATACTGCTTTCTGGACTGGCCCCGTTGTTCTGTTGCTCGAGTTCTTTTGTTGTCCGCGAAGATGTGTCTGTCGGCAGGGGTTCCTCCTCTGGCTCCAGCAGTTTGGGTGCTTCGGAAGGCTTATCAGCACCGTCAGTAATAGGTACTATGGTTCGGCGCGGAGAATTAGGGGAGCGACTTGCGGCCTTCCGCGCCGCGCGCAAGGCAGTCGCATCACTGGGAGGCGGTAGAGGGGCAATTGTAGGAGTTCGTGATGCCGCGTCGGATTGTGACCGGGCATGGGCAGACGGTTCGCTGTAGCCTTGACAGATGTGGTTGTAATCGGAACATGTTTTGCACACTATGCATTCAAGCAAATGAGTCAAACGATGGCCATGATCAAGTCTAATATCAGCCACTGGTTACCTGGTTGTTCGCCGGAGCAACGGATTTTGCGCTTACGACACGTCAGACATCTATGGTTGGCCCCACGGGGGAGCGATCAGGTTAGATTCATCACAGGATGGGCAGACCGGGGGCATGGGGGGGGAAGAAAAGAGGGCGATTATGACTTACGCCGCATTAACTCGTCGCCGCTTAGTTTGGGGCTGCCCATCAGTTGAAACGAAGCGGATTTGTCTTGGAGGGGGAACATTATTGCCGCCGTTCTTCTGGGGAGAAGGGTGGCTCATTGCGAGCAAATTATCATCCGGGGTCACGACACATTGGGCATCTGATTGTAAGGGTGTAGGAATTAGGGCGAACGATCGTTCCCAAGGATAAGACACAAGGGAATCGCCAGCGGAGAGTGAAGAGGTCGAGGAGAACGGCGGTATTGAAGAGCCTTGGATGGGAGCACCAAGTAGAGAGAAAAATCCATGGACGTAAGTTGTCTTGATCCCACGTCGTGTCCGGTGAAGACTGTTGCGGGATAGAGAGGCAAAAGGAAGCGGAAGTGGATGAGGGGAGAAAAGAGGGTGAGTTCACTCACTCACTCCCTGTCTCACGCTCGTTTTCTTTTTCCTTTTAGTTGGTAGATTATTTATTTTATTATTTTATTTTCCTCGTTTTGAATTTCTTTTTTTTTTTTTTTTCCTTTTTTCTTTTTTCCCCTTCTTTTCCTATTTGGTCGATAATCCCCTGCAATTTTTATGCTGCGAATGATATTATTTGTTTCTACCCCGTAGGGCGTCGGCGGGAACAGCAAAAGAGAAGCAGAGCAGCGAAAGTTAGTAGAAGGTGTACCTGGTCACGCTTGCGCCAGAGGGACACACCACGCAGAAGTATAACTAAAGTTAGTAAGGGACTAGTGGTTAACAGTCAGTACGTAGGCAAGTCAACCGGGGGGGAAAGGAAGCAGAGGAATTGATTGATTGACTGATTGATTGTTGGGTCGAGAATCGGCCAGCTAAGCCCTTGGCTGCTCTGGTTCTCCTGCGCTCCTCAGGCGCGTCGGAAAAATAAGCCACCTCAAAAGGCAAGGCCCAAGCAATTCTAGCCTGACCGCCTAGAAGGGATACTGGATTCGATGGGGATTCTTTGTTTTCTACCGATCACGAGATGCCTCGTTTTTTTTTTCTTAACCCTCCAAGGCCAGGCGGGAGGATGACCGCTGGCTAGTAAAGTAGTAGCTAGTGACCGGCCTCGCTTGGCCCGTCTCTCGCCTCTCGCCCTTTCGTATTGATTCGTTCACTCGGAAGATGATGGAAACTACTACAAAGTAGGCAGGATGGAAACCACAACTCTCCTTCAAGGATCCTTCGATCCGACCCTAAGCGGAGTCCCGTCACATACCGAAGGGATCAGGGACAGAACTGAAGGATTGATCACAGCAGAAAACCTCCCCGGAGGGAAAAGTAACTGCCCGGCTCTGATCCGTCACCCCCGTCTTTTGCCCCATCGCTGGTGGTCCATGTGACTTGCAAAGTGTTGACGTTAACTAACTAGTTACCCGCTTAGTTATTATTAAGAACTGGGACACGCCAGCCATGACTGGACTGCAATGGGCACTACTGGACTGGATCCAACTACCGTGTCGTACCGACTGGACGACGACTAGTGCATCGTCGTACCATAGTGTGGAAGGGAAGAACTGCGTACGAGTAAGTAATCTGAGCGAGTCAGAGTCAGTCAGTCAGTCTCAGAAGTTATGCCTTTTCAGGAAGGTTGGAATGGACGATACGACAACTATCCTCGTTCCAAGGCGAAACATCCCAGAAGCCTTGTTTGCATTGTTGTTCCAAGTCCCAAGCAGCTGGATCTTGATCGCCTCGACTCTTGGAGTCTGGACTCCGTCTGGGGAGGGAAAAGTGGACTCTCTCCTCCATTTTCTCCGTCCGGAGGCCCGGAGTTTCTCCTACCTTAAATGGCACGTATCCACTTCCCCATCCCCACGCTTCAGTCCACGGTCGGCCTCTTCTCCGATGTCTATGCTTCGGCTATTTCTACAATCAACAATGCTGACGAGCACATCGCGGTGATTCTTCTTTTCAGCGGCTTTTGAGTTTCACGATCTATTTCAAAATCTCTAGCTGACCGAATCTATCTTCTATCTATTCTTGACTAATCTAGTGTATACGATGAACCGAGGTTATACAGAGCTTTCAACGGCCCCTCCCTGTCTCGAAGCGAGGTACCACGGTCACTAGTTTATCGCAACGGCCAGGATCTAAGCCGAATCTAGAACTGCGGTCTTGGGATTTCCATCGCGTCGGTGGTCCGCCCGTACGAAATGCCTCCCAGACGACTAATAGGCTTCAGCACCTTCAGGTCGACAATGCTCTTGTCTTTGTTGATCGCATCTTCTCTCACCCAGAAACGAACACCCTCAATGATTGCCAGCACTCCGGTTTTCTTGCCGGGCGTAGACCGGCTCTCGAATTCCTTGATTTCCACCAGCTTGCCTTCGATCGCCAGGATGGACTCTTTCACACGGGCCGCCTGAACAACGGCACACGGTGCTTGGGTGAGCCCGGAAATCTCCCATTCGGAGACCCCGTAGGGAGCGTTGATGGCCGTCGCATTGGCAGCTTCGACGAAATGCTCCGAAATGATGTTGATCACACACTCGCCCGTCTCCGTCAGGTTCTTCAATGTGTCTTTGGCTTTTTCCAGGGAGCCAGCAATTCCGACCGTGAAGAGCGGAGGGTCATGGTTAATGACATTCGAATAACTGAACGGCGCCAAGTTTGTTGTCTTTCCATCCTTGGACTTTGTGCTCATGAGCGCGATCGGACGAGGGACGATGCCCGAGATCAACAGTTTATAGTTGGAGGCAGCCGGTCGTCCTTCCTCGTAGGGATCGATCTCGATGTGGTTCTTTTTCAGGCTCTCACCGCCATCGTTGGCGCCCTCTCCCTGCTTCCAGCTGGGGTTCGGCGGCTGCGAGAAAGTGACGGGCACGTCACGCTTGAACTCGGGCCGGGAGGCTTGGAGCTTTTCAAAATCGTCTCCGACTTTGAACATGGTGGATGTTTGGCTAAACGCTCGAGAGGGGTTGTGGAGGTTTAGGCAACGAGGTGGTCTCCTGCAGTTACTGCCTGATGTCAGTATGCGCAAGGGTTAACCGTGGGGTTGGCACTCCCTCCGGCGCCGATTCTCCGTGAATCGAGGATGGTCGGCGACAGGAAAACCGCTG
Organism: Aspergillus neoniger CBS 115656; assembly: GCF_003184625.1. Taxonomy (NCBI): domain Eukaryota; kingdom Fungi; phylum Ascomycota; class Eurotiomycetes; order Eurotiales; family Aspergillaceae; genus Aspergillus; species Aspergillus neoniger. The sequence goes on from NW_020291129.1 coordinate 180,461, forward strand.
TACGGGTTACTTACTGAAACTTGACAGGTAGCTTGGAAGCGAAGGAAACTGTAAAGAAGATGGAACGCCGCATGAGGATGGCAAAGACACTTTTTTGTACTGATGACATTGCGTTAGTTGGGCGCGCAGGTGTTCACTCCATCCGGGCCAGGTTGACCGATGCTTAATTCCACGGCCACAGACCACAGTTGGACGTAGATTCCACGGCCAAAGGGCTACCTTTGAGACACAAAGTGCGTGGTATTAGACCGTGACTACCGACTTCCGGGCCGATAAGGGTTTGTCAGCGCCGAAAGGACCCCGCAATGCGAGATCCTCGGCATCCACGGCCGGATTCCACTCCGTTGCCAACTTAGAGGACATGGCTGCTGATGGGTTATCAGTGATACAAACCAGCTTTGATAGTGCTGGACAGTGAGTGAGTGAGTATATAAGTGGTTGTGTCGTGAGGCAGTCACTACACACCAACGAGTAGGAGAGGGATGGGTCTATGACGTTGCTTACACCCCTCCTCATAGTGGTTATATATTACTACTAGTACTAGTAGTACTACTTACCCTTTAAGACCCCAATATATCCGGCACTTTGCATTGTATCCAACTAACCACTAATGTACTACTACTGTCAAAGAACGCTATAGAAGTATAAGAAATTTAGTAACTGCTGTGTAGTATATATACACTACTTACTACTAACCCATCGCGCTATACTTCATCACTAGTACCACCATCTTCAAACAATCTTCCTCAATGGAGGTATGTTAATGTAAACCATCTCAAACGCCAAAACAACCAGCTCTTTAGAACTAATCTTGGAAAGTAATGACATGAATACAAACAACCCCAGCAGCTATAAGACCACCTCCTAACCAGCCAATCACACACAAAACGAGGCAGTGCACACACTCTCAGCCTTACTCTCATCTTCAACCTCAACTACAACATACAACCAAACAATAACCTCCAACACACCCATCAGACAACAACTACTTCGCAAACAACCCACACCCCCAAAACAACCTCATCACCACCACCACCATCATAAAAATGTACCCCCCGACGACCCCCGAACCCCTCAGCGACCACCTAACCACCCAAATCCTCAACTACCAACTAACCCACGGCATGCACCTAAAACACATCACGCTCAACCAACCCCAACCCTCGCACAACATAACCAGCAGCAGCAGCAGCTACCCCATCTCCACCAGCATCTTCCCCAACCCTTTCCCAAGGGCCCTATTCCACCACGCGCACACCCTCCAACCAATCTACAACGAGCTCTACGCCCGTCTCTCAGACAGCGAGTCCTGGCTGTACGATGCAGTTATTAAACCTCTCCTCCCTGTAGACCCCTTCGCGAGGATATTATGGGAGATGCATCTGCGGATGAAGAGTAAAAGAGGAGGGGGATACGGCTCCGATATCTCGATGGGGTTATTCCGGTCGGATTACATGCTTCACGTTTCTGGGAATGGTAATAGCGATCAGGAGGAAGTTGAAGTTGAGGTCGGGATTAGCCTTAAAGAAAATGAAAATGCGGGATTGAAGCTCAAGCAAGTCGAGTTCAACACCATCGCGTGCGCAGGAGGATGTCATGCGAAGAAAGTGGTGGATATGCATCGGTATTTGACAAGGACGGGGGTGTATGATGATATTTTCTCAAATGCGGACGGGGAAGAATCCAGGAAGAGTCCAATTACGCTGTCCTCTTTGCCTACGAATGAGAATATCAAAGGCTTAGCTGATTCTCTTGCTACGGCGCATGATATATATGGCCCGGTTAGGAGCGATCTCGCTACCAAGACGGGTGTGCTTTTCATTGTCCAGCCGGATAACTTTAACGTTGCTGATGAGTTGCCTATTGAGTATGCGCTCTGGGATAGGGATGTTCCTGTCCCGACGTATAGGGTTGAGTGGGGGGATGATGTATTGGAGCGGACTTGTCTTGGTGGGGATCGGGAGTTGCTGTTTTATCCGCATTTACAAGGTGAAGGTAGCATGCCGGTGGAGATATCGGTTGTGTATCTGCGCGCTGGGCTCGAAGTGCATGAGTATGATGCCGTGGGGATAGAATGTCGGGTTAGGTTGGAGCAGTCGCGGGCTGTCAAGTGTCCGTCGGTGCTGGGACATGTGTTGACGTTTAAGAAGGTGCAGCAGGCTCTCATGGGTCCGGGGGTGTTGGAGAGGTTTCTTGATTCCGAGGAGAAGGTATTGGCTATTAGAGATACGTTTGTGGGTATGTACCCGATGGATGGTGATTCTGAGGAGGGGAATTATGCGCGTGGGCTGGCGACGGATCCTGAGACAGCGTGGAGGTATATTCTGAAGCCGTCGCTCGAAGGCGGAGGGCATAATATATACGGGGAGGATATTCCGGGGTTTCTTTTGGGGATGAGTTCTGAATCCGAGTGGGGGAGGTATGTGTTGATGGAGAGGATTAGGTCGCCGGTTGTGGGAAATGTGCTGATGTCGAAGATGGGGGTGGAGGAGTCGGACGTGGTTTCGGAATTGGGGGTGTTTGGGTTGTGTATTTGGAAGAAGGGGGATATTTTGAGGAATGAGACTGTGGGGTGGTCGTTGAAGACGAAGTTTGCGGATGTGGATGAGATGAGTGTGGTTAAGGGGTTTGGGTGCTTTGATACGCCGTTGTTGGTTTGATTGCTGGTTGTGACTGCAGTATGTCTTTGGGTACCATTTTGTTATATAGCTATCACGGATCCCAGGCGATTAAGCTACTTTGTATATATCCTCATCACTGTTTGGTACTCGTCAGCACATCATCAATACTCAGACTACAAGTGAAGACATACAAAGGATATGCGAGGCTCTCTCTCCCCTCAGCCTCTGAGTTCACCCACACACTCACGCTCATTGCACTAACTGGAAACTCTCCATATCCTTTACTATCAATGACAACTGTCTGATCACACCACTGCAGAATGTCCGTCCATGTCTCCTTGGCGTGTCGTCGACCAACGTACATCCGCTTTCTTGATGGGCCTGTGTTGCTCATCACGCATGCGAGACCAGAGGGATGTCGACGGTTGCCGTAGCGGACGAAACCTATTCTGTCAGTCTGCGGTAGAGGATAATGAAGCAGGTACTAACCAATGCAGTTCGGCTTGTCAAAGTAGTCTCGTTGCAGGCCATATGCGTAAAGCTTTCGAGCTCGTGCGAGGATGGGCAGCTTGCCCCTGCAGGAAGGTGTCATTGGGTCTTTGACGTCAGCTTGGAGGCCGTAGAGGTCTCCGTAGAATATGCATGGTTGCCCTTGTTCACGGAGAAGAATAAGGGCGTATGCGAGGGGCTTAAAGAACGATGTTACTGGTGCCTGGCCATGTGTTAGATCTGTTAAGCCAAAATGTGCTGTTTACGTACCTCGAGAGATTGTCCTGGTTGCTTTGGACCTAAATTAGTCGAGTGAGGTGGATGGAGACATTACACTTACAGTGTCATGGTTTGCAACGAAAGTCTTCCAATAGTCAGTAAGAGATCCCATCAAAATAACAATCAACTTACGACAGAATGATCTGGATACTGCTGTACTAATGTATCATAGAAGATGTTGCGAAGATCAGCTCCTGGTGTCTGTGAAATGCTTGAAAACCGCCCAACTAGAGCGGAATCAAACAATGATAGCTTGTAGTCCATCTGCTTCAGGTACTCAACCAGTGGCCTGGTCTCGCCTTTCCAGTGCTCGCCCACTATAAAATAGTCCGGCCCAGCAATAGCTCGAAGATGATCAATAAGCTCTTTCTGAAAACTAGCCGAGTAGTGCTTGACCGCATCCAGTCTCATACCCCGTAGAGGCAGTTGAGAGTTGAGCCACTCGGCCCAGTTTAAAACATCGTGTCGTACATCTGCGTTAGAGTAGTCTAGATTGGCGAACATGAGATAATCGTAATTTCCATTCTCATGAGCGACGTCCTTCGCCCATTCATGTCCCTGGTTCTTGTAGACCCCTTTCCTTTGACGTAACTGATCCCAGTCGATACCGCTAAAGTGGTGTTTGTTGTACTTCATCGAACTATATTGGTTGCCACGTCCAGAGAAGTTGAATCCCACCCAGCCCTCGATTTCTTCTGCAGGGGCGATCTCCATATTACGCTCTAAAGCCCTCAAGTTAGTAGGTGCGCCCGAGCTAGTAATGGTAGAGCTGGCATACCCTGTGGGTCAACTCTGACAGCTTGAAAGCGCTCTGTGTAATCTGCTCCCGCCTTGTGATTGAGAACAGCGTCCCAGTAAATACCTATACCAAGATCCTGGGCGGCAGCTACCAAGGACTGAAGTTCCTCCTTTGTACCCCATTTGGTAGCTCGAGACCCTTTTTGCTCAAACTCTCCCAGATCATACAGATCATAGATGTCATACCCGTTACCAGATGGATTCATAGCTTTACACCCGGGCGGAATCCAGATATTGTCCACACCAATTGCCTTGAAGTTTGGTAAGGCCTGGTGAAGACGACGCCAATGACCTTGGTCGGCTGGCACGTGCCATTCAAAGGCTTGCAACATCAATGTGTTGTCGGGAGCATCCCATGATGGAAGCTGATCCAAGTGCTCGGCTTCCTCTGTTGGTGGACACACATAAGCGTGGGTTCAAATTCCAATAAGATGCAACTTGATGATTACGGAGGCTAACCTTCAATCTGCTTCCATGTTTGTCTCTCCCTCCTCTTCTTAGGATGACAACATAGGAGGAAAGATAACATGGAGAAACGCAGTACTTCCTACTTCTTGAAACAGTACCAGAAAGGGTGAACAGGAAGGACAGGTATCCTATTTCGAGTGCAAAGTTGAGAGGGATTGAATTTTGTGCTAAAGAAAATCGCCTCCACTGTTGTTCAGATCTTAGATGTATCAACTGTATACTGCAAAACACGTCATATTCGTGATTGCTGTCTTGTATGAATCTAAGGCATGATGGTCGATCAGAGAACAGCCACTAAAGCCTCCTGGTTTTAGTGCGTTGATACTTTAAATAGTAGATGGGGCTGGTTGCTGTGCCTGTCGGGCGCAAACCATAAGTCCAGTGAGTTCTCCTATATTTTCTGGAGCGTTCCTTGCAGATTCCACCACGTATACTGGTCTATGTAACGCATCAATCGCGTCGCAACGCTAGACAACAATTCCGAGGATAGAATGTTGATGCCTGAGGGGATGAATGCGCACAAAATTGTTATGAACCGAGCAAGAAGTTCTCCGTCGGCTTACCGTTGACCGAAAGGAGAAAGTGCACCAATCAGTGGGCAGCACGGCTTGGCGGCCATGGCAGGTTTCGTCACTTGAGGATGAGGATGGAATGGTTATTTGCCGAACCAGACCCTTCTCTTAACTTTGTCGTGAGGTTTCGGAAGAGGCGAAAGGGATAGATTCGACGGTTTCAGTTTGCCGCAGAAACCATGGCCAGAGAAGGGAAGATGTTTCTTGTTGATGCGAATTTTCTAACATTATATGCCTGAGGCTGCCGTTGTCGCAACACTTGGCTTATTGTCTTAGACCTCGGTAAATTAAGTCGCGAGAGATCAAACAGTGATGGAGGATGATTGATGTCTGTATTCAAGAGCACATCGTAGCAAGTCATTCTCTAAGATACTCTACTATAGAAATCCCCGTTATAGTTCAGAAGATTGTTGCCATTTCCCCGTCCACCTCGCCAGCACCTGACCCTAGTCACCCTACTGAAGACCCTGCCCGGAAGAACCGGAGTTAAGGGTGGAACAGCGCAGGTGACCGATCTTCAACAACACATCGAACACAAAAACAATTCGATGCTATGACGGAGGGAGGGATAGATCCTCTCTGGCTGTCAATCAGATGGGGACTATAACGCTGGTGCTCAATGACGGGGTTATTGTTCGCTCGTTCATTTGTCGGTTGACCGGGCGATCGGATTTAAAGGCTTTGTGGCAAGGCACGCATTGGCCGCGAAAAGTTTTCGGGTTCGGGTGCCGCTAGTGCCAAAGCAGCCCGCCGGCCATCCCTTTCAAATCCTCTTCCTTCCGGGTCTCCATTTTCTTCCCTCTCTTTCCCAAACTCTGCAAAGCTTCAATTGCTTCGCTCTCCTCTCCTCTTCCCTCTCTTCTCCACACTCCTCTCTTCCCTTCTTTGTGTTCTTCTTTTCATATACCCCCATACACACAAAATGGCTGCTAACGCTAAGGTGGAGGCGCCTGCCGCCGCCCCTGCTCCCCAGCTCTCCGGCCTCCAGCTGTACTCCAGATTCGCCTTCGCTGGTGCTGTCTGCTGCTCCGTCACCCACGGTGCTCTCACTCCTGTCGATGTGTAAGTCGGATGATGTCGCCGTTTGTCGATTTGTCGATGTTTCGCTTTCGATCGCGCCTTGTTCCGACCGAGTGTGCGACTCGATTGTTGTTCCATCTCGACCACCTTTTCCAGAAGCCCGTTGCTGACGTGCTCTTCTTTCGTCCTGCAGCGTCAAGACCAGAATCCAGCTTGACCCCGTCACCTACAACCGTGGTATGATCGGCGGTTTCCGTCAGGTCATTGCCAACGAGGGTGCTGGCGCTCTCCTCACTGGTCTCGGTCCTACCGCCGCCGGTTACTTCCTCCAGGGTGCTTTCAAGTTCGGTGGTTACGAGTTCTTCAAGCAGCAGTGGATCAACCAGCTCGGTCTCGAGACTGCCTCCAACAACCGCACCGCTGTCTACCTTGCTTCCTCCGCTGCCGCTGAGTTCTTCGCTGATATCGCTCTCTGCCCTCTTGAGGCCACCCGTATCCGTCTCGTCTCCCAGCCCACTTTCGCTACCGGTCTCGTCAGCGGTTTCGGTAAGATCCTCAAGAACGAGGGTGTCGGTGCTTTCTACTCTGGTTTCGGTCCTATCCTCTTCAAGCAGTAAGTTCCCTTGATGCAGCAGAAGCGTCAAGTCATGCTAAAAATCTTTCAAGGGTTCCCTACACCATGGCCAAGTTCGTCGTTTTCGAGAAGACTGCTGAGGCTATCTACGGTATGGTCGACAAGAACACCGCCAGCGATGGTACCAAGACTGCTATCAACCTTGGCTCCGGTCTCATTGCTGGTTTCGCTGCTGCCCTTGTCTCCCAGCCCGCCGACACCATGCTCTCCAAGATCAACAAGACCCCTGGTGAGCCCGGTGAGGGTACCGTCTCCCGTCTGATCAAGATCGGTAAGGAGCTCGGCTTCCGTGGCTCCTACGCCGGTATCGGTGCTCGTCTGTTCATGGTTGGTACCTTGACTGCTGGTCAGTTCGCCATCTACGGTGACATCAAGCGTGTCCTCGGTGCCACCGGTGGTGTTGAGATCTCCAAATAGATGGGGAAGTGATGAAGGAATTTTTTTGGTGTATTATAATGCTCACTAGACCTGCGTTGCGTAAACAGTGTTTTCAATAGATTTTTCTGGTAAAAAGAGAAGTCTGGAGATTGCAAAATGGAATAGAGCAACATCTGCTATCTGTGTCTGTATATGAAAAGTCAAAAGTGAACTTACACTGAGGATGCCAGTTCTCTTGAAGAGTTGTTATCACTCATCCCGTAACCCTGTGACTAGATGTGATATGGCTATGTAGTATACAATAGAATAGCCTCATGAGGGTGTAGCATCGTAGCTAGCAAACACCACCCATATCACCACTCGACATACTATCCATAAATTATAGTCAATTGACACATTATCTTCATATTATTATTATCACTCAGTAGACCACCTCAACACCAAGAACTCAACCAACCCAGCCCATCCCATCAACCTCTACCCCTCAAAACAAAACACAGTCAATAAAATCACACCCACCTCCCACTCCCACCCCCACCCCCACCCCCATGCTCACTTCCATTCCCACTCCCATCAACCCTCAAATCCGGCGTAAACGTATCCCACCCCTTCCCAGGATTAATCCTCTCCGGCGCACTGACGCGAAATGTCTTCTGCACGACCCTAGGACTGGGTCCTCGTCTAGGACTTGAGTTCTGATCCAGCAATCGCTGCAGCTGCTGCCGTTGCATTTCCTCCTCTGTCAGTGGTAATAGTTGATTATTCTTGCCTTTTTTCTTATTATGCCGTTGGCGGCCTCTATCAACACCACTGTTGGTGGTAGTGGTGAAGATGCACATGTCACCTGCGTAAATGGATAACGCGCCCAGGGCATACAGAAACGCGAAGACACTCGGCAGCACGAGGCTGGTTGTTTGCACCGGGGCTAATGGGCCGGGCGATTGGGTTGGGTGGCGGCAGAGGATGTTGAGGAGAATGTTGAGGAGGGAGAGGAGGGAGGTTGTTGTATTTGGTCTTTGTTTTTTGGGTAATTTTATGTTAATGGATGATTCATGATTGATTGGGGATGTAGAGGGTGAAGGAGGGGGGGGGATATGTATACATGTATATAGAGTGGAGGAGGTATTGGCGCTCGTGTCTTTGGAAGAAGATTAGCATGAGGGTTATTGTGTAGCCGATTGCGATTAGGACTGAGGCGGCGATGATGGTGGTTGTTGGGTCGGTGGATGGTGTTGTTGTATTTTCATTGTTGGGGTTATTGTTGGAGGAGGTGAATGCTAAAGGGAGGACTAGGAAGCTATTGTTGTTGGATTGGATGGGTTAGGTTGGAGGTGGATTGAATATCGAAGGTAGGGTTGGTTGCGTACCCTGCTAGCACGAGGTAGGAGGAACTTGATGCTAGGAATCGCCAGAATGTGCTGATTGTTTCTTGGTCGGTTTGGTCTTGTTGGAGCTGTAGATGTAGATGTGGCTGTTGGTGGTGCTGTGGTTGCGGTGATGGTTGAGGTGATGGCTGCTGAGATAGACTGTAGTAATGTGGTGAGAGGGTTGGCGTGGAATCCCATCCATATGTGCTCATTGATGCCGTGGAAGCGACGGTATATGCCATAGTTGCGAAAAGGTCGCTCACGACTGATGCTGTGGGTTCTCTAACATGGGGTAGGAGGAAGGATGTCTAGTAGATCATGATTGAGTATGGAATAGGACTAGAAAGGCAGCTAATTCACTGGAATCGGAGGGTAAAGTAGTAGCAGAATACAGCCTGCAGCAAACAGTGGAGTGAGGAATGTGACAGTTACATATTAAAGGTGTTTTTTGATAAGCAAGGATGGACAAACCCTCGACGACGGACTCTAGACTAAACAAATGAAAACTACTAAGAAAACCCAGCCCAAAAAAAAGGAGGACAAATATAGAACGGGTGCTCATGCATCAGCCTGCAACCACCATCACGATTGAACACACGCCGGTGGCTGATGGACTGCAGGTTTTGGAGTGATTGGACGAATGGCGTGAGGTCGTGGATCATCGCGCTTGTTTAGTAGCGTCCGGCCTCATTTCCTGCCACGAAGCAGTTCCCTCACGACGATCATTCTCTCGTTTTTGGCTGATGGTGCTCAGCCACAGATAACATGCAGGCTGGACATTCCTCGTGTGCGGGGAAGATCTATAATTATGTGTGAATTCACAGTCGACTCTGATTGTTCTGACTTCTTCCCATACTGTGGTTTCTTTGATTATCCTGCCATGAAAATGGCAGCTGGTCATGGTGAGAAATGAGACCGGCTAGGGCGTGACTTGGCGCGTATGACTATCCTCTAGCAGCAGTCGTCTTGCTCCACAAACTAGTCGATTAGATCAGTGAAGAAATTACCCAGTGGATAGGCAAGACGGAGGAAAGGACAGTCCGAGCCATGACCACCGCTTTGACGGCCGAAACAGGAGATTGCAGACCGACCCTGATGGAGAGGGAGGGAATAAGGGATGGATAGGGCCATTCTCCAGTTCCGTCGACGGATCGTAGCCGTGCGGGGATCCGCTTAACAGTCAGTCAGTCAGTCAGCCCAGCAGCTTACATGCCTCTGAGAAGCTGCATCTGAAGCACTGTGAAACATTCCTGCAGCAGGTGTACCTGCAGTAAGCTTGGGGGCGTTGATTCACCCCCAGGTTGGGTTTGTTGCCCGAGCCCGGCGGAAGAAAAGCACAGGCCTTCAAGGCTTGAGATAAGCCCGCGGAATCACAGTCTGTGCCAATTTTCGCGACGGCTGATCATGTTGATCTCGCGGGTTGGTGAATTTGTCAGTAGACAAGTTAACAGCTAGAAATTATGATCGCAGTGAATTTGGCCGCTCAGTTGACTAGTCCGTCAAAAGCTATGCGTTACACTGGACGCTTGCTTTTATTGTTGGGAGATTGACCTGACAGCACGGTTCATCATGCTTGCAGCCCTTGCGCATAGACGAGAATTCATGTATAGGACAGATCAATGTTGGTCAGATACTGGCAATTACGGAGCTAACATAATTTGCTGCTCGGTTCAATATCGCATTGCGATCGAATTCAAAACTATCCAACAACCCTCTCCTGTAACTCAATTCCAAACCGCTCACTCAGTTCCTCACGCAGCAAACGCGCTATCTCTACAGTCGTCCACGGTGCCACCATTCCCTTCTGCGAGATCCGACCTTCCAACACTGCCAGTACGCCCACTGCACAAGGCAATCCCACCAATTTCGCCATAGCACTGCGCGAACCGGGAGCAGTTGGCTCTCCGTATTCAACGAGCGTGCTCATTCTCTTTTCCTTTGACCCACCCGCATACTCAATGTCAAACGCATGTTGCAGAATGATCATGTCCCTCTCGCCTGGCTCGTAGGCCATCCGCCGCTCCAATACCGCACACAGTGTGTCAAGAGGCGTACCACGCCCATCCACAGCACTCGCATCGAATAAGCCAATCCAACGAAGACCAGTGATCACACGACTGACTTCTTCGGTCGACAGAAAAGAAGCTACCCTCTTCGCCACAGCATCCTGTACAGTTCCTTCGGAGGATCCGACCGACAGACCCAGCAATTGTGCAGTCAACTGCAGCCAAGTAACAGAGGAGGATGCTGTGCTGCTCAATGCAGAGATCTCATCCTGCGAAAAGTACCCAATAGCCACCAAGGCACGAATAATCTCCGGGAACCCAGCATAGCGCAGAGTCCCGCGAAACACAGTGCCTGCCTCAGGAATACGATAGAATTCACGAAACCCAACCGCGTCCCGATTCGGAAACCCGACCAAATTATCAAAGCCATCAACTATACTCTGTGGCTCTGAAGCAGCCATCAAGTCCTTCCCTTCCACCGTAGCCAGCTCCCCATTCTTGTACCACTGTGCCGAATTCAACAGTGCAAGGAGACCACCCCGCGGACTCCACGAGAATTTATACCCCAGCGGGTTATCCGCATTGTTAGGAGCAGGAAGCGCACCACACCAGCTTGTGAACGATCGAATCTGCCCTCCCGCACGATGCACCTCGTCGATTGTCTTGACAGCGTACAGGTGGTCGATACCCGGATCTAGACCGATTTCGTTGAGCACCGTCACCCCTGCGGACTTGGCTTTTTCATCAAGCGCCCATAGTGCGGGGGAGATGTAGCTGGTTGTGACGACGGGTTTGCGATGCGTAATAGCGGCTTCCACGACTGTGGCGTGGTAGATGTATGGGATGAGGGAGATGATGATGTCTGTGTTGGTGATGGCGTCGTTCAGGCCTGAAGCGTCGCGGGAAACGTCGAGGGCGATGGCTGTTGTGTTTTTGTAGTTGCTGGCTAGAGCCTGAGCACTCTGCAGAGTGCGACAGGCAACAGTGACGTGAACGCCTGCTTCAGAGAGGGCTTGGATGACGGGCTCGCAGACGAAGCCGGCGCCGAGGAGGAGGGCTTTTTTGGTGGTGGTCGACATGGTGGAGGGGACAGATACTGAGTAAAAGTATGAATTCAATGAAACTTCTATCTTTATAAGCTAAATAGAAAGCAAGATGATATTTTGAATAATGATATCTGTTCCTGTCAACTAGTAGAGATGCTTGCAGGTGGGATTGTATGGTGTAGCATGAATGACTCACTGGAAGGCGATTATCTAACCAGTGACAGGCCGGCATGACTATTACGTACAATCTAGCTCGACTGCGCGGTGGAATCCTGGCAGATACTACTAGGAGAGAGACTTATGTCATTCTTCCAAAAATGTTTTGGCTGCAGCACATATATTCCCAAACAATGGGAAGTCTGTCCATGGTCATCATTCATTCAATACCCTGGACCTGTCTGGATGGATAGTGTAGAAGCCCTACAATGGCTCAGTCCCAACCGGATACGGTATACTAGTAGTTATTTACGGGATTGGAAAAAACATTTCAATGCATTTCAATGCTTTAGTCGCTACAATGAGACCTGGTCAAGTACTTGCTTGGAGACTCAACTCTCACCTTTGGATTCAAAGATAGATATTGACAAGCTGGCCGAATTCCATGTGTGCTGGTGCGTCTCAGATTCTTTGATGTTATCCTAGGTATATCAATTAAACAAAAACCTTACTATCAATCTAGATGTAGTATTCGGATGGACATATATCAATTCCATTTCAACTTGCCAGCACTCTGTGAAGTAGCAGCAAGACGATAGATCAGAGGCACAGCGACACAGTAATGGGCTTATCAGGCTACTCCGTAGATAACATCCGATAAGCACCTCCACTCCAGGAGACCATGTGATAAGCTGGCTGATAGATAATAGTAGTAGGAAGTGCAGGCAATGATCACACCTAGCCTTGACTAGGACTGAGGGACAGACAGGAGAAGAGGGGATTCGGCAACTTACCAGCCCGATTGTAGCCGCCAATTGATCAAGCCCATCAGCACCATCTTCCCCCCATCCATCCCCCCTCACGCATTGCTGCATCACTGCATCAGTTTGCACCTGTGCGCGACCTGTTTTCTACCCAATTTCTATAAATCTGCATACTCCAAAATGTCGCAGGAAGAGTACGATACCTTCAAACTGGGCGACTGGGAGCTCCAGGGCGGAGAGAAGCTTCTTGATGCTCACCTTGCATACAAGACTTTTGGAGACCCCGCCTCCCCCGCAATTGTCTATCCTTCTTGGTTTTCTGGATGTACGTACCATCTCTGAAATAATCCAAGTAGTCTGTGGGCTGCTCTTGATTGATTAACGATCGTCTGATTTTACTTAGTGCTCTCCGATAACTACTGGCTAATCGGAGAGGACAAGACCCTCAACCCCAAGAAATACTTCATTATTGTCCCTGCGCTGTTCGGCAACGGTCAATCGACCTCTCCATCAAACTATGCCCATCCTGGACCCTTCCCAAAATGCTCTTTCTATGACAACGTCCGTGCCCAGCACCAGCTAGTGACACAGCATCTAAAGATCACTCATGTGCGGGCAGTGATTGGGTGGTCGATGGGAGCAGCCCAAACCTACCAATGGGCGACCCAGTACCCTGAGTTCATGGACCTGTCGGTCCCTTTTTGTGGCTCTGCAAGAACTTCCCTTCATAATAAAGTCTTCCTGGAGGGTGTCAAAAGTGCACTGCTGGCTGCAAAGCACATCCCATCGGCAGGGTCCGGAAATGGCGGCCTCCTTCAGGCCGAGCAATCCTTGCGGACCTGGAGTGACACAGAGAAGGAGGTTGGTTTGAAAGCGTTTGGCAGGGGGTATGCAGGATGGTAAGGGCCAGGCCGACCTTTGTTTGTCTGCTGCTGGTATGCTAATGCAGTGACTGGTGCAGGGGATTCTCACAGGCCTTTTACCGGGAAAAGCTGTATGAAACCGCCTTGGGATTCAAGGATCTAGAGGACTTCATGCAGAACTTCTGGGAAACTTGGGCGCTTTCTAAAGGTCGGTCAGCAGCATGGTGCTGTGTTGTACCGATGTGTGTTTGTTACTGACGGGCTTTAGATCCTGGGAACCTCTTGACGATGCTGCAAACATGGCAGAATGGTGATGTGTCCAAACAGGAGCCGTACAATGGCAACTTTGAGAAAGCATTGGGCGCCATCAAGGCCAAAACCCTGGTGTTACCCAGCAAGACGGACCTTTATTTCCCGTAAGTGCCGTCCTTCTAGGCATGGTCACCGCTGACACCCGTCCACAGGCCGGAAGACTCGGAATACGAGGTTGCTTTCATGCAGCGGGGGACTGGGACTCTGAAGGTCTTTCCTTCGATCTGGGGACGTAAGTGTGTTCCATATCGTACCAACGAAAATATACTCTAACATTTCCTGTTGTAGACTGGGCTGGCGGTCCAGGGCAAAGCAAAGAGGATGTCAAATGGCTGGATGAGCAGCTGGCTGAGTTCTTTGACAAGAATTGAATGTTGTTCATGTCTTTGTCTTCCTCTTCTTTTGCCTCCGATAAGCGGGACACTGTGTTATCGATACACGCCAAGTGATTGGTTGTTGATCGGCATCACTGAGAATTTAGTACTGTAGCGAGTTTCCTGGTGTTACTTTATCTGTAGTCAAGATCTCTTTCATTCACTCGCTGCCACAAACACATATATATGGCCAGACTGAATGTACACAATATTAAAACAGCTGGTGGCGTCTAAACAGCTCCATCCTCAGTGTTACATACCTATTAGTAGCCACACGTGATCGTTGATAGGCTGAGTCAGCAGGCGATAAACCTTTGCTCTTTTCGGCCAGGCAGCGCCTCCTCATTCCCAACTCCGATCCCTCTGCGCTGCTCCCTTCGTCCCTTTCCTTTCGCTGGTTTCTTTCGTCTTTGGTTCGTCGGTCAGATATCTCTTTTGTCTCAGTACATCTTCATTTTCTTCTCCAGTCGTTCCTTTCTCATCCCGTTCTTGTGCCGAGTTGCTTTCTGTTGGCCGACGGCGCAAGCGCATGCTTCTGTAATACTTCACTTCACTTGGACACTTTCAGTATGGCGGCACCACCAGTCAGACAATGGGGAGTTACCCCTCCCATCTCCACCGTTCTACCGACCCCAGACGAGCTTGCAGCAAACGATGATCTTATCACGGAGTTGAAAGTGCAGAATAATTTCGAGAGCCCTGCGGAGACGGAACGAAGGTAAGAGGCCGATCCGTGATGGTTTCGTGAAGGTCAACCGGCATGGGCGCTAAACATGCAATTGCGCTTTAGGAAACAAGTATTGCAGCTCATCCAGCGTGTTACCGTCGAATTTGTCAAAACAGTCAGTCGGAAGAAGGGCCTCTCTCAAGCAGCTGTCGAGGCCGCCGGAGGGAAGATCTTCACGTACGGAAGTTATCGCCTGGGTGTTTATGGACCAGGCTCGGATATTGATACCTTGGTTGTCGGCCCAAAGCATGTCATAATCGATGATTTCTTTTCGGATTTCCCCCCGATTTTAGAGAAGATGGCTGCTCCGGGAGCTATCGAGAAGATGACTCCGGTCCCAGACGCCTACGTTCCGATCATCAAACTCGAATTGTCCGGCATCAGTATCGATTTGATCTTTGCTCGCTTGATAATTCCTTCGATCCCTATGAACTTGGATCTTAAGAACAATGATTACTTGCGGGGTTTGGATGAGAGGGAGGTGCGGTCGCTTAACGGCACTCGTGTGACGGACGAGATTTTGGAGCTCGTGCCCCAGCAGAAGACATTCCGACTTGCTTTGCGCGCTATTAAGCTTTGGGCTCAGCGTAAGCGCTCTACTCTTGTCTAAGATGGGCTTTACTAAGTCTTAACAGGCCGTGCGATTTATTCGAACATTGTCGGTTTTCCGGGTGGTGTTGCTTGGGCCATGTTGGTGGCGAGAGTGTGTCAGTTGTACCCCCAGGCTACTGGCTCGGTGATTGTGGGCAAATTCTTCCGGATCATGAACAAGTGGGCTTGGCCTCAGCCGGTTCTATTGAAGCCGATTGAAGATGGGCCTCTGCAGATGAAGGTCTGGAATCCGAAGGTAAGGATAAGGCCCAGGAGCACATAGGAGCTTTGGCATGACCGTTAATGAGCAATAGATTTACCACGGCGACCGTTTCCACCTGATGCCTATCATCACTCCTGCCTACCCCTCCATGTGTGCGACCCACAACGTCTCCATGTCCACCAAAGCAGTCATTCTTCGTGAACTCCAGCGTGGTGGAGACATCGTGGACAAGATTTTTTTGAAACAGCTGCGCTGGGAAGATCTGTTCGCACGACACACATTCTTCACTAAGGATTACAAATACTACCTCAGCATCACCGCATCGAGCAGAACCAAGGAGGCAGAGTCGGTCTGGTCTGGTCTTGTTGAATCTAAGATCAGACACCTTGTTGGAGCTCTGGACAGGAAAGCAACCATCGCCATCGCGCACCCCTTCCCCAAGGGATTCGAGAGAGTTCATCGTGTCTCTTCGGAGGAGGAAATCGAGGCTGTCAAGACCGGATCTACCAAGTACCAAGATAAGGGAACAAAGACTGAGACCACCGATGAGATGAAGGATGCGGCCCACCAGGCTGCGGCCCAGAACGGGGCAGAGAACACTGATGTTGCAGCAGCTGAGAATAAGCCCGTTGATGACACTCACGTCATGTACACAACGACTTACTATATCGGGTTGGAGCTCAAGCCACTCGAGCCAGGTACGTAGGATCGACCACCTTTGTGAATCCACTGACTTTGTAGGTGCCTCCCGATCGCTGGATATCTCGACCGATGCCCAGATCTTCAAGTCGACGTGTACCTCGTGGCCAGGATACCAGCCCGGTATCAATGATCTAGCGATCACCCACGTCCGCAAGTGAGTGGCCTGTTACCTGCAGCATAAGTTACCGATTAACTCCCGTCAGCTTTGATCTTCCCGAGGATGTGTTCCAACCGGGAGAGACTCGCCCTACCCGCCCGAAGAAGAAGATCGTCAAGAAAGCCGAGATCAGCGGCCAGAAACGCAACATCGAATCCTTGGACGTAAGTGCATGCAAGAAAGCCAAAGTAGCTTACGAGCAGCGAACCGGCTACCATACGAACTTCGACTCTTCGCAAGTCGCCTAGTGCTCGATCGTTCTCCGTGTTTGGGTATGACTGATATCGACTGTCTGCGTAGGACCCGTCCCACCCCGCTGCCAAACGCCAAGTCCCCTCCAACGGAATCGCCAACACAGCAATGCCAGCCTGAATTGAGTTCATATGAAGTCTGAAGAAGCTCCCACTCGCGCCGGGGCAGGCCCCCATAAACAGTCCAAGAGACACAAACCATATAAAACACCACGGTATCCGGGTTTGAAATCCAACCAAATCCCACCAATCTGGATGAGCATACATTAATGACTTGAGCAAATAATCCCAGCTGACTGACTCTGACCATCACCGCAGTTGATCTGGTATGCATTGCAAATTCCTTTTGCGATCACCAGCTCGGATAACCGGGAGGTCAGATGTACAAGGTTGGTTTACTCTTCTTTCTTCTCTTTTTCATTGTTGACCAACCATCATTTGCCGCAACTGTCATCATCGTATTGCGTTCCCTTTTTTCTTTTTGCTTCTTGTTTTTCTTCTCTCATGCAGGTATATTAGAATACGGCCAGCCATGATATGATAGCAGCTGTAAGAGCCGGACTTTTTCTCTGGAAGGGAGAGAGAGAGTGAGGCGAGACAGACCCGGCCAGATAATTCTGCAGCTGTACATAGCGTTCATTCCCCCCTGGTCTGCCTTAGGTTCTGGTGTGTATATGCCAGAGTTACAGTTACAGTTACTAGGTCTAGTTGCAAATGAAGGTACAATTTGTGGCCCAGGGCCACTCTAACCTCATCACCACTCTCTCTATAGCAGAGCAAATATCTAGTACTTAATAGCCTCCATATATACAAATCCACCCCCCCATCATAAGGGACTTCATCACCTCCACCCCTCCACAATCTCCCCCAACGTCTCCACGCCCCCAACATTCCCCGGAAAAACCACAAACGGCACGCCCCTATGCCTCGCCGTCTCCTCATCACACCTCCAAAGCGGCACCCCAGGAGCCGCCTGCCCCAGAATCATCGCACGCTTAATCCCCAACCCCTTCGTCGCCGCATCAGACGACGTAATCCCCCCCTTGGCAATAATCACCCTCGGCCTGACCTTCACCCGTTTCAACACCTCCACCAACGCCTCCGCCACGCGGCCCCCAATCGCTAGACTGGAGAGCTCGTCTCCCCCCGTGATGAGCTTCCGACTTGTCATGACGAGGATGTCTTTTCCTGACAGGAGAGAGGATTCAACGGCTGTTACTGTTGAGGTGATTATGGGCTCGAGGGGGGAGGAGTCCTCGGTAGTGTTGGTGGATGTGGTGGTGGTGGCGATGATGTCTTCGACGTTGAGCTCGACTATAGAGAGGGTGTTTGTGCCACCGGGACCGTGCTTGGTCGTTAGGTGGTTGAGCTGCGCGGTGGTTTTGGGGACGTAGGAGCCGGCGATTATCAGGGTTCCGGTTTTACTATTAGGCTGGGTCTCGGTTTGGGGTGAGGTTAAGGAGGAGGCCGTTAGTGGGGGTTGGGGACGGATGCCGAGGGTTGTGGAGACGAAGGCTGCGGCGGTGCGGTAGAGGTAGTGGTTTTGGGATTGGGATTTCGCTGGGATTTTATTAGATAGGGTTTGGGGGGTAGAGGAGAGTAGTGGTGATGGGGATGGGGGTAGGTACCTTTGAGCAAGCCGGCGACGAAGACGTGCATGTCTGATTCCGTTGCGGCGTTGACGATCACTACGCTCCCCTTGGGCAACGCGAGGAGCTTGTCGCAGATGGTGATGGGGCCATTGATTCGTATGTCCTTAATGGTGATGGAGTGGATTTGCTCCGGGGTGAATCGTCCCGGCGCCTTCTCTAGCACGTAGTCGTGGAGGTTGGAGCTCTTGAAACCGAAGGTGGCGTCGCGGGCGAACTGGGTTGCGCCGGCGGGGACGAGGTTATCGCCTTCGGCGACGTAGTGGATGTCGTTGATGGTGAGACGGCCGCCTTGGAAGAAGAATGGGGCGAGGATGATGGCGTCGGCGGGACCGAAGACGGATTGCGCGACGTCGGCTTCGAGGGGAAAGTGGCCGCGGAGAGTACTGTCGCCGCGTAGGACGATGTCCACGGTGGTTCCGGCGAGGTTGGCGGCTTGTTGGACGTTTTCACAGATGGTGCGGATGAGCTTCTCGGCGTCGATGGGGGGTAGGGCGCGCGAATTGGTTAGGATGAAGAAGCCCGGGGAGGGGTGTTGCAGTTCGGCCTGGAGAGTTGGGATGTCCCAGACTGTGAGGACGGCGATGTCATGGCATGTCTGGGTGCCGGTTGGGTCGTCGTCGAGCACGACGAGACGACTGAGGGATGCGGTGGAGAGGAGCTCGGAGATTTGGTCTTGTGCGTTGAGGGAGGATTCTGGGGGGAGCTGGGATAGGGTGCTCTCGCGGGGCACCACGGGGTATTCGCGGGGAGTGGCCATTGTCAGTCAATTGTGTGGGATGGTTTCTGGGGAGGTTCAATTGGGGAGATAAGCAATTGAGATGCTTTAATATAATGTGAGGTGGAGCAAGAAGAGTTGAAATGGAGGGGAAGCGGGGATCGGAGAGAAAGCCGATGCAGCTGGATATCTCCACCAAATAGCAATGATATCATGAACAGGACACAACTGATGGATCCAAAATGTTGGTCGATTCAAAAAGGTAACTCCTGTCTCGCATGCTATATCCATAGGAAGATCAGGGCAGTGACAAACAAGCAACCCATGCAGAATCCCCCAAAGCGCCATGACATGTGCAGCAATGCAAGCCGGTCATCGTGAGTGAACTGAAATGAAGTGACAAAAGGAAATTCAATGATCGCACAGATGGCTTCCAATCCGTCATTATACATGTCCTCCCTTGTATTTTCCATGAGAAGCAGAAAGAAAAGAAGAAAAAGAAGACAAAAACCCCTGGTTGTATCCCGACACTCCTCCCCAATTAACCTCAATCCTCGCGAATTGATGCAAAGCAAAACCAAAACCACCCTAGACACGACATAGGAGAGTGCATTAGCAGACACGTTGTGATTAACGTAGAATGAAGAGCATGACGCAAGGAAAAAGAAGGGACAGTCAGGATGGACTGTTTCAACCGACAACACTGCGGAAGCTCAGCGCTTCCAGGAAGCCTCCCAAGTCTTCCTTCTGCACCTCAACCACGCAGTGCTCAAAGCTATCAATGCGTACACGAGCACTGGTTTCTTGCACCACTTCCTGGAACGCGATTCCAAACCTATTCCGCAGAAGGTTCTTGTTGCTGCGCAGGTCCTGTTCGTCTTCCGACTCGGACTCAGATTCAGACGACGATTCCTCCGTCTCCTCCTCTTCCTCGTCATCTTCACCGTTGGCAGCGCGCTCGGCAGCGCGCTGCGCCCGACGCTCCTCCCGCTCCTTGCGCTTTTTCTCCTTGGCTTCTCTCTTTTTCCTTTGTTCCTCTCGCCGTTTGGCGAGGGCGGCAAAGTCAACCACTCCGCCACCTCCTCCTGTACCCACGACCACATACAAGCCTCGGTCCTCGTCAAGCCCAGCAAGAACAAGCGGTGTGCCCAGGGCCCGTCTGCGTCCTACCTTGACGGAGTCTCCTCGTTCCCTCTCTTGTACCCGAATCGCCTCAGCAACCCACAAGGCAAGTTTGGTCAATGCCCCCGGATTGGTGAAGAGCTTCACGTCCGGACCATCTTTGACAACGGCGATGCGGAACGCTCGCAGATGACGGATCTGGTGCTTTGCGAGTAGAGAAGTACCAGTGCGAAGAATAGCCCGGTGCAGGTGCTGGGCAAGAGGGAGAGATGACAGCAGGAGCGTCGGCGACTCTGAAGTCAATGACAGAGCGTCGTAAGCACTCCAAAACCGGGGCAGCAGGCTGGCCAGATCTGACTCGGTAGACCCATCAGCATTGGTCGCTGTAGCCGTTTTGGACGCGCGTTTGGCATCCCACACTCCGGGGGCTTCTTCAGGTCCGACTTCAAGAATTGCACCGACGATAACACCCACATCGGTGGCAGAGAGGCAGGCTTTCCAGCCCCAACAGCGCACAAAACCCCATCCCTCGCGAGAGACGGCATGCCCAGACGCCTCCGGCGGAACAAGTCCGTCCAAGCCGTACATTGGCGCATACTTCAAGAGCCGTTGTCGTAGTACTCGCTTCAGCTCCATATCCATATGGGTATAGTTTTGATGGCTCTGGTTCAAGCTGATGCCCATCTTCGCCAGCAGTTTGTGTAGTCGTTTCTTTCCGTTCTCTGTCCACACATGAAGTCTGGATGCCAGATACGGGCTGTGTAGCATACTGTCATAGAGCGACCAATGCCGCACGAGGATGAAACGCGGTTCAGGCGATAGCCGGATCGACTTGTCCGTCGGAGACCGTGCCGTAGTCGGAATGACGCCGTTGATTTCGCCTCTGATGTCGCGATCTCGCTCATATGGATCAGGAGGGTTTAATCGCAGGACCTCATCACGTAGAATCTGCCGTATTCGTTCGCCTCTCTCTCCACCCCAGCCAGCTGAGCCGCCGTACTCCAGCGCATTCGACACACCCACTCCCGACATGGTACGGCCACTCAGTTCCAAGCTCGAGACACCCACAATGGCCAGCCACAGCAGGTCGTTGTCTTCACGACCGAGCTCGGACGCAAGGGAGTAGACGATGGATGATATCGGTTCCGAATACGACGTCCCTGACGAATAGTAACTCTGTAGCACATTCTCGTGCTTCCTCTTCATGCGCAGCAATCGTCGTCGTAACGTGCGCGCCGACGGCGGCTTGGGCTGTAACGGCGACGGTGAATCTGATGTTGGTGTAACCGAGCGAGACGAATTGGACGAATCATGCATAGCTCTCCGCGGAGGGCGTGACGGCGATGAAATGATATAGGACCCCTACAATGAGCACATTAGCACCGGCCTCAGCACAGCAAGAACGAATACTACACACCGAATCACTCCTTCTTCGCTGACGTGGAGGCCCATCTTCGTCATCCGACTCGTCGTCCTCATCCTCGCGCGACCACGACTTGCGTTTCTTGGAATCCGAACTCGAGGGATGCTCCTCGTCGCGATCACTCCCCGAGTCCCCATCCTCATCCTCGTCTTCATCCTCCTCACCCACTTCGGGCATAGCCACTAACTCAAAATATGCCTCCCGTTCCTTCCCCAACTCCTCCTCAATATCCCCATCATCATAAACCACAATGCCCCCATTGCCGGACGTATACGCCGACGTAATACACCCTTTCTCAACGCCGCGCGACCCTCGTCTCGCACCTAGATTCACCATTCCCATAGCATCAGCCGCCGCAGACGGCCGCCCCTCACCCCCAAACACATTAGCCAGGTTCCACGGCCGCCTAGCATCAAACACCCACACCTCAACCCCGCCCATATCTTCTTCCTCCTCTTCCTCCTCACTGCTCAAGCATAATATCTCGCTCAAATCCACCAGGCCGCCCACCCCCAGACACACAACTACCCCACCACTCCCGCCATTGTTCGTCCGCATGGGCTTGACCAATTCCTCGCCCGCCCGCGCGAGATCGCCATACCCGGCTACCGGCTGGATCTTGTGCGGGATGTAGTCGCGCTTCAGGAGCGCCGTGAGAATCCGACAGGCACAGAGAGCATCGGGTTCGAGGGCCACGAGGATCAGAACAGGTGGGGAGAGCGGGTGGTGTGAGCGGAGGAGTTGTTGGTAAAGGTGGGAGATGAGTTGGCGGGGGAGATACATGGCGGTTAGAATTGGATTCGCGGCGTGAAGAGGGTCGAATGGGGGTTTTCTGTTGGACCCTCGTCAGGCCGTGAGAGAAGAAGCAGTCGCGGTAGGAGGTGTTGTGGTTCTATTTAGTTAGTGGGCGAAGGAGGAATTGGCTGAAGCACGCGGGTGGGCAAGTATGAGGGCGACGAGAGGGAGGGATAGGGCCGTGTCGGAGAGTACTAAGTTCCTAGAATTCTAAATTTGAGTCGTAGAACAGGAAACCAGGCAGGTAGACTTATTTGGCGGCGACTCAGAGGTAAGAGACAAGAGTCGTCCACGCCATTGTTTCCTGATGTTGTTGTTGCTTGTGGGTGTTTTCTGCGGAAACCAGGCGATGTAATAATCGAGCGGCGCGCATCGCCAGCCCGAAGACGCGTCTGGCACGTGCGGAGGTCCGCCCGCCAAGCCCGGGTTTTACTCTTCGCAAATAAAATCAATTTTACTCAAAAGGCGCTGCTCGTTGGCATGTTGCAGGTCTCCACGTTCTTCAGTTCTTCAGAATGTTGCACTGCAGACGGGCTTGTTTCGAGGGGCGATGGGAATGGCTTTCCTAAATTGGCGGTCGAAACTATTGGTTTTATCCTTAAAGCGTGGCTTGAATCTGGGTTTAGTCCCAAAGCATATTGCGTTGCCCTAGGCTGGATGTCTGTTCAAGAAACAATGCATTCATCTGTGTACATGCTATGCTGATTATAACGGTGGAAAACTGTTTGGTAAGGAAAAAGACACCTGGAACGCCATCCCTGCGCTATCCGATTAACATAGACACTGGGTGCAGATATGCTCCAGCCTCTAGGTCAGTAGAACGTCAAGGCAGTCGACCAACTGCAACTCATACATCAAATGCAAAGTCCTGCCCCAGGATCAAGCCGAGGTCCCGCCCAAGATCGATCCCGTAAGCCAGACAGCAGCACACGCGCCCAGGACGGAAACCCCGACCAACCGCTTCTGCCACGTAGATTCCTCCGACATCTTCGCCGGCCCAACCTTGGTTTTGACCGTGTAATGCGGGGAAGATTCCTCATGCGCACTGGCATCCTTTGACACCAAGGACTCGTTCTGCCGGGCGATATAGTCCTGGTCGCGGGCGCGCCATTTGTTCACAAGTCGGGCAATCTCAATCAAATCCTCCTGCAACGAGCCCGGCTCGGTCGCATTAACATTCTCAACTTCGACGTTCTGCACATTCCCAAAGAAATCTGCCACGGTGCGAAGGCGTCCCTCCTGCTCGCCGCCAGGGAACAGGTCCCACCTGACGCCCGGCTGGGAATGGATCTTGGTCTCATCGTACGAGTCGAACAAGTCGCCCAGCGTGAGCTTCGAGTTGGCACTCGTCACCTGTGTCTCCAAAAATTCCAACACATAGTATGTCCAGCGATCGATCACCGCAACCCCGACATCGTTGTCCGCATGGTGGGAGTAGGAAGACTGGTCAAGCTCACTGGATCCGGTGGCGATGATGTTCGGCGAGTAGAAATGCGTATACATAGTGTTGGCCTGACAGGTATCAATCATGAACAGAAGCTCATGGTAGCGCTTCTTTTCCCACATCTGACCGAAGGCGTCCGCCAGGTCCCAGGCCCCGATTTCCTCGGAGTCCTGGAACTTCAGGAACTGGTCGCCGCCGTGACCAGTCATGTAGACCAAAACATTACTGCCCGCGTCGGAGCCTAGTCGCTTGCTGCGTGGTACATCTTCGTCCAGGCGATCCGTCAGAAGGCGGATGAAGTTCTCCACGGTGACCTCGTACCCCCGATAGTCGACCTCAATGTTGTCGCCGTAAAGATCAACGGCGCGATCCGCGTTACTGTAAACGGTTCCGGGGAAAGCATTGCGAGGGTTACAGGCCATGTCATCGGGGAGCATCAGGATGATCTGCGAGTCGGGGATGCCCAACCGCTTGACGGTGCGGTACAAGGAGAGGACATTGGCGAGATGACGGTAGTTGAACCAGAAACGGGAGGTTGAGACGAGGACGGCCCAGTTGGAGGTATGTTCGGAGGATACTGTGGCTGTGAGGGCGAGTAGAAGTAAAGGCAGGACTCGAAGGAGTCCTGAGTAGGGCGTCAACATGATCGGTGATGGGATGCTAAACCATCGCAGACACCTGCAATGATGATCAATCAAGCCGCATTCGGGGAGGGAGTCGGAGGTGTTCCTGAGGCAGGAAGGCGGAGATGCGGGTAAAAAGGCTTTAACCGCATATGGCATAGTTCCACAAGTGACGTATTCAGGATGTTTTGAGTTATTTGACTTGTTTGGGGTGTTTACATCAATTGGACTCGAAGCAGCGCGCATACCCTGTCCTGAGGTAGATATCACTAGAGACTGCTCCGTACATAGGACCGGATTACGTACAACGCAAACCAAACAGCACATAGATAGACATTCTGGTTCCACTCATCTCCCTACACCATATCCTCCCTGTTCATCTTTCCAGCCGGGCCCTGTTCCCACATCATGATCTGATCAACATGGCGTCTCACCCTCGGATAAACGTCTTGATAGGCTGTCGCGCCCATCCAGGCATCCAAATGTCCCTTGCCCGTGAAGACTTCCCGCTCGTACCAATCCCTTCCGTGCACATTACAGAGTGTCGTGTACGAGATATCCGTGTTCTCGGCAGTAAACACCATGTTTCCAGTTCCTGATAGGAACAAGATCGGAATTCCCTTCAAACGTTCGAGGTTTTCCGGCGTGACGAGATTGGTGAAAGCTGGCCCGTTGGCTAGAACGCTCTCCTTCCGGCCGCTCTCCATGAGCCATTGAAGGGAACGCATTGAGGTGCCGCCGAGGAAGCGTTCGAGTTGAGTGTGCGTGGCGTCGTTGAGGTTTTTATGGGTCCAAAGACTGCGGTCTTGTTAGGTGATTGTTGCTGGCGGATGCACAGACGTCTTTGGAACACTTACCGGCCAAATACAAGTTCGCTTCGATGGCAGACGACCGATCGGCACGACTCCCCGGCCTCCCCCTGAGGGTAAAAGCGCAACGCCTGGTTCAACAGTGACTGGATATAATTGTCGTTGCGGCTACTGTTGCAATCCCAGTACGGACTGACCAGTCGGGCATATAGGGATGTGGGAAAATTGGACAGGAGACTATCAACCTTTCCAAACTTCGGGTTCATGAAAACCATTGATGCGGTGATTCCCTGAATCCAGTCACTAGGGATTGTGCCATCCAGTAGGCCGCAAGACAGTGCTAGGGAGCCTGCGCAGTGGGCCACCACGTAGACCTTTGGAGGCTCGGACGGACTCATTGTGCTGATAACCTTGCGGATGTGGACAAGAGCAGCGTGTATATCGCGCCGTGCATCATACGGTGTGTACCCTTCTCGAGCGATCGGAGCTCGTCCGACTCTATGAGTGATGCAGTAGATACGATATCCGGACTCGCGGAAGTACTCGACTGCATTCCTCTCTATGGTAGGAAGAGCGAACATCTTGTGGTCAACTGCTGCTCCTGGTATAAAGAGTAAGGTTGGGGCAGGGCCCAGAATATCCTTTCCTTGGAAGGTGGGATTCCACATCACCATGTTTGTGGTGACTCCGTCAGATGCTGTCAATGGAATGGTAGAGGATGGAGTTACTTCTTTAGAAGCGTAGTTCAGCGTTGTGTCTGGCCACTGAAGTTGCCCAAGTGCCGAAAGAAATGGCACGGAAAGCTGTTTCGCAAAGTAGGCGAGAAAGCTCGCTGCCGATTTGGCCCTTGTCCACAGCGATGGCCCACTTGTTTCGAAGGTTTTCAGTTCGTAACCGAAATCGTCTGGCAGAATGCGCAGCATACCGCGGCCTACTACTATATTGCTCGCATCTGTGATGGTGACATACAGCGTGCTGGTCTGTCTCCACAGCTCAAGTGGGTTGAGGAAGGATGCACTGTTCACGACTTTGTAGCCGTTAAAATGCAGTTTTCTCCCACTGGTCGATATCATGTCAAAGTTATAGGTCAGGTTCGCTGTGTCTGGTTGCCGGGCATCGTAGTTGAACAGTTGGAAGGTGCCTCTGTGAACCAAGAAGACACCTCCAAGCGTGTTGCAAGTAAATGTTCCCGTCAAGTTTGCCAAATGTTGGCTGCTCTTTACCACTGTAAAGCGTCAGTGGAATTTGACTAGAGGCTTATATGTAACAACATAAACTCACGCTCCTCAGCACTCCATGCTTTGACGCTCAGGAAGAATCGTGCATTCTCGCAGCGACCTCGAGCAAGCTTCGTCGCGACCTCAAAGTCTTTAACGTCATGACCAGTGTATATGAAGCCAGACATGATCTCCGAGAACACGACACCGGTGTTTTGATTTTCAGTGGCTTTCGCAAGCCTGTATGCAAGTTGCGCGGTTTCTGCATCTTGAGGAGAACGATATGCCGGAGTACCGAACATGTCCAATTGACCTGAGGCTGTTAGCGAGGGAGATGCGTTTTCGTCTCTGCCCAGTACCCACCGTTCTTCGTGTTATAGTCGATAGCTATATTTCGCCTCCGGGCTACCATCTCAACTGATCTCTCAGCAAAGGCTGTAATGGTCGCAAAAGGATTGACGCCAACAGCTGCTGGCAGCGCAGAGCTGTCGCATACGACCAGTCCTTCATACGTTTCGCTGCTGTTTCCCTTCAATACTTCCCCAAGGTGATTGACCACTCCATTGTTCCCAGTGTTGTCTTTGCTGATGCGCGCTCCACCTCTGCGGTAAATGTTAGGTACTTCAACTGGTGCCGGGTCTACCGCTAATGAACATACATGGGATGCACTGTGATCTCCTGCCTACCCAAAGTACTCCAGACTGGGTTGGCTATAAAATTTCCACCGACAGCAGCTGTCATTCTCTCGAGGATACCGTGGATGCGAGATACAGATTTAGATCGGCCCACACCCGAGTATGTTAGCACTGGCTTGTCTTTCTGGAGTGATAGTCTGCCTTGGCTACCTGCAATATTGTGAGAAACAGTTCTTATAAACTGACAAGTATGCAAGGTGCTCACTGTCATGCGACATGATCAAATATACGGCAGTCTTCTGCACACTTCCCTCGGGTACGTATGGCCCAAGCTTGCCTTTCAGTCGTGCGACAAACTTCTCTACACTCTCAACAGGACTGTACTTGGGACGTCTCATATCTGGCAAGTATTCCAACATGCTGAACATGAGTGGGGCAAGAGCGTATGGTACTGCACAGTCTTCTACCACGAACCCATCCAGAACGTTTACCTGATCCCTCAGATCCAGGACTGAAGTTATGCATGGTCCTACGGGTCGCTCAGGCGTAGGTTCAGGACGAGCTATGCAGTTAGCTTCATAGTCGGTATTGTACCTGTTAAGCGTCTCAGCTCTGTGTCCATGAAAAGCGCAGCGATGAACTTGCCCAAAGCCCAACATATCCCCGTTGCCGCTCATCTCAGTGCCGACGTCATCGCTCAAGTCCAAGCCCATCTGTCTGCTGCGGAGCAGGATCTCGGTGGTTCCGATGCTTCCAGCTCCTACGAAAACGAATTTTCTTGCATGCACCCACATAAGGTCGTCAAAGAAAGTGCTGAAACGGTCTCGTCCACAGGAGCGCCACGCGAAATATATAATGTATCCTTCACGATCGGGGGCCTTGGCAACATATCTGACCTCGCAATTACAGAAGATCTCGGCACCCCAATTCCATGCATCACTGAGATAGTTCACAAGCGTTGTAGACTTGCTGCCGTCGTTGACACCAGTCGCATCCATTCCCGTCAGCTGTGACGCCTGCATGTGGACTCCCGTAGAGTTGGGGCCGTCCTCAAACCGAGTTGTTTGCGGAACACGGTAGAATTTATCGCCCCAGCTCATGAGCTCCGATTGCCTTCTGAGAAGGTCGGCTTTGAGAAGCTTTGGGAAAGTCGGAGGGTACTTGGCAGGTTCCAGAACGCTCCTTGCGCGGTCATAATCTGGAAAGCATCAGAAACGGGTCCAAAGGAGAGCAATTTCCGGTCCTGGAATTGTGCGATATTAAAGGTCACGAAAGTGCATGCTTACACTTTTCCCATGCTTCGTGTCCTCTCAATTCCTCTGGCCAGACTCCCATTTCCAGCACTTTGCGATGGGCTTCAAGGAACACATTGGCATTCAGAAGGCTGGTGCCACCGAGACCGTTACCCATATATACGTTCTGGCCTTCGCCTACCACGAAGTGGTATAGGCCATTTGGGTTCCCCGCGTCAACCATAGCTCCAGGGATACTTCTTCTGTCGCCGGGAGCGAATTGACCGCTTACGTGAAGCTCCTCCACCGCATCCTCCAGTTTTTCAGGGAACTCACCAGGCCATCTCTCCCTCCCCCGCTCGAGGACGCAGACGCTCTGCCCTCCTCTGGCCATTCGACTGGCGGCCACGCCCCCTCCATACCCTGAACCAATGGCCACCACATCGTAGGAGTCTCGCATGAGCTCTACTGGCATCGAGATACGGGGGAAACGACTTTGGGATTGTGGTCCCCTATCAGCTCCGTTAGCGGAGTGAGCTTGAGGCTTTCCGGACGGAATTCCATTGTAGGGCGAGCCCCCATTTGGACCATCGTGCACTCCGTTCATCCCATTCACTGTGTGCTCCGCACTTCTGATTCCGTCTTGCATTGCAGTTAGTTTATCCGTGTTGATATATTGTCTGTTCTGAGACCGAGTATCTACGGAGGCAGGTATATGATGAATTCGAAATCGAGCAGGGCGCCTTGTCAAAGTTATTCCAGGCCTTAGCTTCCCTAAGAAATTCGTAACAGAAGAGCATAGGGGCCGGTCACGAATATGAGATATCTTGCTCACCCATTTCGATACGAGTAGGCCTTCAGCCCATCACATGTCGTGGGATAGAACAATCGTCATGTTCATATGAAAAAAGTTTCTGGGCGTGAATCGACCCCGCCCGCATCGTATTGTCCAGGCTGAACCAACTCTGTCGTCTGTAGAGAGTTTCCGCAAACAGCTACACCACCAGTTCAATGGTGTGTAAAGAAAGGCTGAATTGACTTTGTGGCTGGATGTAAGTAAAGTAACGGTCCGCAGACAATCTGGCATGTTGTGGCTTGAGAATCTCGGCTCCTCAGGCCGTAGAGAATCTAGGTCAATTAGACTCAAGCTTGACGATCCGGGGCCCTTGGCTGGTCATCTTGAGGTATTCCGTGGCGCCTCCAGCCATTACTTCATTCGTCAAACCAGGCAAACCACGGGGTTCCCGATCGGTCATCCCGGCGAGTGCGTCAGGTTCTAGGCTGCCACATGAGATACCTGAGGAGACAATCATTTGACGTCTTGAAAACTATATCTACCGCCATCAACTATACATACAACGAAACTCAGGAGACCATGTCTCATCACTTTCACAAGCTTTACACTTGACCACTTTGTTGCTAACTTGTCACCATGCCTGCTGGGTCTTGTCAAGTCTATGGCTCCGTATCTGGTGAGGACATCAACAGTTACCCGAAATATACTGGTTCGCCCTTGTTGTTGTTCCTCGCTGATCTGTGGCTCTTCCTCTGTAATATTTTCTACCTACCATGCATTTTCTTGCCTCTCACGCCATGGCCATGTGGGAGTCTGGATGAGCTGTACCCTTCTCCAGCCAATATCTTCGACATCTGTCTTCATTGTGTTTTGTTTGTCCTCCAGCTCGTCTTTCTTGTCTCACTCCCATTGTTTATCTGGCTACCATTCGGCATCTACGTTCTGTATATTGTGACCGCTCTCGCCTTGAATACGCTCATCTGCTACGCTTTGAACCGGGGTATCCCATCAGACGGTCTCAGGTCGACAGAGGATGATTTCTCAAGACGGTGGAATCGCCATGAGGACGAGTATTGGATCTTCCTCAATGGGATTTGCGTCGGGTTAGCGTTCATTTCCATCCTATCTTGTGAGCATAAGACTGACCGAATCAGGAGGAACTGGCTACAGAATAACGTCGACCGCATATCGCGGACATTCCACCGTCCAGTAGTCGGCGTCCACAATAAAACGTATGCTTCCCCATCCTTTGTTAAGGTTCAAACTATTCAGATATATGGATGTCTGATAGTGGTTAGAACGGGTGTCATATTTGACATTATCCAATGCCTCATTCAACGTTGTCTGTTGTACGCGACAAATGATGTCCGAGACTGCTACGTGTTGGTTAGAAGAGCACTGTACCGGCCAGAGGTAAAAAAGGTTGTTTTAATCCTGCACTCGCAAGGGGGTATTGAGGGCGGAATGATCCTGGATTGGCTCCTTGATGAAGTACCACAGGATCTCATCAGACAACTGGAAATCTACACCTTTGGCTGTCTTGCAAATCACTTCAACAACCCGTATCGCGACACGGCATCGTGTAACGCAGCGATGCGCTATGTGCGCACGGGAGACATCATTGGCAATATCCACAACCGCAGCATCTTACACATTGAGCACTACGCCAACAAACGTGATTTTGCATGTCGATTTGGGGTGCTGAATTTCGACCACAGTAAGCCCCAGGATCGCCGCGAAAATCGATTCATGGGTAAAGTGCTCGTTAGTCCCGCTTCAGGCCACCAGTTCAATCAGCATTATCTTGATACGATGTTCCCACTTGACCCAACTAACCGGTTTACGCGGGAGCCACGGGAGGGCGACTTCATGGACACAGATGTCGTAGTAAGTCGGCATGATAGGCGTGAAGAAGATAGGCCTGTCACGATCCTAGATGCAGCGGGGCTGTTGGACGCAGGCACTGGGGAAGTAGATGGCACTAGTTTGAACTCGGTACTCTCCGGTAGTGCGCAGAACATGAAAGTTGGGCTCAATATGAAGTTGAAGATGCACCAAATGAGCAGATTGTGGCTCTATCGAAATGGTGGCCGTCCAGTCTCGTGAGCTTGCTTTCTATCTGCAGGTGTGAGATAGGCTTTTTGTACCATAGGTTCTTCTGAACGAGAATGTGAGATACTAAGTGCAATTCATACGTAATTTGATCATTGGGCTTGCTATCACAGCAGTCATTGAGTTGTGCAGCTGAGGATAGCTCCAAACTGAAAGTCTGGCTTGTCGTCTTACGCGTACTTAGTAAATGATTGCTTTTGCGATAATAAAGCCTCGGCTGTCTGGTTGACATAAAAGGCCACTGCCAAAAATCCTTCCAATAGGACACTCAGAAATTATCAGGTGCCTATGCACTTGCAGGACACTTTGCTCCGTCATATGGCAGTATATATGTTAAACCGTGCACAAGTCCGGAGATGCCGACAAAATTATGAAGAATCGAGATGCCTCGGCTATTGCCCGAATCGGAAAGCCCGTGCTCCACCGAACCGGCGTGTGAAGGCGGCCTCCTTAACCCCCGCCAGATCTTAACACTTTCTTCTTTATTTGCTTCGTGCATATTCCTGGGTTTCAACTCCTTACTTGTCTCGGAGTCGGAAAAGCACTAGATATGGCGGAATCAGCGACTCTTTTCAAACCTCCGCCGTTGGATCCCACCAAGGCGCCCGTTGAGAATGTGTTAGAGCTGACACCGGTGATTGACGTGGGGAAAGTATGTCTTTCCCTCCCATCTCTTTAGTTCTCGCGAGTCCAACGGTTTTCTCTCTTTCAACAGGATGTTTTCACCAATACGCGACCCCTTTGGCATCCGCCTGGTGCGCGAGGCATCTACGGCGGTGCTGCCATCGCCCAGTCTCTCGCCGCTGCGCTACGAACTGTTCCCGCCGATTTTGCCGTCCATAGCATGCACTGTTACTTCCTCCTCGCCGGTGACTCCGAAATCCCTATACTGTACCACGTGGAACGAGTACGTGATGGAAGGAGCTATATCACGCGGACGGTACAGGCCAAACAGCGCGGTCGCCCCATCTTCACCACAACACTGAGTTTCAACAAGGCCAACAGTGGCGGCAAGAAGAAGCTCGAGCATGCATCTTCGATGCCAGCTGTCACTTTGCCAGAGGAGCCTGGACCGGGGTCTAAAAGGAGGTTCGAGGAATCGGGCGGTGGGCCATTTGAATCACAGAAAGCGGGGGTTATAGATCGTCAGTCTTCATAGTGTCGGTAGAGCTTGAGGTTTATATGCTGACTGTCTCAGGAAACCGTCCTCCTCAGGAGAGGAAAACGAGACGATTCATGCGGTCACGGGGCAAGATTTCCGATGCGGGTGGTCATCAGGCTCATCTTTCCGCCCTTGCATATATGACCGACAGTTATTTCATTGGCACTGTGTCCAGGGTTCACAACATTCCTCGGTTCTCTTCCCCAGAGGAACTCAAGAAGGCACTAAATGCGCTCAAGAACCCGTCTGACCTAGATGATGAGGATATTGCGCGCGCTCTCAAGGAGCTGAAGGAAGAAGAAACGGCAGATTTACGCCGTCGCTTGGAGGGCGCTTTGCACAGAGTAACTAACCAGCCACCCCAGGAACATAAGGAAGTGGGCATGATGGTCAGTCTTGATCACTCGATCCACTTCCATAACCCTTGGGCATTCCGGGCAGACGAATGGATGCTTACAGAAATGGAGAGTCCTTGGGCCGGTGAGGGACGAGGTTTGGTTCTGCAGAAAATCTGGTCAAAGGATGGAACATTGATCGCTACATGCACCCAAGAGGTATGTGTGTTGAGTGCTTTTACTGAAAGGACATGTCTAATGAGTTGCTTTATAGGGAGTCGTGCGCCTCAAACAAGACGAGCCACCTCGGTCTAAGCTTTGACGACGAGGACACATGCCGTTGACGTCCAGTCGTAGTAGATATACCCGTATTTGTGTATTCTGGAGTAAATTATGTTAGATAGTATAGATCTGGTTAATAGTACATAGTATAGTCTGCAACGAACCGATCATATTCCATCATCTTCAGTCATTCCTCGTCGGATTCTTTCGTTGGTCTCTTGGAGCACATCCATATATTACTGGCACCTGAAATGAAATTCATATAGTCCAACTGTAAACATTGGTGCTACTGGATACTATAGTTTTCAATTGAGAGCAAGTAGTATGCTCCTTCTCACATAAAAAGGTAGAAGTGTGTGCATTCTGGGCTGGTCTGAAGTCTCCCAGGCGAACAACTATAATATATCAACAAGATTGCTCAAGTCATGCAGATCGTCAACGGTATCATGAAAATGCAGAATAATACAGGCAATAAAGAAACAATGCTTTGACCGGAGACTTTTCAATTCAGACAGCCGCCCATCCGTTTGATGGCCCAATGCAAGAAGCGATGCAAAACGCAAAAAATGCAACAGAAAGCCTCCCATGCGATGGCGTCCTTTTCGCCGCCTTCCCCTTCTTCCCTCCTTCCCTACCTCATTAATCTTCAACCATTACACCATCATCTTTTCGGGGTCTTGTTGATACATTCGGCTTTTCTTTTCACAGTACTCCAGAGCCTTAGGGCCCCAGACCTCTCTTCCTTTATATTCACCCACATACTCTGGCCAGCTCTTAATCTCTTTGGCAAGGTTTTGCAGTTCCTGCATCGGCAGCTCGTCCAGCGTTGTCAAGATGGTCTTGACACCAAAGACGAGTGCTCCGGTACGAGGGAGTCGACGGAAAGTTTGCCGCTCGCGACGAATGACAATATCTTGCGGCGTTGGATCAGGGTTCTCCTCAGATAGAGAAGTTGGTCGATAGAGGATCTCAAATAGGTCTTCATCGGGCCGTTTCACTTCGACGAAGTAGTTGGATCTCTCCATGGGCGATGCCGGCGTGAGCCGAGCCAAGAACCTGGAGTAAGAACGTTAGCCTCTCTCCTTGCTTCTGCAATTCGCCTTTACTGCCAGTCAAAACATCCAGAACTTACTTGCTGACTGAATTGGCAACCTGCTGATGCCACAGTGGTACCGGATTGTGAAGCTTAGAGATGGTCCACCCAATGCGGTCTTGAACTGTCCAGCCAACGGGAAAAAGGCTTGCGCTGGCGGCGCTATTCATATCGGTTAGTCGGTCTATTTGGATGCAGAAACAGGATTATAAGACTAACAGATAGTACTCGTCCTCCTCGTTTTTCATCAGAATACTCAGGTCCTCCATCGTCAGTCTGACGGCGATTTCTAGAGGATCGACGTCTTTGTTCTTCCCTCCAAAGCAAAATGTCTCTCCGGTCATCTTGTTGTGCACAGTCGTTTCATCGCCGCACTTTTTCTGTTCGAACACATTGGAGAATCGCTGGCAGAGGAATTCAACTACCTCCTCCAATGCCTCTAAACATGCATCGTATGACTCGGGGAGGCATTGGAGGACCTTGCTCTTCTCTGTCTCCAGCAATTGGCTTCTAACTTCGTGCTCGTCCATATAGTTCTTGTCAACGGTGAGCCAGTTCTCCACGTCCAATTTTCGAACGTCCATCATAACTCGGTATCTCTCCCTGCCCTTGATGGGCTGGGCCGGATAAGGAGCCATTTTCTTGAGATCATTGCAATCTGGTTCCTGGGTATGTTTTGTGCGCCATAACGATGAAAGATTCTTTCGGTATCTGGTGAAGATAACGGAAAGAAGAAAAATTGACAACGCAAGACATGATAGGGTATTCATTGCCGTTGAGAAGAAAGTCCACAACGAAAGGGAATGAAGAAAAGGAAAAAAGAAAAGAAGAGGATCTTCGATGAAGCTTTTTATTGTTCACGCATACAGGTCTCCACGTCGCAAGTCTGATGGGAAGAGGCAATGGGAGAATTCAACATGGCGAAACTCTCTGCTCCCGGCGAGGACAATGGCTCCAATTATAATCAGGAGAGTAAGCCATAGTCTCAAAGATCATCATTAGGGTCAGACGATTTAGCTACAAGTGGACTACTACATTCCGGATTCAGAGAGCTGGGTTGGGTTCTGATACGTTCTGTCTTTCCCCGCAAAAGCCGCAATTCGCCGCCCCGAAAAAAGAAAAGGAACCTGACAGCATCCACATGATCCCACTGAATTCTCAGCATTCATTTCAATCGAGCTCCACTGGGTCTTAGTGGTAAACGCGGGGGTGAGGATCCATCAGAGAGTGAACTCTATGTGGACGAGAAACTCAAACCATGCGCAGGTCCGTCTCCGCCCTGGATCCGCAGCCCGGCCCATGTACTAGCTGCTGGATGTCACTTCAATTGCGACGGTACCGGTGCCTACTAACCTTGATTTGCCTGAATGGGAATGGTACTAAGTTAACGCGCTTACTCACATACGAAAGAGTACTAGGCCGGGCAAGGGTTGTGACAGTGACAATAATACCACTCCCTACTTCCATTCTTCCTATGGAATCGTCAGGCGGAGCTCACGCGTATATCGTCCGTGCGCGCGCCCATTGGAAGACCTCGTGAGCTGAACCCGATCGGATCCTAGGGGAAATGATTCCCCTGTCTAACAGGTTCCTGCGGTTCCGCCCCAGCGGTATTCGTCTTTTTTTTCTTTCCCGGGGCAGACGCAGCGACATCGAAACGGGGACATCGTACTTGATGGAATTACGAAATGAGAAAGAAATAGCGCAGTCCGGTATGTTGGGACCACCTCCGGGGACCAGTCAAGCATGTCTTTAGACCGGAGTGCATGAAAATCATACATCATCACCTGTGCAACAGAGGGCACGATGACCGAAGGAAAGCGCGTGGGATGCTGCGTGGGCCGGCTTCCCACTCGGTACCGAGTGGGAGGAGGGTCATCAGCTCCCAGCGTAATGGCAAATAGACGTCCTCTTAGCCGGCTATGAAATTCTACGGACCTGCCTACCATGCTGGGGATAGAAAGAAGGCACCGCTTGGTCTCCATCTGTTTCGAGTGACGTGCTGGCAGTCTAGTCATTCCAGTTGCTGCGACTGGTCAGTCGGCTCCGGCGCAGCGATGCCACTATATTGGAGCTAAGTCGTTAAGAGAAAGCCCCAGGTCGGCACTGACGTACTGTGAGGTGTCCTTGCAGTCCTGCCAGGCCTCTGGCGCAGACTATACGCTATTCACCCGCTAGTGGAATTCTACTTACTGTGTTGGGACGTGCATCCCATCCATGGTAAGTTGATACTCAGCGTGGGCGTGATGGAAAATTATGAAATAACCTGACGGGCGATCCACCTCCGGCACGAGTCCAGAATCTGCTCTTTTTGTTTTTTTCTCCACTCTTCCTAAATGAGCCCATCTGGGGTTTTGCGCTGCAACCGCCCCAGTTCGCGCAAAGCGCGCTTGCCGCAGGTCCAGTTTAATTGGGAACTAATTATCAGTGTCCGTTACGTTTGCTCTTCTCAATGTGCGACAAGACGGCGGTGTCTCAAGAAAGAATGCGTCTTTTTCTCCCACTCGTCTCATCTAGCTGGCTTTTGAGTCTTTTTTTCCTTTTTCCACTTTTGGTTTATCTTTTACGTTGCTTATGCCGCGTTTCTTTGCTTTTCCTCTCATTTCTTTTTTTGATTTTTTATTTTCCCATCCTCTCTATACTCTTTCGGGATTGCTTACTTTGCCCCTTCCATCATTGTTGGGGCGATCTCAGATTTCCTCCGCCAGAAGATCAAGGTTAATCACCCTGTTTTCTTGCATTTCCTTTTTCTTTTTTCGGGTTCTCCTCTTCAGTTTGCATTCGTCACATCTGTCCAAAATCATCCACCGAGAGTATCAAATCCTCCGAGACACAGCGGGCTCTCGGACCGAAATGGGCTTTCATTGCCCCCAACTTGCTTTTTTGTACGCCAGCTCGCCGATAGCAACGATGGGACAGTGGGGAGTTCCTAGTGTCTACTGCCTTGACTTGACGACGACGCTCTAAGTGGACTGACTGGCTTGCGGACCCAAAATTGTCTGCCTTTCGGCACAGCCTACTATCTTAGTCCATACGGTACAGGCCATAACTCATGTCTAGACTCTCTAGGCCTCAGAAAAACACCGGCGCACGGTGTGGTAACCCATCTTTCGTCAGTGATCGTCGAATGATTGAAGAGGGATTTGCAAGAATCTCGGCGGGCCATACGGCATTACTCCGTAGCGACGGATTGACTCAGCTCAGGCCTAGTCTGAGTCTTTGGGAGCCTACTAAGTCGAGGGCTCCTCTTTCTGGACCACGCCATCGGAGTGGACGAGGAAGCTGCAATTCCGTGCTGTGGGACTTGACTAGGCCCAAGTTGGGTCCAAGTCCCAAGAGGATCGACTCACCGTGCACGGACGGCTATGCCGGTCCTACCATGGTGGTTCTCCACGATTCTCCGCATGGCAATGAGACTTAGTTCTGGGTCTACACCGGTCTTGGTAACTGATAAGCCACTGGCCGGTCGCCCTAAAGGGCAGCTTGTACGGTAAGATATTCGTACTTGTGTCAGGGCGTCTTACCCAGCCTCTGGGACCAGAAGTACAAGACCGGCTACCACTCGGGCTTAGATCGGGGAGGGCGTGTCTCGTCTCGTAGAGGGAGAAAGTAGTCCAGATGGCCAGGGTTTACTGCCGCCGTTGCTGAACGGGGCTCTAGTGGCCTTGGCTTTTGCAAGGCAGCTGAACAGGGCGCTGCCTAGATCTTAGTAAGATGATGAAATCAATTGAGCCGACGGAACACAGACGCTGCCACGAAGGGGGAAGACGCCCGACAGACAGGTTTGGAGGGTCTCCTCGCAGCAGAGTGAAAACGTGGATGCAGTGGCCTTCCTGTTTGAGCGATTTGGAAGCCATCATGTGATCCAGCTGGTGAATGACCCCTGCATCATGTGATTGCAAGGAGGCTCGCTCCAACGTCCATCCCAACGCATCTTCCCCTCCTCCTTCGTTCTTCCCCTCGTCCTTATCCCAGGGAGCAAGCAAGCACTTCGCCCCAGCTGTGTCACCCCCCTCGTTGTTTCATCCTCGGATCCAACGAAAACTGCCACTGCAGGCTCATCACCAAGCCTCTCCACCCCTCCCAATTGGGTCATCTAGGCAGATCGTGAGGAACGTGTCTCTGCACTGCACAACCATGACTTCCTCAGCAAATGTTTCTACACAGTCCCTTCCGTTACCAGCTGATGCGGATTCCCCGCCAACTTTTCAGGAATGGTACTCCTTCGATGCACTCTCCAACTGTTGGAGCCCACTTCCACCCTCTACCTCAGTGACTTGCGATGAGAGCACAATGTCAGCCTCAGACAAAGCGAAACTGAAGATACCTGCACTTAACCTTGTAACTTGGAATGTAGATGCCTTCGCCAAGTTTCCCGATGACCGTATGGCCGGTATCATTTCCACCATACGCAATCAAACACCTCCACCTGACATACTCTTCTTCCAAGAAGTCCCTAAGGCAGCACTGTTTTACCTCCTCGATGAACCCTGGATTCGCGAGGGTTGGTATTCTAACGAGGGGGACCTCAGCAACTAAGGGGGTCTCGCATTCATTACCATGATACTCTTATCCAAAGCCAGTTTCAGTACAGACAGTCGGGACCCAGACAAAGCATGCCTCGGACCAGTCTGGCGAGTTGATTATCCAAGTAAGTTTGACCGAGACGCTCTCTGCTGTGATGTCTTCATGCCACAATCCGCTACCCGTGTCCGTTTGGCCAATGTGCATCTGGACTCTCTTGCTTTCCAGCCAAGTTGTCGTCCGCGGCAGCTCGCCATCGTTGCAAATAGTCTCCGTTGTGCCGGGCATGGCTTCGTCGCAGGAGACTTCAACCCTGTCCTCCCAGAGGATGACAGTCTCGTGGCCACCAACGGTCTGGTAGACGTGTGGAACGAGCTGCACCCCGACGAACCGGGCTTCACCTGGGGTCTTGATGGTCGGGAACCTTTCCCTCCAGGACGGTTGGACAAAGTGGCCGTTCTTGGCCTGAAGGGGCAAGAGATGGACATTCTTCATCCCGGTGCAATCAACAGCGCGGGACAGGGTCTACTGCTACGGCAATTGGATACCCCCATGCCTTGGAGTGACCATTCAGGTCTAAAGTGCTGCTTACGTTTTGCTAATGAGCCTTTGTAAGCATATCACCAACATTCCCTCTAGTCTCTCTCTCTCTCTCTCTCTCTCTCTCTCTCTCTCTCTCTCTCTTAGCTTCTCTATGCATTTACCTCTTGAGCAAGGACACACATCTTCCCAGGCTCCCTCCCACCACACACACACACGTGGCTCTAGCATCCATTAATCCTTTTTTATCAACCCCAACTGGTCAGACGCACCTGTCTATCACTGTATGCGTATAAGAGGACAAGACAAGACAGGAAGGAAAGGACTATCTCCAATGTCCTCCCCCATGCATATATCTATCAATGCATCCAATAAGCACCCCACATTTTCTATATACAGTAGTTGTGACAGCT
Organism: Aspergillus neoniger CBS 115656; assembly: GCF_003184625.1. Lineage (NCBI taxonomy): Eukaryota > Fungi > Ascomycota > Eurotiomycetes > Eurotiales > Aspergillaceae > Aspergillus > Aspergillus neoniger. Next base: position 220,183 of record NW_020291129.1, read on the forward strand.
TCATTTTTTATCTACGGATGATGGATGATGGATGCCTTGATCCCAAACCAGCCACCAGCGTCAGACGTGCATGAACGTACACGTCTATGTTATCCGTCTTCTTTGAAAAGGAACTACGTGGCTTATCTTGGTTTCCTACTGTAGAGAGTGTGAGAGGGAGTCTGATTTGACATATGCTTAGCAGTCTTTACCTAAAGAAGAAGTAGTTACTCCAGTTACTCCGTATGGGTGATGGAGATGGTTATTGTATGGTTGTTCATAATGGTGCCCAATAATTACCACAGTACTTCAACTTCATACCGAGGTTCCTGATAATATAAGCATGATGGGGAAAAAAACAAAATAACTCAATGTCGGACAATTTCATAACCAATCATGTAGTCCCTAATATTGGGTATATGCACCTGGACGGTAATTATTGACCTGTCTAGTACAGTAGTAGTCGGCCCGGAAGAATGACTAGGTCCCGAAAGTGACAGCGGCGGTGGAAGAAACCATTATGGATAGTTTTGCCATTATGGGATTAAATAGAATTCATCAAAAAGCTCATCCAAAGAGGTATCCAGGGGAATAAGAAAACACAGACAATTGGCCCCAAAATCGGTGGGGCTCGCAACAAAATGATCATGTCCAAAATCGTCCACACGGACGCAAGCTCAAGCATATAAAACGCCCTCCCAGTGCAGTGCTGATCATCATTGGTGTATCACAAAAGTTGGGACTTCCACATTCAACCCGATTTGTACTCTCAGTCGGTTCTTTTTTCGGACCATCCATACAGGAGCGCTCTCTGCTGCCTGCCTGCCTGCCTGCCTAACCCAAGCAGGGCGCCGTCTACCTAAATTTGGCCCGGCACCGACCCATCACTTCGCCCTGGCAGACAAGCTCTGCGCTGAATTCACTACCATCCAGTGTGAGGTAAATGTCAAAGTACACGCGGTAAAAAGTACCCTGAGGCGTGTCCATGCGCTCGAAATCGGTCTCCAAGTTCTTACGGGACAGATCGGAGGTGAGGGTGACGACTTCCTTGATACCTGCATTCAACGTTAGCACCCCGTCAACAAGGCAGCCAGTCCGAAATGCAACTTACGTGGATCCTTAGTGTACTCGGGACAAACATCCTCATCGCACGCGTACAGGATATCCTCGTACATGAGGGTCGCTCCCGGCGCAACCTGCCGGAAAAAGCTCACCTTGACAGGCTCGCCGATTTTCACCCGCTCGCCCTTCTGCACGAAAATTTGCCTTGTGTACTTGCATCGGTCGCGGCCGTCAAGACTAGGAACACGGTATTGCTCGGGGTGATATCCTTCCTTGAAGGGTTGCAGCGTGGCCATCAGGTAATGGCGTCGTGCTACACGGTGCGTAATCACCCGCTCGGTGATTCCGGCAGTTACGGCACCTTTGACGATGGCAGCGACCGAGTCCATCGGTCGGACTACCTTGGACTGATATTGTGGAGGGACGTGGAGCTTGATCTGCTGGAAAAGATACTCCGAAGCACCGAAACCACCAACAACAAGGACGTTCTGCAATTCTGGTTAGCTTTCCAATGCAGCTGGGCGGACGGATGGTGGGTACAAACCTGAAGTGACCTGTTCTGCGCTTGGATCGCTATGATTTGATTGCGCACCAGCTCAAGGATCCTATTCACGACGGGCTCGAAGCATTGCAGGATCTCCTCGTTAGTGAACGTCATGTAACCCTCCTCGATGCCTGCGTCGGGGAAGTCGGCTTCAATTCCGACATCCACTGCCCATTTCTGGCCATTGTTGCGGAAGTCGGCCTTGATCCGATTCTCAAAGTCCATGATACATTTGGCATAAACCTTGCCTGCCGTGCGGGAACCATCCGGCAATTTCATCTTGCGAATCTTCGCACGGAGAATGTTGCTAAAGTTCCGGTTGAGCGCGGTGGAACCGCACGAATCTCCAGAGCCCGCGGTGCATTCCGCGACGCTGAACGGTTGCTCTTCTTCGACCTCATACGCGATCAAGTCGACCGTACCACCTCCACAATCGACAATCAGGATGGCGTCCCCAATCTTGAGGTTCAGCAGACCGGTCTTTGCACAGAAAAGTGCCGCTGCCTCGGGTTCGGATACCAAGGTGAGGCGGTTGTCATTCTCGTCTCTCAGGAAGCCGGCCTGGAGGGCGGCGGCTCGTGTTGCTGCTTTCCCAGCATCGTTCCAAATGGCCGGTACGGTGATGTAGTACCGAATGTTTCGCTCTTCACGGGTAAACACTTCACCCAAGGTCTTTTGGAGTTGGGCCCGCATGGCCTGTCGCAGCTTGAAGAGGTAGTCGGCGGCGACATCGATCTCCGACTTGCCCGGAGGCAAAGGCGGTAGGTTGATGGGGTCAATGTACGTGTTTCCGGAGAGCATCAGCTGAAGCTTGAACCACTCGACTTTCTGTACCCCTTGCTTCGGGTATCCAGTGGGGGCCAAAGCATCAGCGATATCCGGGCCCCAACCCACCACCTTTTGGTACTGATCGTAGTACAGAACGGTCGGGATCTAGACGAGCCAAGCAAAGACTCTGGTCAGTAAGCTGGTCATGTGCGGAAGTGAGGGGGGAGGGGGCTTCTCGGCACCTTTTGTTTGGTGTGAGTGCCTGCGCCAGGCCACTCTGTGATGATGTCCTCTCTCGCCTCGTTGTTGGTCGCGAATGCAAAAGCCACACCGGAGAATGTCGTGCCAAAATCGATTCCCACAATCAACTGAGCCTTACTCCGGCCGGCGCCTTCTACTTCGACGGCGGGGTTCCGCACGCCGTACTGGGGTTGGTGAAGGCCGGGAGCCATGCCAGGACCGAGCTGCTGTTGTAACCCGTAGCCGGGGGGAGCGCCCATGGGGGCCATGGAGGACTGAGGATACGGTAGGTTGGTATTTAACGGCGGAGGGTGGTGAGGCATAGGCTGGCCTGGCGGCAGAGGGCTGGTGGGCCGGCCGGCAGTGTTGTAGGTGTAGCTCGGGGGGCGCCCCAAAGTATTCTGGTTATTCATGGGGAGGCTGGTGGTCGAGGAACTGGTACCGGAGGGAGGAGAGCTGGGCGAAGTGGCCGAGGAGGGAGCGGCGACGAGGGTGTTGGTAGAAGGAGCGTTCACAGGTTGGCTGTGCTGCACAGGCGAGTGGTTCTTGTTGCGCTTCGTCCCGAAGGTGAACGATTTGAAGTTCAACCGTGAGCTCATCAGGTCGATATGGAAGACCGGATGATGGCACGGAGGGAGGATGCAGATTGGAGGGGGGGAAATAAGGGCAGGAGGGGAGGGAATGAGAGGAGAGAAGAGGAAAGGGAAGGAAGAGGGGAGAGGGGGGAGGGAAAGAATGGAGGGAGAGTGAGGGAGAGGGAGAGAGTAAGCGGGTCAGATGGGTTAAGGCAGCAGAGCAAAGCAGGTAAGAACGAAGGACAAGAGAAGGGAGTGAGTGAGTGACTCTCTCCTCCCCCAAAAGGAATGGAATGGGAATGGCAGGAAAAGTGGGCGTGGAATCGATTGAGGCGGAGTCGGAGAAAGAGGAGGAGGAGCAGCAGCAACAGTTTAAACTAAACACAAACAGACGGGAAAGTTAACTGAACTTTGTCACCAAATTGATTGCGGGGGAGATGCGATGCGATGAGAATGTCAAGGATCGGAAAAGATTCAGCCTCGAAAGGGGGATGGAAAGGGTAAGGGTAAGAAAAGAGAAGCGAAAGAAGAACTAACTAACTAAACGCCCAGCTAATTAACTAAGTCACCAACTAAATAACCACCATTGCTTATGAAGTGAGATGTGGGATTGATTTGATGGCAGGGAATCCGTGCTCTGGAATGATTAAATTGAGAGAGTCGCGATAACGCCCGACTGGATCATGTCTGTTCTGTCAACCCTGGATTCCCCTTCCCCAAATTCTCCGACTACTCCTAATGACGGTACTAACTCTCAGGGTTCTGTCTTGACGGGTCTGGATGCGATCAAAAGAAAAAGAAAACAATTCAAGTAATATAATTTTATCTCGACCAGATAGAGTCTGGCGAATTCATGGTTGAACATGATTCTTTCTCAGCCTGATTCTATTATGGATGTATGATACCATACAGTATGGTATGGTTTGATACTGAAAAGGAACCCCCAGTTTGGTTTGGCCTCGGCGTAAAGAAAGAACCCTTCCGAGAGATTGAATTGATTTCATCTTCCACAAATTACCCATCTACAGTGAGATGAGAGTAAGTATTTCGCGTGCGATCATCTCGATTCTCATCGTCCCAGCCTCCTCGTCTACAACCCAAAGTACTTTTGTTTGACTCGAGATTGACACCCGATGATCCCTTAAACATCGAGTGTTGGCAGTTGAGCCGATCCGTCTTCTTGTTGTGGGTGGATCTGCATCTGCCCGGACTGTGTCCTTTGTTTGGCCGTCCACTCCACTCATCTCTGACTGACTAGTATTTACTTAGCCTCCCATGGACGGAGTGGACACACTCCAAGGAATGGCCCCAAGGAACCGGCGGGTTCAGCCACGCCCGCTAAGCCTTCGCCAGCCTTGTCTGTCTCTCTGTCTGTCTGTCAACTGTCTTCTTTCCCTCTTCTTTGTTTCGTTGTCTGCGGCTGAAAATCTGTGTCTCGCGTATCGCCGATCTGGTTTTATTTCCGTATGGTATCTTTCATGACACAACACCAGACCAACATCCCACATCTTTTGTTTCCCTGTTGACTGGCTGCTTGCTTGCTTACTCCCGACCGACACCGGCCTGTTTTGATGGTCGCCATCATCATCACCTGCCGTTATCTACAAGACTTCAATAAAATCAGTCGTATATAACAACCTCTATACATTTTGTTTCCGTGCTACCCAATGCGACGGCCGATACAATGGCTGCAACATACTGTCCGGGTCCTGGATATATCCACACATGGGTCGCTCGTGCGGCGCTTCGCGCTTCTCGATCGCAAAGCCCATTCGCTCCACGAGGCAAAACACTTCTGCCTCCGTCAGCTCCACATTCCCGGGCTCCCCAATCCCCTGGTCACCCTGGCCCTCCTCACTGCCTCCGTGCTGACTGCGGTTGCTGCCGTCCTCGAAATGCCACAATAACGGTCCCACGTTAATCCAGAGGCCGTTGGGCTTGAGGCAGTGTCGGATCGCCTCGATATACCGGATGAGATTCGGCGCCGTGTCGATGAAGAACACCGTCGCCACGGCATCAAACACCTCTTTATTATTGGCATTGGTGTATAACACAGTAAAGTCGGCCGCCGACATGCTCATGCGCCCAAATGGCGCCGAATTCGCCTGAGCTTCCACCATGGCTGTGCCCGGGTGTTGATCCGGGATCTTGACCTCCTGCAGCTGCTGCTCCCGGGACAGGAGGTTCGAGAAATGCAACGCAAATGGATGCAGTGCGTGTTTCTGAGGGCCGAGCGTGTGGTTCAGAATCCAGCTGCTCGCCAGCAACTGGTGATAGGAGATCTCGTTCCCTTCCGCGGCGAAGCCTTGCCGACAGATTTCAAACACCAGTCTCCCCAAACCGGCGCCAGGAACCAACACCCTGACTTCGTCCTCGTCTTCGGAGCCAATCCGTGCGCCGAACTCGTTCTGCAAGTCGGACAGCACAGGGCCGTAGCAGACGTCTCGCTCTGCCTGGCCTTCTTGACTCCAGTCCCGGTAGAACTGTCTCAGGGTGGAGTGCGCCTTGTTGACATCGGACTGGGTGGCCGTCCCGTGCCAATTCTGACGCGGGTCGTTGGGGTCAGGGTTCGCAGAGAGCCCGAACGACGAGAGACCGGTGGTCAGAATGGCATCTGCGATGTCGGCGTTCACGTCGATGGCGTCATCCACGCGGTTGAAGTTGTCGAGGATGGAGAACGGCGGCTCCGACAACATCTGCCAGTGGGCAGATGGTAGGGCATAAAATGCCTGACGACGACGGTGAGTGGTGTTCATGTGCGCCGTTCTCCGATATTGCCTGAGGGTGTTAGCAACGTAGATGACATGCCAGCGGACTACCACCGATTATGTTCAACAACACGACCGGGTCACATAGCAAATGACTCACCTAAAAGAATCAAAAGCAGCAAAGAGCACACGGCGCTCGGCATTATCAGCCAAGGGGTCGAAATCGCCTGACCAGCTGCGAATTTCATCTGGCTCGTGCTCGTCCATGGTGCAGTGACTAGCAATTCGTATAATCAGCAATCCAATCCCAATACTAGATAGGCCCGTAGTCAAGTAAGAATAGATCTACCTACCTACGTTCAAACCCCCTACTGTAGCCAAAGAAAGAAACAACAGTGGTAACCCAAAAACCGTCGCAAAGAATGTAGCGGGGGACCCGCACAAGAAACTCACTGACTTTTGGCGGCGGGAAGATGCGGACCTCAAAGCGGTGATGCAAACCAAACCACCAAACTTCAACCAGCTGGGTAGCTACTAACAATTATCTATCCTGAACTACAAACAACCAAATATACGCACAACATACTGAACTCAATATACACCACACAACAATACCATCTCATCTCAAGAAATCAATAACAAAAGAAGGTTGAAAAAAAGAAAGATGACAACAGAAATCAAAGAACTCTCCCTCCCCCTCCCTTACACCCCCCACACGACCGCCCACATCCACCTCACACGACACCAAACCTGCAGCACGGTTTTCCTGACCTCGTCGACGCCGGGCGATGCAGCGGGGAGTATCAAGCCGATGGGGAGTTTTGTGTATGCGATGCCGGACGTGAGTGTCTATTCCTGCCATTCCCCCCTGCCTTACTACCATTTTGCTTCTCGCCATTATAAACATACGTTCCTTACTATATATACCCATGAACATCATTATAGTATACATTATATACTACTAGTATAATAGCAGTGAGGGTATAAAACGATCTAACGAAGACTGCAGAGAATGAATCCCAAAAACGTGCTATCAACAACCATCTACTCCTCCCCGGGAAGTGTAGAATACACAGCCCGGATTGCGAAGATTCTCGCAAGGAGAATGAAAACGCCTGTTTATGTGGGTGGGAGTATTGAGCCTGCGACGATGGGGGTGATGGCTGAGGAGGAGATTGAGGGGGTGAAGAGGATTGTGGAGGTTGTTGTTAGGGGGTGGGAGGGGATGAAGGTTTGATTTTTATCATTATCCAGAATGCTATTATGGTGAGTTTGTCGTGCTGTGAGTGGTAGATGTAGGGGATGGATGGATGGAGGATTGATGATGGATGGCATTGGGGGAGTTGGGTGTTTCTCTATTTCTTCCGTCTGTCTGTTAGTTTCTTGTTCTAGTTCTGAGTGTTCATTTGATTATCAATATATTCATAATATGATACTCATGTTAATAGTACAGAGTATTATGATCCTCCTACTAATAAGTGAAGATAATACCTAATACTACTCATGTGATATTCCCATCGGACATTCCGATACACACCTCGGATATACCCAACTAACCACAGTTAGCGCTTCAAATTAATACGAAGAGAGAAGCAATAACCAACGTCCAGTCACTGCAGCGGACCTACCACCTCCGCCCCATCCACCCCCAATTCCAATTCCAATTCCCTCAAGCCCGAATTATCCACTCCGTACGGAGAACGTAGTCTACCGGCCCAACTATCGGAACCACCTCCGATCATTTCGGGGCTACCTACCCGCTAACCACTACCTACCTAGTATAGTACTCATCGTGGAGCTGTCCCGTTTGATTAGAGGCTTAGCTTGGGCGTTATTACTAGTAAAAATTGATCACTGAGCTAGATAGTAACTAACTAGATAACTAGTTAGTAGGTGAAAGGATCAGTCGAGTCAAATTCTTTCCTGTAAGCGTTGTCCTTGCTAATTGACTGACTAGCTAACTAGTTAGCTTGCTTACTTAGTTGACTGTTGAGAAGTATCGTCATAGCCGAGGCGAAGCACGACACTATCTATCCACTATGTTATGGGATTGGTAAGTAGTAAGGAGGAGGAGGAGGAGGAGGGAATATGTAGACAGGTTGAATGCTGTGTGTAAGATGGCTAGCATGATTATGCTTTGCTTGATCTTATTTCATTGTACGGAGTAGACTAGTATAGATTAAGGAGTGGGCTGGGTGCATAGTGATACTTCTTTTCATACTCATTATATCCTTGCTCAGTAGTAATACCCTAGCAACTAAGCAATCTGCATCAACAAAATGCCTCACATCCGACAACAGATATCTGTATATTACTACATCGATTAGTCCAATTCGACACACGAAGCAATTAGCATTATTCTAGTGTGATATATTGGAAGCACTGACCCCGGAGAAAGACTATCCCAGGAATACTACTAACTACAAAGCCCTCGCGGACTAGCCTAGCGCATGTCCGACATAGATAGTGGTAGGTAGGGCATAAGCATCGCTTAGATAGTATTACTACTTGCAATAGCCGACGACTACACAAGTATACTTAGTATAACTATCAATCAATTGGTCTAGATAAGAACTATCTTCTCATCGAACCAATACCGCATGACTACATCAAATGCTAATTGATCTCGTGTCCTTCCCACGGAGTACTACGTAGGTAGGTAAGGTAATCATCGCTCAATCCCTCGTAAGCATTGACCCGCGCGATCTCGGAATCTTCGATCAATCACTGGATTGGGCACAACTTACTACTAGTATCTACTTCCAGTGTGTAAATGTTAATCTCGCAAGATCCTTACAATCCGTAGATGAAAGAATATCACATATTAAATCATAGATAACTGTGATTCCACACACATAATGACAATCACAATACTGCCTAACCGGCATCGCCTATTTAAGTACTAGTACTCATCGACAGATCGATCGATCCCAAAAGGATATGACCTCACTCTTCCCATCCCAAGTGGAATCAATTACGACGACAGAGAAAATAAATCAAATCAGCCAACATCACTGGCCCATGCAATAACAACATCAAGAGGTCAATGCATTCATCCCCCACGTGGACTGGTCGTGATGCCCCCCCTGCTCACGGGCATCTTCTTCAATCATTGGACATTGAGCGACCGAAGTGGTGCCGAGGGCCGGTGGTCGAGCAGCGTATAGAGATGGGCGCGGGAAGAAGAGAGGGGAGGGGGGGTGGGACGAAAAAGGATGAAACAGGAGGCAGTACTCCGTAGTAAAGTGGCAAGAGATTTTGTGTGTGTGTGTGTGTGTGTGTGTGTGTGAGTGAGAGACCCTTGTTGCTGTTACTGTGGGTTAGAAGGTTAGTCCCGGTGACCGGAACTCACCGAATTTGGCGTTGCGATGGACGGACGGGCTTGTATGGACGGATAGGTTTCCTGGGCAGACACCTCGGGAAGTTACTTTCTTACTTGGCTCGCTACTAGATAGTAGTAGTAGTAGTAGTAGTTTACGTAGCCGCCAGAGGAAATGAGAATTAGATAGATAGAGAGGGAGGGAGGGGAGATTAGTATACTTTTGGTAGTAGTAGATACCTATCCACTCCCTCATGACACCGCCCCTTCAGCATTAGTAGCATTGAGAATACGAAATGATTATCTAGTAGAAGCGATGCAGGGTCGGTCTGGCCAGACAGCTAACTACTAAGCTAGCCAAGACTTGCCGTGGGATGTAACAGGGAAACTGACTAGTAAATCAGCGCGTGCGCAAAAGAGGAACTGGGAAGAGATGATACCATCATCTATCCATCTATCTAACCAAGAAAGATGGTTACAGGATGGGGTGCAGCGGCAGACTGTCACGGGATGGACCGTCCACATGGGGATGGATAATGGAGGCCGGAGGGAGGGGAAAGGGGGGCACCGGACCCTGGGAATTGATTGATTGTGCGCTGCTACTAGCAGAGCAAGAGAAATTGTCATTCACCCAATAATAATCATCCGGTCAGTTACCCGGTGGTTGTCTCCAAACCGGACCACATTAGCATTAGTCTAGTACTGTACGTATCTAGCCATACTCCAAAGGGATCCTTTCCCGTCCGGCTGTCGGAATCTGCGTCCATTTCTATGCGTTTGACTGGCTGCTAACTTTAGCTCACCGGAAAGTGCGACTGGCTGACATGACAGCGCGCCCCCCCCCCCCCCCCCCCCCTCGGAGTCTCGGAGACGGATTGGGAAGAGAGATCACGACTATCGTAACCATCTCTCTCCACCTTGTTCTTAATCATCTTGTTATAGGTCATAAGGAATCCCTATTAATTCCTCGTGTAGACTGTGTGATCAATCCCATTGGCGTCGACTATCTACTTTCACCTCAGGTGGCTTGTCTTATCATGGGTGAATAATGGTGATGGTGGTGTTGATTTAATTTCCGGTCATCTCCAGGACCGTCAAGACGGGCTCTAAAGGTCTAACCGTATCGTCGCATCGTTAGAGATCTCGGTTAGAATATCCGGCCCGGCTACGTTACATGCCACCACCTCTCCGGCCTTACCAGACTTGCAGTCGCTAGTCATCCTTAGTCACGACCTCTTAATCTCCTTTTCATTCCCCGTGATTGATGGTCGAGATGATGATAATTTCGGTGGATATTGTTGAATTCCACTTCGTAAATAGGGCATAATGACTGTTGTATTCAGCAATCGACATCGGAGCCTAGGCTCACCTTCAGGCATCTGAGCACACCTGGCTGATACTGGTGCGGGGACCCAAGCCAGCATCATCTCGACACGAGCCTAGATGCCCAGCTAGAGCTGTCCAGGTTCCTGAGCCGAGCTTCCAGCCAACGGGCCGTCATGCAACCAACCCGCAGGCCTCAAAAACGAATCCTTCCGCGACAATAGACCTCGCGACGTCTTACTCCGTACTATGCTTTGCTAATCCCATTAGTATGACCGGGCTGTGCGCCTGGCCCTCCACAAAGGGATAGGCCTGAGCGATTGTAATGTTCGATTCGATAGGCCCAGAAGCAGACCGAAAATATCAGAAACAATGATCAGAGTAATACTTTCTAACAAATCACGAAAATGAAGCATGAGGGGCCGAAAAAGAGAAAGCAAGGCTTCTAGCCCACGGCACAAGACAGGGGGGAATGCGTAACCTGCACCGACGAGGAATGCGGATGTTGTCCGTCTGTGCGACCTCTCCCACTAGATTGGCTGGGGATATCATTTCCGCAGCAGACAGGGCAACATTTTGTGTGTGTGCGTGTGTGCGTGTGTGTCCAGTAGAAAGAAATAGCAGCATGCAGCTGGATCCATGATGCGGCTAGAGCTCGTGCCCACCCCGCCCAACTTCTCTGGTCCTGCGCAGGCACACGACGGTCATAGTCGGCGCTCGGTCGACGGTCATCGCGACTCGGAGCTAATCCTCGTGCTTCCTTGAAAATATGTAGGTACCAGGAAGATGCGTCAATTACTGGGCTCTCCGGAATCCGCGAGCCGAAAGGGAAAAAGTAGTAGAATGGTGCCTGACCAAATATCATCCTCGTCAGCTAGCCACTCGGAACACGATGCCTACAGTACGATCGATGGCTGGATTCAGACATCTCCGAGGGAGCGTCTGCTGATTATCAGTGCGACAAGCAATGGACCCTGTTTCCACTATTTTCCCTTCCGTTTAATTGTTGGATCGACATGACCGTCAGGAGCCCGAGCCTTGATGGATGCCGCGCACACAGACACAGACACACCACTAGATACTGGGATAGGGATGCCAAGTTCGACTACCTGATGATAGTCTCTCGCCCGAGTCGACGGTTGAATGGCAACTGCTGAGGAGAAGGAACATACGCCCCCTCATTGGCCCAGAGATCTGACGGCTAAAGCTAGTCCACGGGCCAGGCTGACGGCGGTGGATGGCAAGTGATACGGTGACCACACAAGCCTCAAAAAGCCTCTCGAAGACAAATGAATTGCGTAGGAGAAGGCGCCAAGCGAAAATTCTGAAGAGCTAAAGAGGATAAGATTAACCGGCCAACAGTGAGGAAAAGGAAAAGAGGGAAATTCGGAGAGAGAAAAAAAAAAAAGGAACGAAAAATCTCCCATCAGATCCCGCATACTAAACTACATTCAGCAGGAGCAAGAATATGGCTAAGGCCGAGGAATGGCAATCATAACCAAATTCTAGGCGAACCGATATCTCTCACGCTCGCTCTCTTTATCCGTAGAGGAAAAGTAGATCAGAAAATAGAAAATAATAAATAATAAATAAAAGTAAAAATAAAGCACAAAAATGATGGGCCGGGGATTTTTCGCTCTGGCCACCACCCGGGCGGTTTTCTCCGTGTTTCGTCCGAAGCTGGCGTCACTCGTTAGACTCCAACTCCGCCACGGTGATCCAAAGTCATCGTCAGCCAGCAGCAAAAAGCAGCTCACCGGCTCAATTGACAGAGACAGAGAACGATGCCCAGAGACAGAAAGAGGCATTAACATTATTATCATTCCCCATCGCGTAATATGCAGGAATTGCGGTGGAACTTGACCACGGTTGCTGCCTCGTGCGTCCATGTGGCTCGGCCAATAGGCTCTGTCCGGAGGCGGGATTCCGAGTCGATCGTCAGAACGATGCTGAACTGCTCGTCTGGTACGGATGGTTGTAGTAGACAGTAGTAGTCTAGTAACCAATGAAAATGATGCTGCTGCTGATGAATGAGTGAATGAATGTCTTGTCTCCCCTTGCACATTCTTCTACTCTCGGAGACATGTACGTATGCCCTGTAGAGTTATGTAGCACCCTGTTCATCCGAGTCAATCCGCGGGAGTCACTGACTAGTACCCTGTAGTACTACTAAGTAGGGTCCGGCAATCGTGGCGCGCGCAGGTTACTGTCCGACAGCCAACCATTCTGCTGGAGACTATCGAACTGTACGGCCCGAGGGCAAATGCGCCTCCGACGACGTTTCAGGAAACACATCCCCATAATCACGCTCATCCCTCCCACGTACTCAGGGGGGGAACCAGCAACACACGGACTCCATCAGCATCGGTGAGGAGAATTAAGAATAGTAAAACGATCCGCTTCAACATCCAATCAAACCGTTGAGGAGCCCCATCGACCAGGTGGTAAAGGCGGCTTTGACTTTCCATGTCTCCGTCATCACTGTGACCTCCTGGGACACGCCAACCAACCCAAAGTAGCAAGCTGATGGGTAGATGCGAAGAGGAGGGGGGGGGGAGAAGGAAAGTGGAAAGCCACTCGGCTTTGACGACTCCCAGGGCTCCATCCATGGATGGAGAATGGGGAGGGGGAAAGGAGAGGACAGGCTTACTGTAGACAGCCTAGCTAACAGTTGGACTGCCAGGAGTTGCCGTGATGATCATCAGCGAACCACGGCGGTTCCAGGCTGAACTGGAAGACGAGAGGGACGTACCAATCCAAGCCCGGCCAAGGCCAAATGCCAGTCCTGCCCAGAACAACCTGATCCATGTCAATTCCGCCTCATGGATTACAAACTAGAAAAAGACTAGTCAAGGGCCAAGGAACCTCCTCAGCTGCAGGTCAGAATTTAAGCACGGAGTTGCTCTCCGTACCGACGAATGTCAGAAGTCAGAACCATAGTTAAAATCCCCTTCCAACTACTCTCAACCGTTCTTCCGTCCCAGCCTCTGGGAAGCTCAGCCGTTCCGCCCTTTTCCTGAGTGGGACCTCGTGGCCCATGGATTCACCAAGATTTTTTTTTCATTAATTCCTGGGCAAACCGTAGATGAAAAAGAAATCAAGAAATAATAGAAATACAAAATGGTAGAATGAAACCAAATTAAGACGAGCAGACAGGTAAAAAAAAAAAAAAAAAAAAAATTGTGACGGACACGTTGTGGATAGCCGGTACCCAGGAAGACACTGCCACTGTCGATCTCGGGATACTCTCAACTAGCCAGAGGTCTGATCCTCTACTAAGAACAACCAGCTCAACAGTCAACAGCCTGTGGGCGGGTAAGCGCAACGAAAAAAACGAAAGAAAGAAAAAAAGAGGCCCCCAAGCGATGGACAATGGGGGGAGGGAAAGAAAACGGCGAGCTCAACACGGGAGCTTGTTACCGGAAGGCTGTGGTGCAGCAAAGAGACACACACGCGATGACGGGCCGTTGTAGCGCTGGTTGTTAGTACTAAGTAGTTAGTATCTATCTAGCAGTAGGTGCTAACTCGGTAATCCATAATAATAGTAATTCCATGAGGCGTAGGAAGCAATTTAGAAGTCGCAACGATCAAACAAAGAACCCACACACCGGGCTATTCCGTAGGGCCAGTGGTTTTTAATATATGAGAAACATTCGCATCGAGAGACAATAATAATTTTAGCAGATGGACCGTCGGAACTGGTCCCAGCATCGTCATCGTCATCCCGCTCGTGTTGCCCCTCCGAATTGACCCAATGTGGGATCAGGTTGAAATTCATCTGGCCATCAGAAAAAAGCAATTATTTCATCAATCAGCATTGAATAAGCAATGAGGGGGTGGAAGAAGACATAGAAAAGACCGTAGAAGTGGAAAGAATACAAGAATGACAACAAATAATATTGTATATTAATAAAATGGAAATAAACCCAGACAAAAAGAGTAGAAAGTAAAATGGTAGAATAAGAATAAAATAAATAAAAATAAAAAAGCCTACGCAGGAAAACCAACCCGCCAGTCAATCAACGGGAACCGGGGCCAAGAAGGAAAAAAAAGTAAAAATAAAAAATAAAAGAATAAAAAAAAAAAGAAGGCTGTCGGCAACAGATTCCTAAGGATAGACTTCTGCAGTAAGCTCATTTGCTAATCTCCGCACCCCCCCTTCGATCCGATTTGCGTAGGCACCTGGTCTCGTTTCAGCTATGGCTTTTGGGATTATTGAATATTTTTGTCAACCGCCGAGCTGCTTAGCACTAAACTCTGTAACCGGGGTCAGCCGAGAGACTTTCGGAGCCGATTCCTGGGCATGGATAGGACCCTGGCGCAGGAGCTCTGGCACGCCATCCGAGGCCTGGTCGCATGCAAAAAGTGGGCAGCGGCGCTTGAGTCGAGCTCTTTCCCCCCCTGGTATTGTAAGTAAGTAGTGTTTTCCCCCCTCCCCTCTCTTCTGCTGGTTCTGCCACCAACGGAATGGACGGAAATTGTCTGGGATGGTGAGAATGTTTGTAGCAATCAGATACTCTTGAAGAAGTAAGGTTCATGAGAAGACAGCCAGTCTGCTCCAGTAGTGTTGTAGGGGTCTATGTTTCATAGACCAGATCTAAGTAGGTTACTAGTAAGTAGTTAGTCGTAGAAGAGGGCAAGTGATGCTCGGAAACGGGAAGCTGAACTAAACTGAAAACAATCGGATCGAATAAAATAAAACAGTAGTAATAATATTAAAAAATATTATCCCAATTAAAAAATAATAAAATAAAATAAACAATATTTAGGAAAATCCCAGAGGCTCCGAGGCGGCGATGAAGAAGGATGGATGACTGACGACGTCTGCTCGTTCTTCTTTAGTAGTTCATCCAGAGTATGACCGAGACTGACTGACGACTGGCTTATCATCCCTTCCATGACTGTCGTTGGCCGTCATTCTCATTCTCTTCCTCTGACACTATATTCAACCTTCGTGGTCCCCGGGCTGTCATTCCCTTCTCCCTCTTTCCTTACTACTACAACAATAACAACAACCACTACTACAACAACTACTACTTACTATTCCTCCTTGCTATCCCTCTTCTCTCCTTTGCCCAAAGAAAACAACAACTTGCCCGCGTATTCATCGATTTTTGACCTTTACCTTGTCTGCCAACTTCCCAACCCTCCAACTCAGCTTCCGCCTAAAGTACTATCATCTATCATCATACATTCGCCTAACGCTGTGCCCTGACCTCTTGTCTGGTGCTTGGCTTCGTGCCCACGTTCCTTGCAGCTCGTCTACCTCGGTGGTTCTACTTCATCTCTATCTTTCCTATTTGGCTGTTGTATGGCTTCATCAGCGCCCACAGGACGACTCATCTCCATCTGTCCGCTCCAACGACAATAGAGCTACCGCTTCTAGATGACCCCACGGTAGCCCCATCGTCCCAACTTAACTTTCTGGACTGGAGCATATTGAACCCTGTGGCTCTCTGGTTCGGGTGTAATTTTGGCGCGATCGAGACAGTTCATTGATTGATTGATTTCCATCCCCCCCATTTGCCATCTTTTGCCACTGCGGCCAGCTTCCCGATTCAATCCACACTTTCTCGGGCCTCTTTCTGGGTTGGCGCTCGGGATTTCTGCCGTCGATTCGGGGTCCAATAATTATTCCTCCCTCTTTTCCCCTCCCCATCGTTGTTTGCTGTTGCAGTTGCAGCTATCATCATTCTGCACTAGTGTCGCATTTTGAGTTGCACACTATAGGAAGGACGGTCTCCCCGTCGGCTTGTGCTTCCTGCCTTTTTCTTGCTCGCTTTGTACCATCCAGATTCCCCCCCGCCTTCCGTGCTTCTTCCATCGGACGAGCGGGCAGCTTCGTCTGGTCCGCAATCGCTCCGGGCTTGCACACCCCCCTCCTCCTTCTCCTCCCCCTCAAGTGTCCCCCCTTATGAGGTTGCATTGCGGGTGTCGACATGCAGGCGCACTACTATCATTCTTCGAGTAGCCCGAACCAACCAGGAGGGTCATATGAACTTCCTCCGGTGCATGCGGTGACCTCGCCTCCAGCTCCATTTCAACCGCTTGGGCCCGCACCTGCTCCTCTACTCTCCGCTCCGCCGAGTCGACCCGACAGCGGGTTGAGGATGGCCCATCTACTGCAACCGTTGGCACAACATATGCCCAATCCCCCGCCACCTCCCGTTACAAACGCTCCCACCTACGCTCGTTCATACGAGTCGAGTGGCTCTCCTGCTGAAGGCGTATCGATGCTCGCCGATGCGCCTCCCCTCAATGGTCCCGGATTGCTTCAGCCGATGGGCGGAGGTGCTGCGGCTGGACCGCACCCCCATCATCAGTCACAGCAGCCTTTGCAGCAAAAGAGGGCCTATCGACAGCGAAGAAAGGACCCCAGTTGCGATGCCTGTCGGGAACGCAAAGTCAAGGTACGTTACGCCGCAGTGACGGTGACCCTGGTGGTCACCCTCGTGAACCCAGCATGGCTCATTCCATTTAGTGTGACGCTTCCGAGTCGTCCAGTTGCACAGAATGCACCAACCGTAAGGTGCGCTGCCAGTTTACAAAGGAGACGAATCGACGCATGTCTTCAATCAAGTTCGTGCCGTGGCTGTTGTATTTGTGGGAATCTTGCCTTTCTAATCTGACTGCAGGCAAGTCCAAGACCTCGAAAAGCAGCTGCTGTCGACCAAGCAACAACTACAGCAACTTCGGTCGGGCATGTTACGATCGGACAATCTGATGGATCTGGATATTGATGGTGCGGGGCAGCCTCAGCTAAAGCTTCCGGACGCCGGGTATCGTCCCCCGCGCCGGCCACAAGCGCCTGTGATGCAGGATCTGGCCGAGGCTCGCGCAAATCTGCGAAAATACGGCAAAGGGATCCTGAGGGTGCCACCTCCATACCGTCAGCCGGGCCCCAAGTCCTTGATCACCGCTGATCCTCCACGCCTTCCCCCGAAGGAGCT
Source organism: Aspergillus neoniger CBS 115656 (assembly GCF_003184625.1). Classification (NCBI taxonomy): domain Eukaryota; kingdom Fungi; phylum Ascomycota; class Eurotiomycetes; order Eurotiales; family Aspergillaceae; genus Aspergillus; species Aspergillus neoniger. The sequence goes on from NW_020291129.1 coordinate 237,651, forward strand.
GGCCAATCGCTTGCTGGGACAGTATTATGCTTGCATTCACTCCGTCCTGCCTGTAATCCATTGGCCGACGTTTGTCGCCCAATTTGAGGAGGTCTACCAAGCAGGAACCCTCCTCGGCGTGCCCCGTGAATGGGCCGCGGTTCTATTTGGAGTCTTTGCATGTGGGCGTTTGCACACCCTGGAAGCGAATCGGGAACAGGAAGGCAAAGAATTTGTGACTGTCAGTTGCGGGGTGATTGATGTATGGCAGGACAACTTCACCCTGGACCAGGCACGGGCGGCGCTGCTGGTCAGCATTTTCTTGTACGAGGTTAATTCTCAGTCGGCGAGTTGGGTCTGGATTGGGTCCGCCATCCGAGTCGCGCAGGAGATTGGCCTGCATTTGGAGTCGGGCCCTTGGCCCCCTCTGGAAGGCGAGATGCGGAAACGGTTATGGTGGGGGATGTACACCTGGGATAGGTATGAGCTGCCAGTGATGGTTCACTCATTCGATATCCGGCTAACAGTAATTGCAGGCTACTCGCTTTGGAGATGGGAAAACCAGTTCTCATCAACGATCAAGACTGCGACGTGGGCCTTCCGTGTCCCATCGACGAGCAATATCTTTCAGACGGCGGCGTGGTGCCGGAAAGCCCCCAAACGTCCCCATTACTGGCCACCATTCATGTGGTTCGATCGATCGGCCAGCTGTCCCGAACGTTGAAGAGTCCAACAATGAGTCTCGGAACCCTTGAAACTTTCGAACGACACTTTAGCACCTGCCTCGCAACCTTCCCTCCTCAATATCACCCTACAGCCGACCAGTATCTCGACCCCCGCACCCTCGCCCCGATTCTCTACCTCCAAAATGCTCGCCTGATCCTCCACCGTCATAATGTCTCTCCTTTCTGTCCTCCTGAAACTCGAACATCATCATTGGACTATTGTGTTTCCGCCGCCCAAGATACCGCTCGCTTACTGTCCCGCTGTATGCGACCACCATCCAGCCCTGGAAGTGGGTTTACGGCCACGAACGGTGACGACTGGAGGCCACTGCTGGCATCCTCGGCAGGAACCATGCTGTGTGTGCACCTCTGGCGCTGTGCACTTCTACTCCTCTTCCGCCAGGATTTCGCTCCTGCTCTCGTCTGTGTCCAGGCGTGTACTGCTATTGATGATTCGCGCGCCGTGAATATGGCCTGTGGACGCTATCTTGCGTTCTTCCTGAAAGTGGTCTTGGACCGGCTACGGCGCAACGAACTAGCCGTGCTCGAGCGTGACGAAGAGTTGATGATTTATGTATCCGGCGACATGCAAGGAAGCGCTGAAGGTAACTGGGTCTGGCAGGGCAGTGAGACCGGCTCGCAGCTGGAAGTGATGTCGCCCAAAGTCAGCAGCCCGGTGGCATATTCCCATCCGGAGGCCAACGCAGGGCCAGAAGGGTGGGAGGGGTGGAAGTGGGTAGAGCAGACGGTGCAATATCTCTACGAGAGACAGCAGCAGCAACAGCAACAACAAGATCTTCAGCATCGTACCAAGCCCGCGGAATCGGCATATCTTGGGCCGGAATCAGCCACTGCGAGCTCTGATGCGACGACTCCGCAGTCGAGCTCGTCTCATTCGCGCATGACCATCGCGAGTATTATATGAGACCGCTCGCGATGATGCCACTCCACAATGTGGCAGATATGAGCATCATAAAAAAAAAAAAAATCAAGACCTTCACTTTTAATACGGCCGAAGCTTTACGTTCGGACTCGCTACGAAGGCGACTCACCGGCCGCGCCATGAGAGCGAGCACGCGAGGGGCCCGTTTCCCTCAGACCGGACAAGACCCTTGTCCTACTCAAAACTTGTATTACTGTTCCGGCAATTGTGGGAGAACCCCACAGGCATGTGAGATGAGATCATGGATTACGAATCAGCTGCGATGTTTTACCGACGTAGATATAATGTTGGACTTTTTGTATACAGTACACGCGTGTATAGCCGAACCTAGACTTACACCTCTCTCCTTGTCCTTTCAGCCATCACATTTGATTTTCAATAGCATCGTGCATATTGGACTAGCGTTTACAATTGGGGATGCTAATGCTAATGCTAATGCTAATGCAATCATCATCACTCTGTCTCATTATTACACGAACAACAGTAGTAGATACTAAGCTAAGATCCGATATAATTAAGTCTCAAGGTTAATGCTCCGTCCAAACCGCGCATACAAAGCCACCTTCAGCTGCTGCAACTCTTCCCGCAGATCACTCAATCCCTCCTCGAGCTTGCTCACATCGGCATCGACCTGCTCTGTTGCCGTCGACAGCAGAGACTGAGCCTCTTCAAGAGGGAGCTGGAAGAACGCATCTCCGATTTTGTATCTGCATTGGAATTAGCACATACCTAACCCCTCCTTTTTCAAGCTCTGGCTCGCAGAGATAAAGTGAAAAAGGAAGAAAAAGAAAAAGAAAAACTTACGGCACCAGCTCATCCTCATCCGCCAACTCCAGTTCCGTGGAGATTTCTTCTAAATCTTCTTTATCTTTCTGGGGTGGGTTGTTAGATTCAATCTTTCTTTCTTTCTTTCTTTCTTTCTTTCTTTCTTTCTTTCTTTCTTTCTTTCAATTCATGTGTATAAGGGGGTAAGAATCATAATGCATATCCATATCCATATCCCCATTTATTGTTTTACTTGAGGAATGTAAGAAAAAAGTAAAATGAACGAACATACCATCTTCAACTTCAACTGATCCTCCAGCAGAGTCTCGCGCTGGTGCAGCCGACTAAAGCGATTGATCTTTTCTTGGTCCTCGCGGCGGACTTCGTTGTCCTCGCTGCCCGTGAGGGCTTCGTCTTCTTTGGTGAGCTGGTAAAATTCTTAGTATTTCATAGACAAATTGTGTATAGGGGGTGGAAGGGGTATACGTACCATGCGAGTTTGCATCATCTTGGCGGGGTTGTGGTGGGATGTTTGTTAGGATGGGGATGGATTGATATTTGATTGATTTAATTAATGTGATGATTGTGAGGGGAGCTGGCTTTGGGTGCCTGAGGTTTGTAAGGCTGCAAGGCTTTAAAGGTTTGGTGGGCTTTTTGAGGTTGGTCTGTGCGGGTTCATTGTTGGTGCCTGAGGATAAGAGGGTGTGAGGTGGTGATGTGGTGGGTGGGTTTATGCATTGTACTGTAATGGTTCAATAGGTGATGAGGGGAGGAGATTACTTGGGGTGCATAGGATGTGATATGTGTATTTTGCTATGGTTTCTATGTTATTTACGGTGATTCTATTTGGCTATGTCTGTATGAGGCTGGCAATAGATTTCATTTGGTTTGGTTTCATTTTGTCACTATATGATATAGCTGCTATGTTGATTTGAGATCAAAACCGGATTCCATATCCGTACAACTAACCACTATACTTATGCGATGCATTCCCTTTGCAGCAAGAACCGAGATACTTCCATCCCCATCGATTGAATATCGCCAACACCATCTGGTCGTGTGACATCATCCCCGTCAGGTGCCCTCCGCATTGCCGATCACGTTCAGCCGCTGCCACGAGAGATGACTCCAATCGCCGAGCCATCTCGATTATTTGCCGTCATCTCCACGATCATCTTTGGCGATTCCAACTTTCCTGTGCTTTACTAGTCAGGTGCAGACGTTGAATGTTCAATCGTGGTGGTCCAGCGGTGATTGATCCGCTTCGCCTCGGAGAAACCAAGACTCCCGGCCACCGCAACGCCGACCTCCGCGTCGGGAACAGCTCCATCCATACCGTTGCGTCTCCATCTCCATCTTCATCGTCATCTCCTTTGGGGCACCTAGCTCCTCTGCACACAACTATAGACCAGAACAGGAAACAAGGGGCTTCAAAATTAGCGATAACTTCCCGGTTCATTGTTCTCTTACCACTCATACCCCATCAACTGTCGAGCTGAGCTCCGGTCATCACCTATCTGTTTATCAGCTTCATCACCTCCCCCAACCAATCCAGTCTCTCCCCATTAGCAACACACAATCCCACCTTCACCATGCGAATACCAACCGGCCTCTCGACCCTCCTCTTCTCCTCCGCCCTCCTCCCCAGCCTAGCCTCCGCGTCCGGCGGCTTCGACTGCCACAACATCATCGTCGACAGCTACAAGTATGACCTCAGCACTCTCGGCGGAGTACACACGCTCTACCACGTTGACGAGACAGAAGACTACGTCGTCAATACAACCTACGTGCTCAACATCTGCAACATCCTCAAGGGCGCTGCCCACCGCGGCCACCTGAAATGCCCGACCTCCAAGAACAGTACGCTTGCCCCGTCCACCACCCTCCCCTGAAATCGTTCCTAGCGTCCACAACTAACAAAACTCTTACCAACACAGTCTGCGGCTTCCAATACAAAACCGCTCTCGACAGCCACAAAGAAGAAAGCACCGTCTTCCCGATCGTCGGCCTCGACCACCTCGGCCACGGCACCAAAGACGCTGAAATCACGCGCCTGAAGAAGCTCGATTCCGAACAGGAAGGTCTCCTCGTCAAACTCGCCGGAGGCGAATACTTCGACGAAGAACAACAGAAGAAGAAGAACGCGGGCGCCGTGATCGAGTTCCAGTGCGATCCCGACCGGTCGGGATTAGAGGGATTACAGACGACCGAAGACACCGAGGAGGAGCGCCGTCGGCTGTGGCAGCTGAGTCAACGGGCGGACGAGACGAACGGCGACAACGAGAATAATGACAACAGCACTATCCCCGAGGGCGGACGCAGTTTGCAGTTCAAGAGCTTCGGGCCCGCAGATGACGATACCTATGTGCTGAAGCTGAACTGGAGGACGCGCTACGCGTGCGACAATTACAGGGATGAGCCGGGTGAGAAGAACCCCGATGGTGGTAATGGTGATGGGTCGAGTCATTGGGGGTTCTTTACTTGGTTGATTATTATGTACGATTTGCCCCCTCCCTCCCTCTTTTCTTACAACTATCCCTGTTAAAGACCGGATCGAACTAACGAGATTCATCTGAACAGCCTCTTCCTCTGCATCGCAGCATACCTCATCTTCGGCTCCTGGCTCAACTACAACCGCTACGGCGCCCGCGGGTGGGATCTCCTCCCGCACGGCGACACGATCCGCGATATTCCCTATCTCTTCCAGGACTGGTTACGGCGGGTGGTCAACACGCTGCAAGGGACGGGGTCTAGAGGGGGATATAGTGCTGTTTAGGGGGTATTAGAGATTGATTGATTGATTGATTGCTTTCTTCTTGTTTCTTTGTGTGGTTTGTTATGTTGTTTGCTTGGGAATAGTTGGATGATGAGGTTGTTGCTAGTATCGAAGAGGAAGGATGATGATGATGATCACGAGGATGATTCTATTATATGGTGGGATAAAGAATATGATACGATAAGATAGTATGTATAAGGATTATCGCTACGAGAAGGATGACAAGTTGGGGAAATATATCAACTGTGGGAATACTAAGAATGTAGTGGACTAGCACTAAAGGGAAGCAGGGGTGTAGTAAAACCTGGCAGCCTGGCAAGTAGAAGTCGGAAGAGTAAAGATACTACTAGAATACCAAGTAAGATACATAATACCAGTACTATTATAGGCGGCTAAAATCAGGTCAATATCTAATCTAAGTAGTAGCGTAGTAACTATCCTCAAATAATTCTCTGGATATTAGTTAGTAGTAGGTAGTATTGTAGTAATGGAACCTCATTGACCGGGCTGAGAAGTAACAGGCAAAAGTATGACCCTCGAGAGTGTCTATACTTATCCAGTAGGTCACAAATGAAAAGACAAATAAATTACTTCGTTTCCAGGCATGATTCTTGTATCGAACAGCCATCTCCTCACTGTATGATCTGTCCTATTGCACACAGCAAGTATGTTGGGTGAAACCAACGAGTCAGACCGCTACTACTGCTCCTCCATTATGTAGCAGTTCGGATAGCCCAAACCCAACACCAACACCATCTACATCTACACTCCAATAACAGCACACCAATATAGCGAATCAATCATATTCCACCAGAATTAAATTCAATCTCCCACCCTTCCTTTCTTGACATACTTGCATGCATGCATGGCTCATGAAAAAAATCACAAACAAATCAGTCAAAAAATAAATCAACATGCACAGATCATCATCACATCAAATGGCGTCATCAAAGCTAAGAATTCATCATGCCTGAGCATTCGTCACCCAGCATACCATTCCGAAGTTAAAAGAGTGGATTAACCCCTCTTTTCATATCATTCTTCCTCCTCTTCTTATAAAAATCGATCCGGTCCCCCGGTTCTTCGTCCGGTGGTCTCTCTTTCTTCTTCTTCTTTCCTCCCGATGGTGGCCCGTAAGGACAATCTGTTCTATCCTGACCTGACTCGACCTACACGCGCATGGCAAATTGCTTCAGATACAAGTAATCGGCCATGTTGGCGTCGACGGTCTGTCGGATGAGGTCTGCTGCCTCTGGGCCGTATTTCTTGCGCCATTCGGCGTCCCATTCTTCTTCTGTCTTGACGGCATGGGGCTGTTGGGTGGTGTTAGTGACTAACTACTACTTGCATAGGATGTAGACAGGGGGACACGTGAAGCTGTGTAGGGTCTACTGATAACTTACATGCTTTCTAGCAACCAGGCCCTTCGACTCGATCGCATCGTTGTGAAAGCCGCGCCACTTCTCGAACTTATCCCGAGCGACCTGGTGGTCTTCCTCGGTGTCCCAGCACAGCATGTCGGGGGTATATTCGATGCCCACGCTACGACAGAATGCCTCGATCATGGCCGCCGGCTTCTGCAACATGTCGTCGGCGTCGACGACACAGATCTCCGCTCCGGATTCATACCCGTTGAGGCCGTTCGTCACCGGTCGGAGTTTGTTGTCGATGTCGTCGGCGTCACGCTCCTGCGTGGCAATGTGGGGGCCTACCAGACGCACGCTACGCAGGTAGTCGAAGGTGCGACGCAACTCGTCGTACCCGGACTCGGAGGGATCATAGTTGTGGAAGCCCGTCACCTGGTCGAGGGGCGGGATGGTGCAGCGGAAGTAGGAAGGGACACTGTGGTGGGGATCGCGGATGAGGAAGGCAAAATGGAATTGGGAGAGGATCTCCGTGGGCATCACGGTGGGATTGCCAGGCTCGGCTGCCGTGTCGTACGGGTACGGCTCCCGGGTGGTGGCCGGTTTCACCGGCGTGGAGTGGTCCAGCACAGCGTGGCCATTCAGCCCATTCTTGGTCCCGTTCTGGGCTGGGCTTGTGCCATTCAGCTGCTGGGCATGGTGGCCGTTGGTGCCGTTGGCGCCAACGGCCGAAAGGGGAGCAGTCTCTCCGTTAGACTCGGTGCCCACGCCACGCTTGATTCTGTTCAGAGATGGCGCGATGCTGGCGGGTTTGCCGTATGGGGGGAGGAGGTAGTGCATGATGTCCTTCATGAAAATGCGCTTGCCCTGCTGGTGGTAAGTATCTCGTAGCGACCGAGTAGAGTAAGAATCATGTAGGGAAGTAGAGTGTGAAGGCTCGATTGGGGCTGGTGAGATCCGACACCATCTTGACGATGACTGTGAGGTGACTACCTCGTGCGATCATGGGCTTGTAGGAGAGGCGCATCATTATAGAAGAGGGACCTGCGTAGGCATGCAGATGCCGCAGGTCCCAGGCCCATCAAGGGGGGAGGGGGAGGGAAAAGATTGGCAACTGGCCTCTACGATGCAGGGCAAGGACCATCCAGCCGGGATTTACACCTCGGCCGGGCGCATAACGACAGACAGGGAGGGATGAAAGAGTGTAGAACGCAGAAAGAAAGAAACGCGACCAAGAAGAAGGGTCGGACCTCAGAAGCTTCGCGCTCGATTCTGGCCAGGACGGTCTGGAACGTCGACTGGCTGAAGCCGCTCTCCAGACGAGCCTGTTCGTCGTCGGCGAATCTGGCCGACAGGCGTTCAGGCCCGTAGTAGAAGGCATCACCAAACGGCTCATGGATACACTGGATGGTATCCCGGCGGGTCATGAAGACCTGTTGGAGGTGTCAGCAGGTTCTTGTCTTCTTGTGTTGAGTGCTTCATTTTTTGAATTTCTTGATTTTTTCGGCACTATGGAATGCGAGGATCACGCGTACTCGTTCAAATGCCGTAGAGCAGGCGCGTGGATGGGTAGCCACGAAGATGGGTTTTTGAGACATCTTGATTCGATGTAATGAATGATGAATGAGCAACCAGGGCTGGATAACTGGCTGGTTCACCAGAGGGAAAAGAGCAGAAATGAACCGTTTCCGATTCAGATCCGAGTCGATATTTTAAAAGATCAACAGTGCACACTACTTTCTACCAGGGAATTTCACCGCCGGTGTAGAGGACTGTTCTGGGAAACACTAAAGTCCCCGTCCAAAGAGAAGATGAAGCAGCTGTTGCTTTTTAGGTATTGCTGTTCCGATGCAATAATCTGCAAGAACAAATGCCCAGTCAGGCAGTTGTTGCAAATCCCCCGTAGATTTTGGGCGAGCAGAAGATACAAGCACAAGAAAACAAAAAAAGAAAAACACCACGGCGAGTAGAAGAGCAGCCGGTGATGGAGGAGAGGGGCTTTTTATACTCTCAAGACGGAATAGGAATGTCGACCAGGCTGAAGGCAACGGAGGGGAATGAATGGAAATACGGGCTGCCCTCCTCCACGCGGGAAGGAAAAAAAAAGGGCAGGTATCACGAATCAGAAGCGCAGTTCCAACAAGCAGACGGACGGTCGTTCGCTGCAAACTCCAGGACCAATGCAATGCCAGGCAAAACAAAACAGGGAAGGTTGACCCGTGGATGGACCGGATAAGCCAGTCAGTCAGTCCTACGAGCGTCGAGGGTCCCAAGTAGTACGAGTGCGATATCCACACCACTACTGTCTACCAGACAACGGTGCTGGGCTAGTCGAGGGGTTAAACGTAATGGGAGCCCCTCTTGCTCTCCACTGTTGATGCCTGGACTCTTTGGAATTAATGCCGCATAAGGAATAGAAGTTGAACGGTGCCTGGTAGTCTGCAGATGGTGCAAGATAGTTCATGTGCCAGTGTTGCGATATCGCTGCTGCAAAAGGCCATTGTTGGTGGCGGTGGATAAGACCTTTATCAAATCCTTCAAGTCATAGTCATGACGTTGGAAAGGGAGAAAGTAGTTTTGGCGGCCGGCAGAAAGACTCCGGAAAAGGGCGAACAGATCCCTGCAACCACTGCGAATTACGATCTACAGCTTATTCCCCTTGGACTCAGATCTCTTCTCAGCCTGCATTTCATGGTCGGAACTGGGTCCGTAGCCTTGAGGGTGTCATACATTCACACGGAGGACGAGATCCCGGGCGATAGCAGAGGGGAAATAGTTTGGCTCATCCAAGCTTGAGCATCCCAGGGAGGATTAAGAGGGGGGTTCCCACTGCTTGACGTCACGCTCGGGCCTGGAATGACCTGATGAGGCCATATCGATGCGCTGATCGCGTGGAGGGGTTGTGAGGCGGGGGAATCATATTCACCACGGAAGAGAATTAATCGGGATAGATGTCTTCGAATCATCATCTATCAGGGGGAGAAATTGAATTTGTTGGTTGCAGGGCAGGGGAGGAAATGTTCACGATCTCGTGTCAGGAGAACAAGGGCTGTTTAACTCCCCGCCCTTCCCGGGTCCTGAGAAAGTATCAGCAGAAAAGTCCTCAAGCATTGAAGTTGTCATGGACCACCACTACTTAGAACCACTACCACTACCACCACCAACAAGACCAGGAACTTTAATCCCGGCCAGACCAGAAGGATTGCATGCCAATCAAGCCCGGGCGACGCCAACGTGGGGGGCTCCTCTCTGTTGCTGGAGGCGATCCTAGCACGCCAGGAGTGAATCTGGCGCCGTTAGCGCCGGACAGATTCCTGGAAATGTCAGGGCAAGACTCTAATGAGATGGCCCGGGACATAGTCATCGTAGAAAAAGAGGTGGCGATAGTGGATACGACAACAAGTTGGCCGTTTCAAGTTGAGCGAGACCTTGATGAGAGAGAGAGACACAATAATATCATTTGAATTGGAATTGGAATTTGACTTCAAGATTCTTTTCGAATCTGGGCGATCTCGGCTCCGAAAACGGCAACTGGCCAGTGTCAGGTCACATGACTGGATATAATTCCCCCACTTTTGGCCTGATCCATCAGGCCAGAATAAGCCAGCAGGGTCAGGCCTCAACACGTGACTTCTAGCGGATTGGCGGTGCTTCTGGAAGGCGGTGGAAGCTGCCAGTGTCGTCATGAACCCAATCGGGCATCTGAAGTCACGCTCTATATTATGCAAGTCGGCATCATCTTCGTCTCGCCCTCTTTCTCTCTCACCAGACTCAATCAGCAGACTAATTTCTCTCGTTCATACGGAACATTGCTTGTACATAATCTCTGAACATTTCCTCAATCTTCTCACCTTTACATACACCTCACCTACCATAATCACTGATTAGCTTGATTCCATCCCACATTCTTCCCTCACATTCCGCCCAATATGAACGGCGCCCAATTTACAGACAGAGCCAACAAGGCCTTGCTGGACTCCAGCAGCCTGGCAGAGCAATACTCTCACTCACAGATCCTCCCTGTTCATCTCGCCGTCTCTCTCCTCAACCCTTCTCCCGATGAATCCAAAGACCAGCAAGCCCCCGCTCATCCTTCCCACGAAACCTCCTCCGCCCCTCTCTTCCGCCAGGTCGTCGAACGCGCCCATGGCGATCCACAACTCCTGGAACGATCCCTCATGAAAATGCTGGTTCGTCTCCCTTCGCAGGATCCTCCGCCAGAGACCGTCAGTGTCTCTCCTGCACTTGCCAAGGTCATCCGGTCGGCATCCGAACTTTCCAAGACGCAAAAGGATAGCTATGTCGCCATCGACCACCTCATCCTCTCTGCCGCGCAGGACTCACAGGTTCAGCGCGCTTTGGCCGATGCCAACATTCCCAACGTCAAGTTGATCGACAGTGCTGTCCAGCAGATCCGTGGTACAAAACGGGTCGACTCCAAGACTGCCGATGCCGAAAGCGAAAATGAGAACCTGAAGAAATTCACCATCGACATGACTGCTCTGGCCAGAGAGGGAAAGATTGACCCTGTCATTGGCCGTGAAGAGGAAATCCGTCGGGTGATTCGCATCCTGAGTCGACGGACCAAGAACAACCCAGTACTCATCGGTGAACCCGGTGTGGGAAAGACCACCATTGTCGAAGGCCTGGCTCGTCGTATCGTGAACGCAGATATTCCGGCCAACCTGGCTCAATGCCGGCTGCTGTCTCTCGATGTCGGCTCGCTTGTTGCAGGCAGCAAGTATCGCGGAGAATTCGAAGAGCGGATGAAGGGCGTTCTGAAGGAGATTGAAGAATCAAAAGACACCATTGTTCTCTTTGTCGATGAAATTCATTTGCTCATGGGCGCAGGCTCCAGCGGCGAAGGTGGCATGGATGCTGCCAACCTGCTGAAGCCCATGCTGGCTCGTGGTCAATTGCACTGCATCGGTGCGACCACATTGGGCGAATACCGCAAATACATCGAAAAGGACCAGGCTTTCGAGCGTCGTTTCCAGCAAGTCCTCGTCAAGGAGCCTTCCGTTCCGGAGACCATCTCCATCCTGCGTGGTCTCAAGGAGAAGTATGAAGTGCATCACGGTGTTAATATCCTTGACGGTGCTATCGTGTCCGCTGCCACGCTGGCTGCGCGCTACCTGACCGCACGCCGACTCCCCGACTCGGCAGTTGATCTGATCGATGAAGCCGCTGCTGCCGTGCGGGTGACCCGCGAATCCGAACCCGAAGCGCTAGACAACCTGGAGAGAAAGCTGCGTCAGTTGCAGATCGAAATCCACGCTCTCGAGCGCGAGAAGGACGATGCTTCCAAAGCCCGTCTGGAGGCCGCCAAGCAAGAAGCAGCCAACGTTACCGAAGAGCTGCGTCCTATGCGCGAGAAGTACGAGAGCGAGAAGCAGCGCAGCAAGTCCATCCAGGACGCCAAGATCAAGCTCGACTCCCTCAAGGTCAAGCGTGATGAAGCGGAACGCTCTGGTGACACCCAGACGGCTGCCGATCTCGAGTACTACGCCATCCCCGAAACCAAGGCTCTCATTGAGCGACTTGAGATCGACCGTGCTAAGGCCGATGAAGAGCGGCGGGCACGCCAGGGCGATGCTGGCGAAGCTCTGCTCGCGGACGCAGTCGGTCCCGACCAAATCAACGAAATCGTCGCCCGTTGGACCGGTATCCCCGTGACCCGGCTCAAGACCACCGAAAAGGACAAGCTGCTGAACATGGAGAGATACCTGGGCAAGGTCGTCGTTGGCCAAAAGGAAGCGGTAACCTCAGTCTCCAACGCCATCCGACTCCAGCGGTCTGGTCTCAGCAACCCCAACTCACCCCCTAGCTTCCTGTTCTGCGGTCCCTCGGGAACCGGTAAGACCTTGCTGACCAAGGCCCTGGCCGAATTCCTCTTCGACGATCCCAAGGCCATGATCCGCTTCGATATGTCCGAATACCAAGAACGTCACTCCCTGAGCCGCATGATCGGCGCACCCCCAGGCTACGTCGGCCACGATGCCGGCGGCCAACTAACCGAGAGCCTGCGCCGCCGACCCTTCTCGATCCTCCTCTTCGACGAAGTCGAAAAGGCCGCCAAGGAAGTCCTAACTGTCCTCCTCCAACTCATGGACGACGGCCGCATCACCGACGGCCAAGGCAGAATCGTCGACGCCAAGAACTGCATCGTCGTCATGACCTCCAACCTGGGTGCCGAATTCCTCTCCCGCCCAACCACCAAGGACGGCCGCATTGACCCTCAAACCCGCGAGCTGGTCATGGGCGCCCTGCGCGACTACTTCCTCCCTGAATTCCTCAACCGCATTTCCAGCACCGTCATCTTCAATCGTCTCACCAAGCGCGAGATCCGCAAGATCGTCGACCTCCGTCTGGAAGAGGTGCAGCGCCGTCTGGAGAACAACGACCGCAACGTCATTATCCAATGCTCCGACGAAGTCAAGGATTACCTCGGCGAAGCAGGTTACTCCCCTGCTTATGGTGCTCGTCCGCTAGGACGCATCATCGAGCGCGAGGTGCTGAACCGTCTGGCGGTGCTGATTCTGCGCGGTAGTGTGCGTGATGGTGAAGTCGCGAGAGTGGTCATGCGTGAGGGCCGCATCGATGTCCTTCCTAATCATGAGATTCCGGTCGATGAGGATCAAGATATGATTGATGAGGAAGATGAGGCGTTGGCGGAGATGGAGGATGGTAGTGGAGATATGGATTTGTATGATGAGTAGATGAAAAGGTGATCGATTGAGCGATTGTTTCTTTTACGATGAGATGATGAGATGATGAATTTGCTTGATTTCTTTCTTTCTTTCTTTATTTCTTTCTTTCTTTGTGCTTAATTTTGTGTCATACTTGCGTTGCATATACGATTGAAGAAATCGGGCTGGGCTGTACAGCTGATAGCATTTTCTATCGAGGTGATATGATATGATAATATGGGGATTGTTGCTATCAACTACTAGATGGCATACATGCACATTTTTCTTTGCACTTGTGTGTATAGTAATAATGATAAATTGGACTGGATGTCACCTTTTCATTACTAAAATGACCTCTGCTTTTCAGTCAAAACCCTCTTCCATTTTCTACCTTTTAGTATATGGACGTAAGCAAATCACCAACCCCTTTTAATATCTGAGTAGAGTACCAGCGCAACGCTACTACTTTCCCAGCATAAGTCAAAACGAGTCTCATCACTTATTACCTACGCAGATTTCCCCATCTCCTTCTCCCTAAACCACTTGGCCACCTCCACCGTTTGACAAAACTCCACCTCATCCCCCCAGCTCCTCAACCAATTCAAAAACCGTTCCTGCATCCCGATCACATGCACCATGCCACTTGTATCCGGATGCATAAGAATAGGGAACAGCGGCTCCTCCTCGTTCTCTCTGATCCAGAGGAACCGATCTTTCCACATGTTCTCCATGACCCGCGCGTCCGTGTAGCCGTGTGAGTTCGGTGCATGAGGAAGAAACTGCATCGGCGTCATGTCTTCCATGTACCAGTTGCAAGGGACACAAACGAGAGGGCGCCGGTCTGAGGAAGCTGGGAGGGGTTTCATCCAGCTGGAGGCGGGCTTGGAAAAATCGATGGGTTCGATGGCTGGGCGGCGAGGGGCGAAGATGGGGTAGCTGTCGTGCTCGGTAATGGAGGAGTCTGGTTATTGGTATCGTTAGTTATGTAGGTCGTTGTGTGGTAGATGGGCATGGAGTGGAAGGAAAGGTCAAGGAGAGTTGGGGAATATACCATATTCGAAGCCGAATTCTTCCAATAGATCTAGGGTTGATTCACGGAGCTGGTACAACGGAGCTCGATAGCCAACTGGTTTCTTTCCCGTGAGTTTCTTGGCAATGTCGATGCACTTGACTAGGACGTCGCGCTCTTGTTCCGGCGTCATTTGGTAGGCGCCTTCGTGGGCGTAGCCGTGCAGTGCTATCTCGCAGCCAGAGTCGACTACTTGTTGTACTTCGTCCGGGAAGCTTTCGGCAGAATGGCCCGGGACAAACCACGTGCAGCGGTCTGCGAGATCGAGCTTCTTGAGCATGTTCAGGAGACGTGGAACGCCGACTCTCGCGCCGAAGAAGCCCGCTGAGTAGTCGGCTAGGATGTTGTCTGGGCTTTTGCCGGTGCCGAGCCAGCCGGAGACGGCGTCTAGGTCGATGCTTATGGCGACGCGGATTTTTTTGCTGACTCTGGTGAGAAATCTGGGGATGGACGGGGTAAGGCTGGTTGAGGTAGATTCGTTTTGCGTGTTGTTATTCAGGTTGAGGCATTGGCCTGTAAGGTGTCCGGCCGCGCGGTGGGAGGCTAGGAATGCTATAGTTCGGGGGATTGAGTCTGTTTGCTTCCCTGCTGCGGGTTCAACTGGGGTAATGATGTTGATCCTCGCCTGACTGTTGAGACGGACTATATCGTTCTTCACCCTCTGGGCCAACTCAGTGTACAACTTGGCCTGTCCAGGTGTCTCGCCTCCTGCCACAACAATAGCAAGATTTTCTAGCTGTTTGCCGGCAGACTGCTGGGCTGTTTGAGCAGCTCGCAAGAAGTGCTTGATCGTGAGGAAGGTTCCCCGTACATTGGCACGGGACGTTCTCTCCCAGTGGTCTAGTGGAAGATCCCATATGGGGAGGTCATTTCCTTGTCCAGTGGTTATGGAATTGACAACGAGGACATTGATGGGGCCAAGGCGTTGGCTGGCTTGGGAAATGCATGATTGAATGGAGCCTTCATTTGTATCATCGCCCTTGAGGACGTGAAGTCTAGGATGCACATCGTTTCTGTTTGTTTCGGGGATTTTCACATCATGCAGATCAAACGCCGTGACTTTGCATCCTTGGTCTGTGAATGTGGTTAGTATTGAGCTGTCTCATGCAGAACACAAGGCACATAAAGGCGGAATGTGACATATAGAATAGTTCAGCAACAGCTGGTGGCTGTCACTACGGTCATCAACTACAAAAAGATGGTAGGCTAAGACACGCTTGGGGCTTGCCTCCAGCTAGCGCAGACAGAGTATGTAAGCAACATACCTAGGAATTCCTGCACCGCTCGCCTACCGATATCTCCTGCGGCACCAGCGACGAAGACGTGAAGGCCCTCAAGGCCTAGAAATGATGGAGGCATGGTAAGCCTGATGGTCCTTGGAATTTTTTCTGATAGAGTTTTCAGTGTATCTCTTTTAACTAGAGACTCAGTCCGCCTTCAGTAGCTCGTAAGCTATACCACCCGGTTAGTCTACAGATCCGGGCATACTGTTTGCAGGGATAAGGTAGTAGCGACTAAGAGTATAAGTGCTTACAAGGGAGAAGTTATGCCGCATGCAGAATGTCGAACGGTCCGCTTCCTTCAATGCAACCAGAATCGATCCTTCTTGATTCTGGATGAGGTCAACTCAACGCTAATCTGTAAAGAAATTGTCAATCGGCATGCAAAGGAAGCGTATAGATGAAGCTGGAGGGGAAGAGGCAGCCCCGCATCACGTGCCAGTCATGCCGAATCGGGACAAGGTAGTACATGACAACACCGCATCACTAATAGGAATGCTGCCAATGCTGATAACGTGCGTCTCCTTAATATCGGCGCCCAACACATGATTCCTTCTAGACCCCAATCCAGTGGCGCTGGTACTGTGCAATATATTGTGCTTGATTAGTGGTTGGGTCTCGAAAGTCGACGGATGGCAGAATTTTGCAGAGCACGCTGGTTAGTGCACACTGCTATCACGACAGTAGATTAGACCAATCCACACCAAGAAAACGGCGTCTGCTCCTGAAAAGCGCTCTAGGCTTCATTCGCTTTAGGATAAGGAGTTGGTACCAGTTAGAGTAATCAAGCCCACTTTCAGCACGGTTGCTCTCCGCCATGTTGTCCACGGGAGAAATTCGGGGTGCAGTGGTCGGAATTGTTCAAATCCGTGAACAAAGTTCAGCGGCGTCTCCCATGTCTCGGACGAAGCATCCTCTAACACAGAATGATTCGGAAGGAACGCTAATCGACTGACTCAAATCACTGAGATCATGAAGCTAACAAGAGGACTCGTCATCTTTCCCTTCAACATACGCTAAATCAGTCAGTGAGGGATTCAGCAGTTCGCACCGAGGTGATCAGCATGCGTTGAACTAAAGCCACGTGGATCTGCAGTCCCCGTACAAAGACGAACTGCAGAGGTTGTACCGCGAATCTGCGGTCTCGCGTGGTGTAATATTTCAATTAAGATTTACCACACAGACTCAAATGCTATATGAGTAGGTGTGGGCTTGTGCGACCAGACGCTGAAACCCCATGTGTTATGAAAGATAGTGTATATTGAATATCCCAGGCACAGCTGTATTATTGGGACCGTAGCATCACCCATAATGCAGGGTGCTCGGAAATTTGCAAAGGCAGCAGAGCATTGGGGACCGTGCTGGCATGTTGCATGAACTGTCGCAAGATGCTGAGAATCTATAAGCTTTCGGATAAGAAACTATCTTAGGACCGAACGCTTAGCGGGACAAGACTGCTCATTCTAGTGCGTGATTTTCTCCTTTAGCGGTGGCCCTCTTTCCCAAGTGAAAGTCTGGTACTCCGAAGGCCTATGGGACAAATGGGCGAAAGTGACATTTGATCAACTATAGTCAAGCCCGGGAGACATTCCAATAGTGCAAACGGCAGACTTTGAGAGGTAAGGCACGGGCGTAAGCGGTCCACACCAATCTGCTATTCTGCTGTCACCGAAACTGAGACGAGATCTGGCACAGCCTTGCCTAGTTGCTTCTGTATACCTAAAAAAAGAGGAAAAGCGAGACAACGGTGTTGTTTTGAGGGACAATCTTAGTCTCACTTCGACCTGAAAAGACCGAGTGTGTAGTCTGTAGTATAGTGGCAAACCAGCGCCACACTGCGATTCTAACCCTTCGAATGACGGGTTTTGTTGAAGTTCTTCAAATCCCGCAGCGCTCGCGGTTCGTGCCACTGGGCTCAGGCTTGGAGATGCTGGCCAGTGGTGCGAATGTCGATCACTGGGGTAGTAGTCGGCTGCGGCTACTGTCGCTGTACCTTACAGCGCAAAGCATGCACTCGATTCGTGGACAGCTTTGCTACTCAGCCATGCCTTCCGTACGGCGTACGCACCTGAGCAAGTTATTTCCGTCCACGCTGAACAGACCCGTGGGCCGAATGATGGAAGTTCGGCATCGGGGGAATCTAAACTTAAGATCATTCCCTAAAGTGGTTGCTGCTGGGTGGGGGATGGGGAGTGGTCCCATGGACCACATGCCAAATAGTCGCGCAGATAGGTGTTTGGGTACAGCCAATCTGAGCAAAGAACATTCCTACCCGACTGAGACGCTCTTTGATGATTGTTGGTACTTATTTTGGTTGGACGACTGATGATTATGATGGGCTGGTGAGGTTTGCGGAAGATAGTGGGTTCCCAGTCTTGCCAAAGCGGCCGCGGTAGAAGTTAAGGTTACTACCTAGTAGCAGACCAAGTCAGCACGAAGTTTATCAGGCCCCGGCTTCTTCGGACGGCACCTGGCCCCTTGGCCGTAGGAGTTCTTTAACTTCAGAGCGTGAACTAAGTTCCTGTCAGCCAGCCTCTGCTGCTCTTGGCACGGACACCAATGTTAAAGTTCGCAGTTGTCAAAAAGAGAAGCGTAGACGAGTGATACCTGATCTTTTACTAGATGCAGTATCGCCTGATAACCAGTCTTAGTGAGACCATGGAATGGATGCGGTCAAACCAGCCCCCGTACCAGACGTCATAGTCTCAATGGAGAGCACCTTTGAAGTTTGGAGATGCAGAAGCCAGCATGGTGATCGCCAGAGAGGAGAGAGAGGGACTGGAAACTGAAAGATAATCAGGCACATCATTGGGGAGGAGAGGAGACAGGTGATTTTTGTTATAGGATTTCCATTATTACATAGCAAGTCCGCCAAAGGAAGCATATATTACGGTAACTCGCACGTAAACCCCGAAGTGGCCTGTCACGGGACGATCAGGTCACGGGTCGGCAGGCTACGGATGAGTCCCAGGGAAGACGATCTTCTGGAAAACATTTGCCAAACGCGGCCTGAAATTGGAACCGGTTTACATGAACGTATAGTTCATTGTCTATCTATTATTATATCACAATAAGTTTTTGTCTATCCTCGTCGCTAAGCGCCAAACATCCCCCCCTCTATCTTCCGAACCATAGTCGTAGTGGATGCCTTCTCGGCATCTTGGTCCCCCACATGCCGATGATCAGTGGAAATATGGACGTTAAGCGATGGGGTGCCGAGCAAGTTATGTACAATAGTCAAGCGGACACCGTTATCAGATCAGTCCGCTAGTGGGACCTGAGGTGCCGCGAAAGGAAAGAAAGTTGATCAAGAGAGTGTTGTCCAAATAGAGAAAAAGGAAAAAAGGTTTCTATACAAGCGTTGAGAAAATGAATTCACGGAGAAAGGAAGTAAGTATCATGAAACAATCGTGTCCTTCATGGTTCTGGGAGTCGGCCTTCTGAAGTTTGGGCCTTCTTGGACTCCCAATACTCAGGTGGTCGTGTCTCACGCTCCACCGTCACCGTCACATCCTGTCGGATCCTGAGGGCCCGTTCGGAGCCGTCCTCGCTGGGCTCGCGATCTTCGCTCGGCTCCAGGCTGACTTCCGAAATAGTTTTCTGGGGCGCAACAATGGTGCTTTGGTTGTAGTTGTGCATGCTGTATTCGCCAGATTGCAGTTGACTGTGGGGACCGTAGTGACGAAATGCAGATCCCTTACTTGTCCAGGGACCAGTCCGATACCGTTCGGTGGTTCCTCGTCGTGACCCTCCGGTCCAACTCTTGAGCGCGGGGAACACATCGCGAAGGAGAGACCAAACAAGGGGTAGGTTGGTGACCAGGATAGCTACTGTTGCTTCCCGAAAATACCAGTTCATGTAAACATAAGAGATGAGAGAAGGAACGAGACAATAGAGTTTGTTCAGGAGGGCTGCAACAATGACGAAGATTCCCATGCCGAATAGAATCAAGAGAATCAACTTCTGCTTAAGAGGCACTCGAACTTGAACCATAAGTGGGAGGCCAATGATAAGCATGAAGACGTCCGCAGATATTGATAGACATCCTTGAACAATTTCATAGTACTGATATGTCGAGCATTGGTCTGTATAGAAATTAGTGACTGGCAAATATATCTCGCGGAATTTATCTCTTCGACTGACCGTAGGGTGTAGGCACGGCCCAGTAATTCGATAAAGGCCGGCAAATTAGGAATAAAGACAATTCATTGCCAACGAAGCCAATGGCGACATAGACAGCGAGATAAGTCACCCATTTTCGTTGGCGTAATCCTTCGCTGGTAAGAATATTGTTAGACTGGAGGATAGTGCTTGCTAGGTAGAGAATCATACGTGATGCGGGCATATATAACCAACATGCATGCCTTCATGGCATAGATAGCAAGGAGGAAGGAATGCTCCGATACAAAGACCCATTTGCTTCCCCTGACACGATCCGCCTTGATGGCAGGCGTTAAGTGCTTTATATCATTCTCGTCCATCAGGTTTGATCCGCCTCCGGAGACGACTTGATTGAGAGCGACACATAATAGGGTATACCAGACGACCGCGAATAGCATCAAGTAATCATCTGCTTGAAGGTTCTGGTAACCTAATCGACGTATTCGTGCTGCGCTATACAAAGGGAGGCAGTCAGTAAGAAAGTCTTAGATGCACGATCATCCGCAGAAGATCTCTCTGGGTCAAGGGAGCTTACAATCGTAGGATGGCCCCCAATACTCCCACGCTGTATAGTGCCCAAGTCTCTTTTGCGAAGCTCGTCGCAAAGGCAGAGT
Organism: Aspergillus neoniger CBS 115656; assembly: GCF_003184625.1. Lineage (NCBI taxonomy): Eukaryota > Fungi > Ascomycota > Eurotiomycetes > Eurotiales > Aspergillaceae > Aspergillus > Aspergillus neoniger. The sequence continues at coordinate 258,016 of NW_020291129.1, forward strand.
CTAGGCTCGCCATCTCACTTGAGTACAGCCTAGAGTAATGCGATAAGGCCGGTCAATTGAAATCACCTGAGGGAGGGGGTACATATGCAGGGGCCAAAAGGGACATGGGCCGATATAAAAGGATTCACGCACATATTGCAATAATAAGGTTCTAGGGCCGGCACATTGGCCGAGGGATGATGGGTCCGAGCCAATCAATCAGCGATCCAGATTTAGGTATAAGCTGTCCACATAGTAGCGATAGGGGAGACAGGGTAGAGTAGATGAAAGAATCCAGGAACGATCCTTGACGATGCGTGTGCATCGGTGGATGGGCGAATAGTATGGACTCGAGCCGGGGCCGGGTTTATCAACCAGACTAGTACCAAAGAGTTAACCCCCTCTGAGGACAGGAAGCAGCGCATGGGGCACAGCAGCAACACCTTCAGGGTTAGAACGGACAGTGCCCGAATGGAAGTAAAGTAAGTCAGACAGGCGGATCCGTAGTGGCCCAAGTCGGCTGCGGGGCTTCTAGCTAGACTCCCACTACTTCCACTACTACTAGTACTGCTTACTGCTTGCCTCTGGATGGGTTGTCTCCACGACGCCAAACTAGCAGGGATTAACGTGGGGATCCAAGGTTCCTTGCTAGGAAGTAGGAATATTGAATTCGAGCTGACCAAAAGTATACCATGGACACTTGCCGACTTCCATCCATTCCCATTTGTCCGGTACCTGGGCCTTACCAAGCATTGTTGCTTCCTTTCGGGGAGAGAAGGTATTATTGGAGTGACAGTACTAGTACTATGCTCACGAGGATGTAATTATTTTCCCTTTTTCCCCCAACTCCTAGCCGACTGTTTAGCAGCCACAGCCGAAATAACTGCACAGACGGTGAGGAGTGGCCAATATGAGGGGCATCTTTTGCCGCCTAAATCATGGAGCAATAAGTTGTTCGCAGGTACGAAATGGAGCGATCGACCATCGAACCCCACTTCCACTGCTGCATACGTATACTGTGCGACTCCTCTGTGTCTCTGTGTGTATGCTGATAGGTGTTTAGGTATTATGAAGTATGAATTTAGCACAATATACTCGCTCGTGGACATAACCCACCCGATATCAAGTGCGACAGGAAACGGGGGAAATTTGAGCGAAGCTAATTATACCGTTGACCACGCCTAAGTACTAGACTACCAAAGAACGTGCAATTTAATTCATAAAGACTCAAATTCCACCAAACGGACACAATACAGTTGTGTCACCCACCAGCCTGCGTGTATTTATTTGATTTTCTGCGGTGGGCTCCCGCTAGTGGCAACTTAATTTGGATCAAGGGCCCACTTAGCCGTGAACTTAAATGTGTTCCCCCCCCCCCCCCTTTCCCCCCTTCCTCCACAATTCAGCCAGTCAGCAAAGACAGCGAGCCTGTGCTTCGATATTGCCAGCCGGCCAGCTTTCTTGGCTCTTTGCACATACCAAGACGGAAGGGACGGTTCCATGCCGGGAAAAGAATTTAAGCATTCAGTTAGCTGAAGCCTATGAGAGAAAAGAGAAGGCTCGGCCCCTCCTACAGAGTACAATTATTTCAATTTGTGGTACTACAGTTCGTCATGTAGAAAACTAGAAATTTTCATCCTGCTGCCTTGGTCGTGTGAGCCGATCTCGAGCAGATCCTCCTTTAACCCGCCAGGGTGTCATAGGGCCATGGGCCCATCCATCTCCCCCGTGGAGTAGGCGATCGGTTATACCCTTTCATAAATCTCAAACCACTGGCTGGTGGGTTGAGCCGTATTTTCTTAATTAATTTTTCATTTAGCCACTCACGAATAATCTCTGCGGCGAATTATTTGTGTTTTCTACGTCAACATCTGCGGCTTTAGCTGCATCATGGACCCGGCAGGATCGGGCTAGCCTCGGGAAAACCAGGGCTATTAACGATGGATGCAAGCGATACCATCTCGTGGTGGATTAACCGAGGAGTGGTACGCAATTAGGTGTTACACTGGGAGCTTGTTGTTTGAGTTGTTGCTACTGCTGCTGCCTCGAGCTAATCAATGCTACCTTAGTCGGGGGTCAGTTAGTACTTTTAGTAACCATCTGGACGATCCAAGTGTCCCTGAATCTTTTGAGTTCGCTCTATTTTATGGCATGATCCTACTACTTTGTTTGTGCACAATATATATGCGAAAATTTACACTCTGCATATCAAGAAGATTATGCATTCGCAGGTCATCCCACCCTGCAAGGTACCCCGCGCTGCGTGCTGCAGGCTTACTTTCTATCTAGTCTACCCATCTAGATCCCTCTGAAACTCGGATAGTGACACCACAACCCAAGGAACCCCTTAACGATTAAACTTCAGCTCAGTATAATATGCAATATGGCTACTCCCAATTCATTCTATCAATACACTCCCTCGTATTTTCGTTTTAAAACCCCCCCTACACTTTCGGAAACTGCCCGTGAATGACCTCAATATGCTCTAACAATAAATGTAGCAGCTCTCGGAAGCCCCGAAGGAAGGCAACCTAGTTTCAGACAAACCATGCCTATATGCGACATCACCACCGACTTGGCTGCAGGGTGGTGTTTAGACTGAATCCTTCGATCCAATCAAGGCGATGGACACGATCGATTACCAGATCGGTGAACCTAGACGATTCTTAACTAGCAGGGATGTACTATATTAAACTTTGGGGGGTTACGCCAGTCAGGGTGAAGGATTTCGACTGGGCTCAGTTTTAGTCGGAGGATTATTAACAAAACTTGATTGTATAGTGTGGTTTCATTAGACCAAATCCACCGTCATCAAGAGTATGGTCCGTGTTCTGGAACAGCGGGATTCTATCCCGCTGCAGCTACGCCATCACTACCATTGTTTTGGGTGAACTATTAACCCAAGAAAAGGGCCGTTTCGCATCACTCCTACGCTATTAATTAGGGGCCGTTGATGAAGGGCTAGGGAGACTCCCGGTGTTTCTCCGAGTAGATGGTAGATGGGTTTCATTTTGCAAGAGATCCTTCGATCTATATTGAGTGAGAAGACTATCTGAACGCTAATGTGCGAAGTGAGACAGCTTATTGTTTCTAGGAGAGATCAGCCTCGGTTCTGGAAGAAATGGGTTCTCACAATGTTTAATGCCCGTTTGATTGTTCTAGACAGTAATTGCGCTAAAAAATTAAAAACGGGACGGAAGTATGTCGCTGTCCGTTCTTCCAAGCCATTGATTCATTCATACTACGCTATGATACTGGATTTTAAATAAAGAGTTGGCCAGACCCTTCGGAAAATACAACCCAAGCTGAAGGCCTAGTTCTGTGGTAGCTGAATCCCCCCCTGCCCACTAAGCACCCAAGTCCTACCTCCAGCCGAGCCGAACGAACATCCCCAGTGTAAGCGCTGCGCCAGGCTTACTAGTATAGCGTGGACTTCTTTCGGCGCACTAGAACGTTCAAGGTTAATAACCCGGCCCTATGGGAGTTTCAGCGTCATCAGCTAAAATACTGAGAACTATCTCAAGTTTGTAACCATATCACAACTTGTGAATAATCACCATGAATAATGGGAATGTAAAAGTCAGTGGCATTGTTTGGTTAGTCTAACAGAGAACAAAGAAAGTCAAGCCCACGGTCGGATGGATTCGTGGCGCGATTTCCACAATCGGAGGGTCTCCACTCTTCAGGGCTTGGCAACAGCAGGCTGTGGTTACATGGGGTTTTTCTCAGTGGCATTAAGCAGACGGGGCTATGAGTGAGCTACTTCCACATCGAGGAACCTTACAATGAAGAATACCCCCGAAGGTACCGCTGCAGAATTTTCCGACTATATTTGACCGTATATAGATAGATAAGAGATATCAATATGTCACAAGGAGCAGAAGCAGTCTGGAAGCGTTTATCGAGATCGAAATGTTCTAGTCGTTGTATCTTATCAGGGCTCCTTATTAGACGTAAGTGAACAACCATGAGTAGTAGATAAGGCATTCTGTTCCACCACCCAATATGCCTGAACTTCGGTGTGAAATCATCCACCTCTCTTACAATACACTCGACTGTCACTCAGATACGCCCATCTGCTGTCTTCAGTACTATACATATAACAATGTACATGATCTCCAACTCCAAGACCTCTAAGAAGCACAGATGAAGTCGGATACCCCATTGTGGGGAAAAGACCTGTTCATCTGCCATCCGGACTCCATTCCATCCAAATTATGATCGCACACCTAAAATCAACCTCAACCACGAGGGGATCAGTGGATTGCGGATGAAGGTATATCTGCTACAGCTCCCCCTTTGGGAATGGTGTCTCTCCGCGTGCTGCTGCTCTTAGTGACCGGCGGGAGCCAGTCAGAAGCCCTTCCCGACCCGCTCCCGTCCAGGTTGGCCACCACCAGCCAGTCTCTTCAGGCAATGATTGGAGTGTTTCCCTCTGAGGGTTCCAAAATGCTCCACCGGTTGGAGAACCACCGGGTCTTTAGGTCGGTCTCATACTGTCTACTCCCTGCTGTATAGTGAGAGAGAGGAGGGTGCCCTGCCTGGGTCCTGCCTGTCTTTCCCCAATCGACTATAAACGGGGACTCATCCCAGTGCTGCTCACTTCCCTGATCTTCATACTCACTTTTCTTCACGGTCATACGGTCATCGAAGGAGCAATGTCTGGGCCTACGTTCTCCTGAATTGATTATTCGAGGCTGCCATTTAATTCGATACCCGCAAACTTCAGTCATTCCTTCGTCGATCTCTATACACCATTGCTTCCGTCGCCTGGATTCGTTTACTTCAAGCACAAGAGCAGTCTTTCGCTGATTAATTCGGAAACAACCTCTCATTTGTACGCCTCTATCGACATATACGTCTTGCCGTCTCGTCTCTTCGTCTCCAGATCCAGTTACTATCTTCTGCGTATCCGGCCCGTCCATCGAAATGGCCGCCGAGAAGGAAGTAGAGAAAGTGGGAACAGCCGAGGCTGGGGATGATTCGACTTCGATTGAAGTGGTCAACGCCTCAGGTCATCGTCAGGAAGTCGAACGGAACTTCAGTCTACTGAGTATTTGCGCTGTCGCTGTTACGACTGGAAATACATGGATTGCTCAAGGTGGCAGTGTGGTATGCTAAGCTAGCCTCGACGCTTTATATACTTATGGTAGAGTAAATCAACTGACAGTATCTTCTTAGACAACTGCACTGAGCAATGGAGGACCATCAGGTGTGATTTACGAATTGTATGACGCCACTCAACCCTAGAGGAAGGCCCAAGCCGTCACTAATCGTGATTCTAGTATTGCTGTTTCAGTTTGCTACTGGCTTGTTGCAGCATCGATTGCTGAACTGGCATCTGGAATGCCTTCTGCTAGTGGAGGTATGCTCTTCTACAAACACTGGTCATGATATTGTTAGGTTGCTGACAGAACTACCAGTCTATCACTGGGCTTCGATCACAGCGGGAAGATACGGTCGTGTTTGCGGTTTCTTCGCTGGCTTTTGGAACTCCCTTGCCTGGATTCTCGGTGCTGCCTCCATGTCCGCTATCCTAGGGCAGCAGACTGTCTCTATGTATGCCCTCATGCATCCTGGCTTCGTCCCTCAGGCATGGCATATCTTTGTCAGCTTCATCATCTGCACGTGGCTTTGCTGCTGCATCGTCCTTTTCATGAACCGGTTCCTCCCACATATTGGCAATCTTGGCATGTTCTTCATCTTGGCTGGTGTGTTGATCACCATCATCGTGTGTGCGGTTATGCCCCATGTTAAGGGCTCAGGCTATGCCACAAGCAAGGATGTCTGGAGTAGTTGGGAAAACGACACCGGTTATTCTAGCCAGGGCTTCGTTTTTGTTGCCGGTATGCTCAATGGAGCATACAGTGTGGGCACTCCTGATTGCTCGTCACACCTCGCGGAGGAAATTCCTAAGTAACTTTCCCATCATGACGATAATATCTTTGGTATACTAATGATGAACAGGCCAAGCCGTAACATTCCCAAAGCTGTTCTGGCTCAGATGGGCGTCGGCTTTATCACCGGAATCTTCTACATGATGGCCATTTTCTATTCAATCACAGATCTCGACGCAGTCATCAATAGCGTCTACGGATTCCCCCTTGCCGAAATTTACCGTCAAGCAACAGGGTCCAGGGGCGGTGCAATCGGTCTGCTTATCGTGGCTTTCATACCCACCGTCATTACATGCGCTGGTTGTTACATCACCGCTGGTCGCACTTTGTGGACTATCTCTCGTGACGGAGCAACTCCTTTCTCTCGCTGGCTCGGACATATCAACACACGGATGCACAACCCTTTCAATGCTACCCTGGTATGCGGTGGCATTGTCACTATTCTTGCTTGCATCTACGTCGGATCCACCACTGCCTTTAACGCTTTCGTTGGCTGTTTCGTGCAGCTGTCCAGTCTCTCGTATTTCGCCGCCATCTTTCCGCATATGCTTACTCGCCGGTCCTCGTTCGCACCTGGTCATTTCTGGATGGGCCGTATCGGATATCTTGTCAACCTCTTGGCATGCATCTACATTCTTGCCTTTGTTGTGATCTTCTGTTTCCCTTACGCCCTGCCCACCGATGCCGCTTCGATGAACTACGCCAGTCTGATGACTGGAGGCTTGACGATCTTCGTGTCTATCTGGTGGCTTTTCCGCATGAACACCTATGAGGGGCCCAAGTCTATTCCTATGACCGACAAGGTGATTGTGGCTGACGCGGACTAAGCGTTGTTAGATAGAATGTTTTGGTTTTTGAACATAATGCGCATAAGACCGAGCAATGTTGCTGGTCTATCACTAAATACTGTGCTCTATTTGACGCGAATATATCTAGAATAATATTTATGAGCTGTATATAATCTTGACGCTGATTCGGTTCGACTGCATTGCGTTGACCTCCGTAGGTGGAAAAACACTGTGCTCAGCAACCAAAGATTATGCGAGAAGCTTTCCAAAGCTTCTATAGAAGACTGAATCCACTGTAGAGAGTGAAAATGCTATAACATATAGACTCTACAAGGCACGGCATGCCTTACTGCCGCAATAGGCAATAAGCACTGTATCATCACGTGATGTCGCGACACCCGCGCGTCTCGAGCCTGTCGCGTGCAGCAGAAAAGACTCATCAACTCCACGGTGCAGCTGTCCAGCAAAAAGCATCAGGAACCATCAATCGTGATGGTTTTCAAGCCCTTCAAGCCTCCTTCTATGAGGAAGCCCCTTCAGCCTACCGTTTCAAGACCAGCTGTGCCAACTGAAACTTCCGAGGCCGACGGCCCTCCCGCTAAGAAGCCGCGTTTACAGCCAGAATATCCGGCAGATGTTGAGAACACCACTCCGGCCGCTGGACGACCGGTGAAGCCTGTAACTCAACTTGAGAAGGGTGTGGAACCCTCAGCGGAATCAGGAAGCCCTGGTGATGCCACCGGAGATAGGTATTTCAATGTCCTATGGTACGTGCAGTCTATCTTGTTCTATTCGATCCTAAGATGATAGCTATCAAGGCTAACGAGCTGCGAAGGCGCAAAGTCACTACGAAGAAGAATAAAACGTGGGACGGTGACGGGGTCCTGACGATACGCGATGGCTACGCCTACTTGCAGGATGTTTCCGGAAGAGACATGGGACGGGTGATGTATGGCTCCCGCCTCGAACCTGGTGTAATGCTATCTATTGGAGGCAAGGAAGTGGAAATTGATTCGGAAATGTCAAAGAAAGAGTACCTGTCTGGTCGTCAGTATCTGCAAACGAAGAAAGCTCCACCTCCGACAACACCGCCTACCAAAGCGTTCGTTCCTGTTCGAAGCAGTACTGGTACTTCTGCTTCGACGACTGTTGCTAAGAGCCAACCCGCAAAGCCTAATGTACCAACGCTCGCCAACCCTGCTTCGAGGAAAGGAACGGTCACTGGCACGTACAAAAGGCCGTTATTGGACAGCACTGTTTTGCCACCCACACCGTTGGAGAAGCCCGTTCCACGCCATGATCCTAGTCAGCCCGGAGCGCTGGTCATGAAACGACCGGATTCGGTGCCAAAGGGTAAACAAATTGTTGATGTTGTCGTTGATCCGTTTCTGGCTAAACATTTGCGACCTCATCAACGCGAGGGTGTTCAGTTCTTGTATGAATGTGTTATGGGAATGAGATCCTTCAACGGTGAAGGGGCTATTCTAGCAGATGATATGGGATTGGGGAAGACCTTGCAAACCATAACCCTCTTGTGGACACTTCTGAAGCAGAACCCAGTATACGATAGTCCTCCGGTTGTTAAGAAAGCTCTTATTGTTTGTCCGGTCACTCTAATCAATAATTGGAGGAAGGAATTTCGCAAGTGGCTTGGAAATGAACGAATTGGAGTTTTTGTGTTCGATGACAAGAGGAAACGACTCACTGATTTTACGAGAGGAAGGGCTTACAGTGTGATGATTGTGGGATATGAGAAGCTCAGATCGGTGCAAGAAGGGTTAGCCAACAGCAACGGGGTCGACATCATTGTTGCCGATGAAGGTCACAGACTGAAGACGCTTCAGAACAAGAGTGGCCAAGCTATCCAGTCCCTGAATGCGACAAAGCGAATCATTTTATCCGGTACACCTATTCAGAATGATTTGAAGGAGTTCTTTGCCGCGGTAGACCTTGTCAACCCCGGCGTCTTGGGAACTTTCAAGTCGTTTATTAGGGAATTCGAGGGCCCGATCGTCAAGAGCCGACAGCCCGAGGCGACTAGGAAGGACATAGAGAAGGGAGAGGCGAGGAATGAGGAGCTACGAGAGCTCACCTCTAAATTCATGCTGCGAAGAACAGCCGATATCCTGGCTAAATATCTCCCTCCGAAGACGGAGTATGTGCTATTTTGCAAGGCGACGCGCACGCAAGCGACCATCTACCAGAACGTCCTCGCCTCCCCAGTCTTTCAAAGCGCCCTCGGAAACTCGGAGAGTGCTCTCCAACTTATCACTATCCTCAAAAAGCTCTGCAATAGCCCATCTCTGCTTACGCCCAGAGATGTGAATGAGAAGCCCAGCGAGACCATCGCCGCTCTCTTATCTTCTTTACCACCGAGCCTCCTACGTCACTTCACCCCTTCATCAAGTGCCAAACTCCGTGTCCTGGATCAGCTACTCGATGGTCTACGCACAAAGACCTCGGAGAAAATAGTCCTTGTCTCCAACTACACTTCTACCTTGAACCTACTAGCAAACCTACTTACATCTCTCTCCCTCCCCTTTCTCCGCCTAGATGGCTCCACCCCCGCACAGAAACGACAATCACTAGTGGAGGACTTCAACCGCCTCCCACCGAATCTCTGCTTCGCCTTCCTCCTGTCCGCAAAAGCTGGAGGTACCGGGCTCAACCTCATAGGTGCCAGCCGACTCGTCTTGTTCGATGTGGACTGGAATCCCGCCACTGATATCCAAGCCATGGCACGTATTCATCGTGATGGCCAAAAGCGTCATTGTCGGATATACCGCATCCTCCTCAAGGGCAGCCTCGAAGAGAAGATCTGGCAGCGTCAAGTAACCAAAATCGGGCTTGCCGACAGCGTTATGGAGAAGAGGGACAGCGTGGCCCAGTTTTCGCGGGACGAGCTCAAAGACCTGTTCCGTCTGGACGAAGAAAGCAAGTGCCAAACACATGAACTATTAGGCTGTGACTGTGGCGGTAATGGGCAGATTGTCCTACCAACAGCGACTGAGAACGAAGACGAGGAAGACGACCACTCATCCTCAAGCTCCCTCCAAGACTTCCCCGATCTCCCTACCCTAATCAAAGCATCCCAAGTAGACATGGAGAAGCAAGAGCGCCTAATCCGATCCAGATCCAGATCTCGACCCACAACTCGCAGGTCGAGGGCGGGGAGGTCCAAAAATGAGGATGACAATGAGGACGAAGATGAAGACGACAACAACACCGAACCCGCGAACCAACAAAAGAACCGAATCCAGCAATCCCTATCACAATACTGTCACATCGACCCCGTCCATCTCACTGCCACGGTTACAGATACCGCCGAACAAGTCGAATCAACCATCGACGACGATGTGCTTCTTTCTTTGCTCAAAGACGAGGACAGTAATAGAATCGGATATGTCTTTAAAAAGGCGAGCACAGCAGCAGCAGAGCCTGAGCCTGAGCCTGAGCCTAAGACGAAAGAAGATGGCAAGGACGGGTCTTTGGCGTCTTCTTCGGTTGTGGTTATTCCGGATTCGGATTGAATCATATATCGACTTCCTACGTACACAGACACGTATACACATAGAAGCGCATGCATACCGACATACATATAGTATAGTTATACGAATAGATGCATGCATGGGTTAAGTGGATCTTAGTGTACTGTGTATATAGAAGCATGCAATTGGGACTTCTATTTGCACGGGTATACAGAGTCTAAGTGTAGTAATATAATAATGGGATTAAGAGATACTGTGTTATTACAGTGCCGGCTTGAAGTTGAGCATGTGTGGTGAGGAGGAATGAATCAGTGAGACTTGAAAAGGTATAGTAAGAGTAAGGAAACATTAATGTGACTTAAGTAATAGTTCAATGGATGTTAAGTTCGATGTAGTATTTCATCAGACTCTAAGATTTGCATCGCACATTCGCAGTTCGTCTTCCGGTTCATATACACGTGGGCATCTAAGAAATCGTGAAAGGGGGAATGGCTTGCAAGAGGGCAAATAAGGGAAATGAAGGAAATATGGAAGATAAAAAGGAAAAGTAATGAGAGAAATAAACATCAGCAAGAGGGGGTATGAATATGCACATGAAACAATAACAATAACACCTGCAGTAACATATAGGAACATCGCTAAAAGTCAAATGCACGAACGAGGGGACAAGTTCGATAATTGAGAAAGAAGGTTAGAATGAGTATCCGAGGTTAGATATCATTTGCCTGACAAAGAAGTCAGTTTAGTATTTGGACTTTCCGACAAGTCCGAAGGTGTATGCTGCTTCAGCTTCACTCTTCATTTGGATCATATAGATCTTAGAGGTACCGACGGTAACACCGCCCTTTTTGGGCATGGCTCCGCCTTCGTTTTCCTCCCAGACGGACACGGCGATACCGGTTCGAGCAACACGCTCGAAAGAGCTTTCGCCTAGGCAGACGTCAAGGAGAACCTCGCCGCGAGTCTTGCCTCGGACGAGAATGCGTTTCTCGGGCTCCGCTCCGCGTCGGGGAGAAACGGATCCTGATGCTGGGGAAGTATCTTCGGCTCCTTCTGCAACGCTGCTGGCATCTCCGCGCCCGCTGGCCGTATCAGAAGCACGAGGTGCCGAGGGCGCAGGCATGATCGTTAGTCTTGCAGCACCCATATCGCGCCACTTGGATTGAGTTTCACGCAAGTAAAGTCGAATCTTGGCGTTGGACAGACCGATACCATCACTGCCTTTGATAGCGGCTGCGATACGACCAATGCCGGATGAGGGAGAGGCATTCGATCCGGAACCGATGGAGCTTGAATACAAGCTGTCTTCATTTTGCCCATCGCGAGAAGTGAGCGAGGAACGAGAGATGTTAAACATCTTGCTTCCCCCTCCGAATCGCTTCAGTGCTGAGAATGCACTGCTCATAGTTCCTACGCTACTCTCAGAGTTGTCGGCAACCGACCGTGGAGAAACAGATGCACGGTAGCTTCGTCTGCGTCGTGGCCAGCCGAACAATCCACCATTCTTCGTTGGTGATTCCACGGGCGCTGGCTGCTCTGCGTAAGGTCCTCGGGCATTCTGTAGGGCTATGTAGGTTGGGTTGTTGATGCGCGCTTGGTTGATGAGGCCGTATAGGAATTCGCACTCGTCCGCGTTTCGAGATCGAAACATGATGTTGTTACTCCAGTTGATCTTGGACCGTTTGGTCGGTGGGGAGCGAATACTTATGTCAATGGCTGTGCCGCGACGGATAGGCACAAGGGGGGTGAGCTCAAGGGCAATCAGTGGGCGTGCTTTCTTCGTGTCGCTGTCATCTTCCTCCATCCCGGCGGGTGCATTACCGACGTCATATGCTTCGATGAGCCCAGGACTGACTATGACCTTACAATCATCGGGGAAAATGCTATCCCATGAGCCCTTCTCTGACCAGGCGAAGACTGATGCAATCACTGTGGACGACTTGCTCGGTTGCGAAGGAACGGATCTATATCCACCCTGAGAGGCCGAGTTGGACAGTGACAGAGAGCTACTAGCGGACGTGGCTTCTGGAGCCTGGGCCTTTGGCTTGGTAGGGGATTCAAACGGTGGCAGTGATGCGTGCTCATCACCTGACTCATCCGAGCTGTCCGTGTCCGAATACTCGGAGCCCGAATGCACTTCATACCGACGCACAGTCGATGTATCAGAATCTGAGTACGAATCCGAAGCAGTAGACGGTTCATATTCATGCTTTAGAGGCGAGGAGCCACGGCGTCTAGTCCGCACACCACTAGGGCTAAGCACAGGGGTATTTGGCAGGCTGGAGCCAATGGAACTCGGTGAGCGAGAATGAGTCGGCGGAGGTGGAGGGGACTCATCTTCGTCAACCTGGTCCGATTCCGAGTGCTTGCGTGAATGAGTTTTGTCCTTGCTAGGAGTTTCGGGGATGTCATCATATTCCACAGGAGGGAAATCGTCGTCCTCGGTGGACGCCAAAGAGTCCGAAATGTATGTCTGACTGCTGCCCTTTCTGAGTTTCGGAATTAGAGGAAGATCCATTGACGGCACAGAAGACACTCGGGGAGAACTCTTTTCAGGGGTACTCTTTGTTGGAGTTTTCGGGTTCTGCTGCTGCTGCTTGGGTTTCTTCTCTTCTGAACGTTTGGCTTCCTCGTGGACTGGATGGGCTCCCCGATCCAAACTTGGGTCTGTTGGTGTGGTAGGGCTAGAAGGAATGATCTCTCCATTTCTGTTGACCCTCTTGGCCTTTGACCGTTTGAGGCTGGGGGAAGGTCTGTCATCGGCCGTGAAGCTTTTTCGGGGTTCCCTGGCATGCAAGATAGATTGCGGAGGCGGAGACTTGATCGCGAACTCGTCACCAATAGCATAGTCCGATTCTGGAGTTACTGCACTTTGCAGTGAAGTACGGGCCTCACTGATCCAGGAGCTCACGGTACTTGGATCCGAAAGATGATCCTTAGGGGTCAAGGATCGACGCAAGGTACGAGAAGTAGGCTTCTCTCCGATAGGAACGTTGACATTTGAAGGACTTGGTGGGGCTTTTTGTGCCTGAGAGGCTTCGTTGGCTGAGGATATAGTTTTTGCTCGTTGGCGCTTGGTCCTGTCAATGAAGCTCTGGGTTCTACAGATAGCCGGTGGGAGAGGATTCGAGCCCAGCATCTGAACCCATTCAAATCCAATATCCTCTTCATCAATTTGAAGCACCAGCAGTTCTTGCCAGGATTTGGTATGGTTGGGGCCACTGCGTAGCATGACCACGATCTCGCCCTTCACGTCGCCGTTGCGAGCAGAGACACGGCCAACCTCGATAGGAGGGAATAGCAACCAACGATCTGTATGATCGATTTCGCAGATTAGTAGATCTCCGCCTGCCTTATTCCCAGCGGCCCCGTCTCTCAAGAGGAGCTCTGCGCGGCAGTCAATGATCTGGCCACTTGTGTGGTACAAGGAAAGATTGAAGAAATCGCGGGCCCGGACTCTTCGGCTTCTGTCAACAGTAACTCCAGGAAGTGCACCCAAGGTCGCAGGATCTCTGGCACGCGTAGCGTCAACGTTGGCAGCAGATTCATCCTCAAGCCTTGCTCTCTCTTCGCGCGCCCGGCGGCGGGCGTCTGTCACAAGGCTCTGATACACCGCAGCAACATCCTCGGCCTTCGGAGATGGCTGAATGGTCTTGATTCCTTTGAAGGTCTTTGCGAGGTACTTCAGGCGTACGAGAGGTCGCTTCAGAAGGTAAGCCACGTCAACCTTCTCACCATCACTATCCACCACATCGCCGTTCTCATCCCTTGCCATGCCCTCGTCCAGACTCTTTGTGTCGGTATTGTCGCCTGCCTCGCCTTCTTCAAGAGGCGCGAGATTGACGATGACGTCTTTAAACCCCAGTCTCCAAGCCTTGAGGTATTCGCGATACACTCTCTGTGCCCCATTCGCCCAGGTAAGTAGAGCTTCCACATCATCCTGCGGAATGCGCTTGTGCAGCGTCTTCAGTCGCTCAATAGCAACTCCCATGTCCACTATGGGCTTGCTGAAATTCACTTCATCCTTTGGATCGGCAGAAGGTCGAAAGAGTCCAGCCGCAATGGCAGAATCAGATTTTGATAGCACACATGTCAAGAGGACTGGAATAACACCACCGACCAGGGTCTTAAGCTCACGCATGTATTTTACTTCGTCAGCAGCCAGCTCCTTTAGGAGGTCAGGCATGTTTTCTGTAGTGATGCGACTCTTCGTTTTCAGACTCCTGGCAGATCGAAGGCTTCTACTCCGGCCACTTGGAGCAGAGAGGACTGATATCAAATCATCATGAGTAGTGAGGCGCCTCTTTAACTGGGAGGAGATTGCAGGAAGTGAGTTGGGGTCAAATTGGTCCCTTTTCTCCTCCTCGTCGAGCTTTGCCTGGGTGGACTCTGCCTCCCGTTTTTCCGATGCGGCATCTTGTCCTGATCCTGTAGCATTCTTCGTTGTGCTCATAGATTCAACAGAAGCGATTGTTGAGAGGGGATGGGCCCCTGTCGTGGGAAATGGCTTTCGACGACCAAGGGGCACCGGTGCGTTATTCGCAGACACTTCAGAACCCTCTGACAACTGTTGGGACTCAGTCTCTGATGCATTATCGTTGTTGGCACGGGGTCGTTTGCCAACGGGTAGCTTATCGGCGCCTGATGACCGCGGTTTCTCCTCACGTTCTGTAGGTGTCTTGTGTTTGTCCGAAGTAGCGCTGTCCTTCTTGGGCTCTGCTTTCTGTTCGGCTGTCTTTGATTGTTCGCTTGTAGTCGGGCCATCTTTCCTCTGCGCTGGCGGAGCATCCTTCTTCGATATGTCGCTCGCAAGGGGAGGCTCAGTATCGCTCTTGTCCTTCGGCACATCCTCTTGTTTCACGAGATCCTTCTTCTTGCCGGTTTTAGTGTTTAATGGCGCGGGTATTTCGACATCGGGCTCCATGTCCTCCACGAACGGGTCGGGCGTTTCAGAAAGCCATGCCTCTATTTTAGCGCCTCGATTGGGTTTCGGAGGTTCCGGTTTAGCGAACATCCTCTTTGATTCATCGAGCATGTGGGAGAATATGCCGCCTTTGGGGGGCCTCACCGTTCCCCGGCCTCTAGGTGCAGCACCCCGGGGTACTGGATTTGGACCTCGCGCACGTCGCCTGGAGAGTTCTGAGAAGTCGGCCTCGCTTGTCGCCCACTCGGAGTCCTCGTACAGTCCTCCGTCCCTTGTCTTTGCACTCTGCGACAGCTCTGACCGTGCACGCACATGGGTTTTGTCGACGGTTGCAGGTCGCGAAATGGACTTGGAAGAACCATTGTGAGACGCACTCTCCTCCTCGGCCTTGTCCTCGGGTATTGTATCGACATCTCGAGATGCCCTCGATTTTCTCCGTTCTCTTGTCGCGAGGTCGGATGCGATAGCAGCCCTGCCCCTTTCCTTGTTGCGGGACGGAGAGGGCAATATTGTATCCTCCCGCGCACCTTCCGCCTCGTCACCCTGCGGAGAACGTAGACGGTCATTTGTGGTATACTCGGCAATGCGTTTCGGCGGAGGGAGCCTGGAAGAAGGTGTTTGGGTAGGGGTTCGGTTCAGCTTCCAATGCTCATCACTAATGACTCGTTTGCGAGGCGTGCTTTTGCTGCGTTTCCTCGTTCCGGAGCCATTGGAACTACCGGATCCCTTATCTTCGACAACTTTGGAGTTGGTATCGGCTGTTGAATTCTCCTCGTCGTCGTCGTAGCTAACCCCATCATTGGCTGTGATTACCCCGCCCCCCTGCTGCTGCCACTTGCGAACCTTTGCTCGCACTGAATTCGTATCGTAAATGCCTAGGGGTACTCCAATGTCGAGCGGTTTCTTGGTTGGGGATGTTCTGGTGCCTCCCCCACGGTTGGAGGGGCGCTGCGGGTTGGCAGGAGTCGGCATGGAAATCTGCGACCGGAACCAGGCATTAGCAGTGAAATTGAGGTCGCGGAGGTTAATCGAGATGTCAGACGGAATCAGCGGATAGATGCGATCGCAGAGCTGACATTTTTTTGTAGGGTAGTGTGAACAAAGAAAGATAGGGAAATCCACCCACCGACGTCACCAGTTGTTTGTTTATGGGAGGGGAAGCTCACTCGAGGTCGAGACACCGACAGCACATACCCTGGTTAACAACCACAAGGTAGCGGTTCTGCTGGGGAGAGAGCAATTAATTGGGACACCACAAAAGCAAAATACGATTTCAAGACAGAATATGCAACGCGAAAGTCAAGAACAAGCAAGGAATTGAGCGAGAATAGGCGGTCAAGTGCAGAATGGAGATCGGACGTAGGCAGCGCAGCTTCACTAGTCTAGTACACACGGCGCTGGTTTGGAGTGTCGAGTAGCTGGCGCGGGGGACATTCAGTTGCTAATTTGGATGTCTCCAGAGGGCCTCATTCCTTTCCGAGAGTTTGAAGAGGCTCTTTCAAGAACATCAATCCACAAGGCCAGCCTGGATGCACAACAATAACAACACAACACACCAGTGTGTTGATCCAATTGTGTCTGGTTCTGGCGGTCCCTATACTTCGCTGGAACTGCGGGACGGACAACAGACGGACAAGGACAGACACACTTTCGGCCCTCTCTGGGTTTGGCAGAAAGGCTGCCCGGGAAACCAGCTTGAACTCTGCGCCACTCACTGGGCCCCAACCAATTCCATGGCCAGAATGCCCCGTTCGTCACAGATCTGGCGCCCAAGTTTAGTTTGCACCAGCCAACCGCATTCCGCCAGAAATGATGATTTGCTGCTGCTCTTGGGCTCGACCGTTCAGAGCTCAATTATTCATTCCGCGACCGGTGGTTCGACCCTCCCTTTCTCTCTCAAGTGGAATCGAATGGATCAGGTACATCTATCCAAGATTCCAGACTTGTAGGGAAATGCCCCCCCCCCCCCCCCCCTCTATTTATCTATCCATCCCTTCCCTTCTTTTTCTTTCCTTTACTCCAGCTTACCCTGCACGGTCATGGTCATAGCTGCTGGCTGATGAGATGCACATGGGCCCTCAATCCCCACCTGACTTTGCGGCCTCTGCATCCCATGCCTCGCACCCTGTCACCACCCTGGCCGCCCAATGTCGTGGTCGTTTGAAAGTTTCTCATCTCTTTCCGTTTGAAATTCGATAAATAGGGCAGTCATATTGCACCGCGGAACAGTAGCCGTAAGACGATCATTCCGGTGTAATTAACGTGTTTTTCGGAGCTATACCTTCTGTTTGCCGGAAGAGCAGGAATGCCTAAACCGATCCACCGGGGGCTACGCGTCACAGAGTGGGCTAAAAAGGGAAAAGTATTCTACCTGGTTTATTGATAATTCGAGTGCGTTGTCATGCACTGGGCTATGCGGATTGCTTTTTCCCACTCGGGTGCTGTTGATTGGAGACTCGACAAGAGAGGGCTGTTCCGGCCGAAGCGAAGATCATCTCATGCGGGAATGCCCTCTGAGATTAAACGCATGCATGGTCAGGGAAAGGTCAAGGCCCTTGGTCTGCGTTAGCCAGCACTACCCCTCATCTAGATGCTGTTCCGTTTATAACACAGGTGACATCATCTCTCACTGTACGTCTCTCTATCGGTCCTTGCGCTGTTTGGAAGTATATTCCACGGCTCTAAGAGCCTCTGTTATTGTCCGGATACTCCGGTAGAGATAGTCTAGGTCCATCGTCAGCTCTAAACGAGTGGTAAACAGGCAAGGGAGCCGTGAGACTGGAACGTACAGAATGGAACCACAATCCAGATGAAATTCATGAGGAAATAGTACACCCAAAAGTAGTAAGGCTCCGGGCGGCAGTACGGTCGGTCATGAACGTAGTGATCGAACAAGCTGGTCGCATAGTACAGAGCATCGCCATAGAGGTGGCTCATGCACACGATGATCTGCAATGGATGGCGCAGAGGATGCCGAGAAAGGGTCAAGTATGCGACCAGATAACAGAGCGGGCCCCAAAGAAGCTATTCCAGTATTTTAGCAACGGTGTCGCAGACGGAGCTAAGGAGCCCTGCAGCCACGGGTGCACCTACGACCGTGATAGTCTCCATACATAAGACAAGGGTATCTGAGGTCATGTATCGCGAATCCGACAGGGCATATTCCTTCCATAGCTGACCGAAAAAGTCCTGCGCGGATGCCATACGAGCATGGTTGATCATAAAATAACCCTCGAAGAAGCAGTGAATCGTACCCGCTGGGAGTTCACACTGCAATTAGCATCGAGAATTGTTGTCTCGCTGTTGGAGCGGTACGTAACTAAGGAGTCCGACTTACAGAGGGCAAACCACAGAATAGCAAGACGGTCGGCATTCTTTAGCGTTGGTCGGAGTCTACTGGTCAGGGTGAAAATGATTCCCAGTAAAGCTGCCGCGCCCACGCTAGCAGTACTGAGAATACTGAGTAAGGAAGCCTCGTTCGGAGCATAACCATGGATTTGAGCATTGAGGGGGTAGTAGGGATGGGGTAGAGCTTTGGAGTCCATGGTAGTCATTGTGTTGAGTCCTTCGATTGAGCGATCGATGGTTGGAATTGACAGAGGCTCGAACAGGAAGAGGTCTCTCACTTATGTATGGCTCCAGTAGTCGGTCGGAGTAAAGTATAGTGGGATGCTCAATTGGTTTTTCCCAATTCGGTACAGAGAGTACAGTAAATAACCAGACCTACCCAGGCGACTGGACTGGGGAGCCAATGTTCTCAAGCGAGTACCCCTGGCTGAATTTCTTTTCAAACCGTCTCCTTTTGCTCTCTTTCTGTGAACAACTGGATATCATGAAGAAGCAGCTGTTGAATAGCAATTGCAACTCATTCAGCTGATCCGCACGGGACTAACCTGATGGAGCTAGCGGATTGACGTCCTCAGGCAACGACAGCTTCTCCGCAACTCTTCCCCCCCAAAGGTCCGCTAACTGTTTGACCGACGCCAGCTTGTATCGTCCGATGTCGCCATCTCCGTGATTCTGCTCCTCTCACTCATTCCATGGGGTCGGTCACCTTCGCTGATTACGCGCTCTCCGGCAATGGCACCTGGTCCTTTTAGACGCAAGCCCCTGGGGCTTGACGTGCCCCGCCCCGCTACGGTCGTCGAGTCGCCGCCTGGCATCGCGGCCCTCTTCGTCATTCGTTTCGATATCAAGGCCGGGTGAGGGATTCCAAGTCTGTTTTAACAGCAACCCACGCAACCTATTCTGCTTACTGACGGCTCTTCCGGAATATAGATACGTGATATCGTGGAAGCGTACTGTTCCCGGGGGTAAGTAGCACCCTGCTGCTTCAACGGTCCTCCCCGTGATAGCGTCGCCTAACCCAGCCGATCGTATAGTTGAAGTTGAAGGAGCTGTGGAGTACAAGTCGCTTCCATCTGGTCTGCACAATGTCTCAGAAGATCTGGTGTACGTATACTACGGCTTCGTCCGGTCATGAACGCTTGCTAATAGCTCGGTCTTGCCAGATACTTCGTCCACGAGCAATATGCTGGCATCAGCGCGTTTGTCAATTGGCCGGCTGAGGAAGCGGAGCGAAATGCAAAGATGTTTGCTATCGGGGTTCTCGTCCCATTAAGCTCCGGAAGATTGGGGAAAAGCTGGCGACATGCTCCCAAGCTCAAAGAACTAGCGGCGTAAGTTGGAATCCCATGCGCTGTCCTTTTGATCCGGCCGTTGACGCTTTCGTGATCGCTTCCAGAAACTATGCCGAGGATATGTCCAATACGCAACCTTTAACGGAGTACTGGGATAATTACGAGATTTGTGAAAGTGATTCTTCCGCTATGCCACCCGATTCCCCCATTGAGTCTCCTCTCAGTCTCCGGCTGCGGGCCCATGGTGATCTAAGAGATGCCGTCCATCGAACCCGCGCTTTCAGTGATGCAATCGTGTTGGAAACGCCCAGGCCGGCCCTGACGCCCTTCCACCCAGCTTCCTCGCTCCCTAATTTTCTAGATTCCTTCGGTCCTCTCCTATTTCCTCTGTACAGAGCAGCACTGCTGCGCAAAAGGATCCTTTTCATGGCTGAGGCGCCAGTTCAAGAGCCCTGTAGCTATGGTATGATTGCTATCCAATATCATTCCATCCATGCTTACAGTCAAATAGTGTACGATCTTTCTTTATTGGCCTCCTTACCTAATTCGCTCCTTCCTTTACTGCCGCAAAACGGTTTACCCTCTCCGCGACCTCGCCCATTGTTCAACGTCGGCATTCATGATATTCCTCACCTCTCGTCTTTTGTGGGCACTTCGGTCAATGCAGAACATGACGCAGCCTGGATTGCATGCAGCACAGACAGCGTTTTGACCATGAAGCCTGAGCTCTTCGATGTTCTTGTCACCTTACCTCCCGCTCACTCCAAGAACGCCGCAGAGAAGGTATTTCCTACCGTTTCCATCTTTCATACGCAACCGCCAAAGGGCAAGACGCCCCAATCCATCGAAGTCAGAGCAACCCAGCGCGACGCACGACGTTACGCTACCCTTCGCAAGGGTCTTCGACACGTAACCCAAGAAGAAGAAGCAGCATCCACTGAAGCCGACGACGACTCGGACGCAGCCTCGACGTACTCCTCCAGTCCCATTGTCGAACCTCTCTCATGGACACGCTTGGCATACACCTCCTTCATATGGTGGGCATCAGCCGGCGAGAAGCGTGACGGTCTCTCCGAAGAAGAGGAAGAAGAGCACCAAATGGAACAGGACACGCGCCTGCTAGCCAGTGTAGAAACCCTTCCCAGCCCACCCTCCGGATCTCTTGGCCGTCGAAGCATTCAACCGCAGGAATCGACCCAGCCGCCTGAAATCGCCCTAGTCGCGTACTTCCGTCGCCTCACAGCCCAAATCTTCATCACTCTATCCGACGTAGTAGCCCGGCACGATAGCCGCAATTCCCCCGATGACGATGAAGATGACGACGAAGAGATACCCGAAGAGGACACCATTCCTTACGAAGATGATCCAGAAGACGACGAAGGTCCCGACCCCTCCCTTACCATTGGCCGACAATCCACCCAAGAAGATGATTCCAGATCTCCGTTGCTACAACAGCAGACAGGGACCGGGTCGCGCGACACCAGAGCCTCCTATGACGATAGCGACCCAGTAAAGATCACTTCTGAAGATCTGACCGAGATGGGCCTGGATATCTGGAGCACAGCTGACCGTCTGTTTGTCGAGGAACTGGTTCACCTGTGGTGGGGTCGGAAGGCACGTGTGGACAGTGCGAGGATCAGATGTTGCGGTATTTCCATCATATAAACGGTGTATATGCTGGTTGGGCTGCAATAGCAGGGTGCATATTACTTCTTGTTCGTTTCTTCTTTCTATATTTCGAGACCGTCTTGTCTGGCACTATGTGTACGCATGAAAGTATATACGGGCCGATATTAATATTTATAGACTGTCTAGTCCATCTCTAGGAATGCTCATGCTAGGCTAATAGTGCTACTACTACTACTCAAATGACTCTTGTAATAAGAAGGCGAGTTCACGTTGAAATTGTCATGTCAATATCATAAAGGTTCTAGTCTTCATCCAAACAGCATCTTGAAATCCACCAATCAGGCATCGTAGAAATCAACCTATATACAAAAAAGGGTGGGTTCACCAAGCAAAGAGAATCAAAAAAAATCACTAGACAAAGGAGAGTAGAGAATGATCTAAGTGAATGTCAAGGCTGATAAGCGATGCTCATTCGCCATGGAGTTGGGATAAATGATAGAATTGACCAGAAGAACAAAGCATTCAAGTGAGAAAATTAACCTCTTGGTATACGCAAGAGGGAAATAAGTAATGGTCGTAGCTTTTTGCAATGGGCATAAGTAGAAAAGGACGCAAGAGAGCACCGTTTATGCCCAACAAAAATCAACATCCAAAAAGAGAAAAACGCCATTTCGCTCGGAGGACCAGGGTATCAAGAGAGAGTTGAGTCGTTAACCAAGAATATGAGGAATGAGAGATGATTTTGGATCGTTGAGTCAAGCGCACTGATCCTGGCTGTCATGTTCAGCCAGTGATGAGACGGCGGTTTCAGTAGTGGGACATATGGATAGGAGCGCTCATATCCCTCCGACTTCTGATGGAACCGTCGCTTGCATCTGGATTCTGGACGCCAGGGTACCGTCGAGCGCTCCGGACAGGAGTAACTCCCATGCCTCCCGAGCGAAACCCGCTTTCACTGGCACTGACAGACCTCTTCATGGTGTTTGCTCTCTCTCTCCGCGCTCTAATCTGAGCCAGTGCTTCTTCTCGGCTGATGGGTGTCCCAGGCACGTCGGAAAAGCGATTTGATCCCCCATCATCGCGCAGAGGAACCTTCGTGGGGTCATTGTGCCTCTCAGGGGTGCCGGCTTCATGTCCAATGGGCATCACAGGATCCCATGGCACATCAACAACCGCTGGCGAGGGGTGGCCTTTCGGAGTAGCTTCACGATCCGTTATAGAATCAAACGGAGCCTGGCGCTGAAGAGACCCATACTTCGGGGCAGGGCTACCAGACATCACACGGGCGTCTATTCCGTGTTCAGCGTAGGCTGCTGGTGACTGATGGTCGTTTGCAGTAGCCTCGTTGGCCTTTCGGGGAGATCCTCGTACAGGAGAAGGGAAGGTGTGGAAGGTTCCAGTGGCAGGTGAGAATGTTATCAAAGGTTCCTCCGGAGGCTTATCGTCGTCGTCATCGTCAACATCCTGGATCTCCTCGACCTCTTCAACGATTTCATCCACATCTTCATCGACATCATCCCCGGCCACCTCGCGCTCGGCTGCTTCTTCCCCGGCAGGATCCTCCATCAGTATTTGTTCCTTGACACTTGTCACATATCTAGGCTCGCCTTTAGGAGTATGAGACGGACTTGGCTCCTCTGGTGCAGCAAGTGCGTTCTGGTCATTTTTGTGATGTTTTGGGTGTTCCAGCTCATACTTTTTCGTCGTATCCACGCTTTGCGGTTCATGGGTATGAGGAACGCTTTTCTGCTCTGCCAAGCGGCAAGTGCAACGTTTAAAATGGCACTCCAGGCGCAAGAATTCGAGCATTCCCTCGGCGTCGACTCTGAGTTGACGCTCGCGCCTGAGGGTCTCCTCCAACTCAGCGATTTGTTCCTCATGTACATCGAGTGTCGTGATCTCCGCGGCCTCCTTTCTAGGAGTTACGTCTGACATCCTTTGCCTCTTGGGAGGTGTATCCTTGACCGGTGAAGATTCAGCGACATTGGCTTGAGGCGGGTTGGCTATTTCCTCAGCAGAACGTTTGGGTCTCCGAGGGGTAGGTGTCAACAAGAGATTGAAATCGCCTTCAGTCAGCGAAATTCGTCCAATATCGTTCTTCTGCTGCGCTTGCGCTTCGAGCTTCTGCGAGTGGTTGTTGGCCTCGGCGGCCCGTAGCTGTTCTTTAAGGACCTCCATCTCCTCCGTGAGACCAGCAATAGCATAAGCGCGTTCGAAAGCCTCCTGTTTTGCTTGTTCTTTTGCTGCTCGCTCTGCCTGGGCCTCGTCCTTGTACCCTTTTGCTTCGTTTCTTGCGTTTTTCAGCTCCTCCTGTGTTTTCACCAGAACGGAGCCAGCTCGAAAAGCTTCCTTCCTCGCCTTCCTAATTTCTTTTTCGAAAATTGATCGCTCGTGGGCCTGGCGTTCTTTTGTTGTTTGCAGTTCTTCCAGCAGGGACTCCAGTCTTTCACTTATCCGACGCTCCCGCGACTGGGCTTCAGAAAGCTGAGCGGAAACATTGGCCAACGCCGACTCAGCCTCTTCGCGCCCAAGGATAGCCCGCTGGAGAGCTGCCGTAGATGCTGCTGAAGGCTGTGAACCCTGCGCGGGGCTGTTTCCTCGCGACAAGTTGTTCAGATACGCGACCTTGGCCTGTACATCGGTGAGTCCCCGGGGAGTCTTCCGCTGAATGTTGAAAATATCCGATGACATTGAGGGTGAGCCAAGTCCGATCTGCTGGTTCATCCGGTCTGGTGACAGGGGATTGAGGGCCTTTGTCGGGCTCGGCGTCGCGCTCGATGGAGAATCCATCGCGGCAGTATGTGCTGTTGCTGTGGGTGGTTAGTGTAATAAAATGATGCGTTCACTCAAGACTCAAACATGACAGTCGTATCTCGAGGGATTGTGAAACTAGTAGGTGCCGAAGGAAGCCCCGTGGAAAATCCACCTGGAGTGGAGGTGAGAGGAGAGTAGTGCTCGGTTGATGATCCCCTAATCGGTGACGCACCCACAACAATCAACCGATCCCGCCAATTCCACGCTTGTTTGTTGCTCGCGCCGTAGTCCCGTGACCGTTGCCCGGGACAACTATAATTAGCCGTATTGGGAAGGCGGGGTTCACGTGTCACAGAAACTTCCACTAGTCCCAGATAGGCAACCAGCGCATCCAGTGGTCTGTGCGTCCACTGCTTGTGATGCCATCAGTTGCCCACGCTTATGAGATTGTGGGTGCTGTGTTCTAGACTCGCAGATAATTTGAAGGTCCTGGACTGCACTGAGATTGGCTTCTGCAAATTTCGGTACTTCTTCCAGGAGCCTTTGTGGAATTGAAATCCCCTGCATGTGCATCACCCTGTAGGATCAATCTGCGACAGCTGCATATATTTTCTGGGTGCAACGCCAATGTGGGACATAGTAATTGTCAACACCGACCATGCATGAAATCATCACCCTACAGCTCGGTCAACGAGCTAATTACCTGGCCACACATTTTTGGAATCTCCAGGTTAGTGAGTCAATAATCATGCTGCGCTTCTCATCAAATATGCATCTTATAGCTGACCTTTCTGGCAGGAATCCTACTTCACTTACAACGAGGAAGAGGAATCTCCAGTAGACCATGATGTCCATTTTCGCCCAGGCGTCGGCGCCGATGGGTCGGAAACATACACCCCTAGGACTGTCATATATGATCTGAAAGGTGGCTTTGGCACGCTCCGCAAGTACAACGCTTTGTACGAGTTGACTGAAGATGCCACCCCGGGCCAGGGTCTATGGTGGGTTTTCACCTTCCTACGTACTCTCTTTTATCCGATGCAATATTAACAATAGGATTGTAGGGATGGAAAGGAGATTTTACAACAGCAAGCGCCAATTCCCCAGAGTGACTACCAGAAGAGCCTCGACGCGGGGCTACCTGCTCCAACGCTCTCTGCAGAGACAGTAAGGTATTGGTCGGATTATAACCGACTGTTCTATCACCCCCGCTCCATTGTGCAGCTCAACGACTATGAGTTGAACTCCAAAATCATGCCTTTTGAGGATTGGACTATTGGCGAAGAACTGTTCAATGAGCTCGACAAGGAGCATGACTTGCTCGACCGAGATGTCAGACCTTTCGCAGAAGAATGCGATCAGCTGCGTGCACTGCAAATATTCACCGGCTCTGACAACGCATGGGGCGGCTTTGCTGCAAAGTACATCGACAGGATTAGGGACGAATATGGCAAGAAGTCCGTCTGGGTTTGGGCCATCGAGAACGGAAAAAAGGTCGATCGGGTGAGTACTTCTACGATATGTTCTAGGTCTATGTGAAGCTTACACTGCATCATATGGCAGCAAACTCAGTTCAAGAGGGATTTGAACAAAGCTCGGTCTGTACATGCCATCTCCACACAGGCATCGCTGTATGCGCCCATTATCGACCCTCCAAGTCGAATCCCCCGATCTATCTATCTCGATCCTCGATCAGAATGGTACACCTCGGCCTTGGTTAGCGCCGCCATGGAAAGCGTGTCACTTCCCACGCGACTGCGTCCATATCACGACTTTGAGGCGTCCCTGGCAGGTGATGACAGTATCCATAAGATATTCGAGCTGCAATCTACGATCGTGCACGATGGTGAAGATGCCGCCAAATCGCCTACCAAACCATCGGATGATAGTGATGAGAAAGAGCCTGGAAGCTCGCCGATCAAGAAAGACTTTGATCTGGACTTCACCTACGATGGGCTGACCTGCCAAAAATCCCACCATGTCTTCAACCAGCTTCAAGTTTCACGGGGAGTTGCCGATCGTGAGAATGAGTCGGGCGGGGAGGACCAGGGTATCCTCCGCAGAAAACGACACTTTAACTCAGAACCAATGTTCCAGAGGTCAGACAAGCCCGCTGAACTCGTTCCATGCAGTCACATCGTTAACATTACATATAGGTTTCATACGACCCTACCTTTCCCGGTACTGGACAGCTTCCCTCAGAATATGTTCCCGGAACTCAGATCGAAGGAGAAAATCAGTATTCTTGCCGCATTGACTGTCTCTTCGCGAACGGCAG
The DNA here is from genome assembly GCF_003184625.1 of Aspergillus neoniger CBS 115656. Classification (NCBI taxonomy): domain Eukaryota; kingdom Fungi; phylum Ascomycota; class Eurotiomycetes; order Eurotiales; family Aspergillaceae; genus Aspergillus; species Aspergillus neoniger. Next base: position 284,393 of record NW_020291129.1, read on the forward strand.
AGAGACTGAAAGTCTATGAGACATTGGCTGGACGAGTGGCTGGCGTGGATGAGCGGGAAACTTTAGTCAATGGGTTGGGCGAGATCCGCGAGACATACGAGACAGGATGGATGAGCGATTCTGACTTCGACGATGACTAGCCTTATAAGAAAAAGATGTAGCTCACACTTGCATCGTACTTTGTAACATCATTGATCACACCTTGCAGATGGAAATATTTAGTTGGACCCTGAAGCAGCGGAATGCTTTTAAGCACGCCGATCGGGGCGGCGATCGGCGGGGGCAAACAGAACAAACAGCGAACCGGTCGGCCAAACGTGGCCTCTGTGCAATCATCGCGCCTTTCATTCATCGCGAATCTCATTTCTTGGTCCTACTTTCGCTTACTGCCAGGTGGCCAGTAATTCCAACTGTGATTGTGGCCTAGATGACTCTGTCGTTCTAGATCTTGCGTACGTGGTCTGTTTCCGTCCACAATGCTTCCCTCCAGCCAGCTAACCGGCTCATAGTTCACGACAGCTACTTTCACTATTCAGCCCACCTCCAGACCCTGAATCAAACCTATTCGATGTACCAATAGCTGTTTTCACCAATCGCTCTTTCAAAATATAACCGAGAGAAGAAAAGTTGTTACTTCATATATCGGATGGGGAATTATTGAATTTTTGTAATAAGCAGAAGGTATGCGACAATGTGTGGAGGACGACTATCAGGGACAGAAGGATTTACTGACTCTTGAAGCATCAGAATTATACAGACCATGGCTCCCGGCAGCCAGCGACGGTCCTATGCCTCGCTCACCTCCCTCCCCGTACTCTCCCTAATTCTACCGTTTCTCCTCTTTGTCCTCAGCTTTCCTTCCCCGGCCGCGGCTGCGGGTTCCGCAGTCCTTGGTATCGATGTCGGTACAGAGTATCTAAAAGCTACGCTCGTCAAACCCGGAATTCCGCTTGAGATTGTTCTCACCAAAGATTCGAAGCGCAAGGAGTCGGCCGCTGTAGCGTTCAAGCCTACCCGCGAGGCCGATGCCTTGTTCCCCGAGAGATTCTACGGTGGCGATGCCTTGGCGCTAGCGGCACGGTATCCCGATGATGTCTACTCGAACCTCAAGACTCTGCTTGGACTTCCTTTCGATGCGGACAATGAGTTGATCAAAAGTTTCCACAACCGCTATCCTGCCTTGCGCCTGGAAGAAGCGCCCGGAGACCGTGGCACGGTTGGCCTGCGAAGCAACAGACTAGGAGAAACCGAAAGGAAGGATGCCTTCCTTGTTGAGGAAATCCTGGCCATGCAGCTGAAGCAGATCAAGGCCAATGCCGACACTCTGGCTGGAAAGGGATCAGACATTACGGACGCCGTGATCACTTACCCGTCGTTCTACACCGCCGCGGAGAAGAGGAGTCTGGAATTGGCCGCGGAGCTGGCAGGTTTGAATGTCGATGCATTCATCAGCGATAATCTCGCGGTCGGGTTGAACTACGCAACCAGCCGCACGTTCCCCAGTGTTTCGGATGGCCAGAAGCCTGAGTACCACATTGTCTACGACATGGGCGCCGGCTCTACAACTGCCAGTGTCCTTCGCTTCCAAAGTCGCTCGGTGAAGGATGTGGGACGATTCAACAAGACCGTCCAGGAAGTCCAGGTTCTCGGAACCGGCTGGGACAAGACTCTTGGAGGAGATGCCCTGAACGATCTGATTGTTCAGGATATGATCGCCAGCCTCGTCGAGGAAAAGAAGCTCAAGGACCGGGTTTCCCCGGCTGATGTCCAGGCCCACGGAAAGACCATGGCGAGACTCTGGAAGGATGCGGAGAAGGCTCGTCAAGTTCTCAGTGCAAACACTGAGACGGGCGCCTCTTTCGAGAGTCTTTATGAAGAGGATCTCAACTTCAAGTACCGTGTCACCCGCGCCAAGTTCGAGGAGCTCGCGGAGCAGCATATTGCACGTGTCGGAAAGCCCCTGGAGCAAGCTTTGGAGGCTGCTGGACTGCAGTTGAGCGACATTGACTCCGTTATCCTTCACGGTGGCGCCATCCGCACACCGTTCGTGCAGAAGGAGCTCGAGCGGGTTTGCGGTTCTGCCAACAAGATTCGCACCAGTGTCAATGCGGATGAAGCCGCAGTGTTCGGCGCTGCCTTCAAGGGAGCCGCTCTGAGCCCTAGCTTCCGCGTTAAGGACATTCGAGCAAGCGATGCCTCGAGCTACGCTGTCGTGCTCAAGTGGGCTTCCGAGTCTAAGGAGAGACAGCAGAAGCTTTTCACTCCCACTTCCCAGGTCGGCCCCGAGAAACAGGTTACCGTGAAGAACTTGGACGACTTCGAGTTCAGCTTCTACCACCAGATCCCCGTTGACGGCAATGTCGTCGAATCCCCAATCCTGGGTGTGAAGACACAGAACCTCACTGCCTCTGTTGCTAAATTGAAGGAAGACTTCGGTTGCACGGCTGCCAACATCACCACCAAGTTCGCCATCCGCCTGAGCCCTGTCAACGGACTTCCTGAAGTCGCCAGCGGTACCGTCAGCTGCGAGGTGGAGTCTGCCAAGAAGGGAAGCGTGGTCGAAGGTGTCAAGGGATTCTTTGGCTTGGGTAACAAGGATGAACAAGCTCCTCTCGGAGAGGAAGGCGAGCCCAGCGAGTCCATCACTCTTGAGCCCGAGGAGCCTCAAGCCGCGACGACTTCCTCGGCAGATGACGCTACCTCCACCACAACTGCCAAGGAGAGCAAGAAGAGCACACCCGCAACCAAGCTGGAGTCAATCTCTATCAGCTTCACCTCATCTCCCCTGGGAATCCCCGCCCCCACCGAAGCCGAACTCGCTCGCATCAAGAGCCGCCTGGCTGCCTTCGACGCCTCGGACCGTGACCGTGCCCTGCGTGAAGAAGCCCTCAACGAACTGGAATCCTTCATCTATCGTAGCCGCGACCTAGTCGACGACGAGGAATTCGCCAAGGTAGTGAAGCCTGAGCAGCTGACCACGCTGCAAGAGAGAGCCTCCGAAGCCAGCGACTGGCTGTACGGCGACGGCGACGACGCGAAGACCGCCGACTTCCGCGCGAAGCTCAAGTCCCTGAAAGAGATCGTCGACCCAGCCCTCAAGAGAAAGAAGGAGAACGCGGAGCGCCCGGCCCGCGTTGAGCTCGTGCAGCAAGTCCTGAAGAACGCCAAGTCCGTCATGGACGTGATGGAGCAACAGATTCAGCAAGACGAGGACCTCTACTCCTCCAGCGTCGCAGCATCCAGCTCTTCCTCTTCCACAACCGAGTCCTCGACCTCCTCATCCACCACCACTGAATCCTCTTCTTCCGTCGACCTCGACGAAGACCCCTACGCCACCACCTCCACCTCATCCACCACTAAGACCGCCTCGGCCACCACAACCCCCAAGCCCAGCGGTCCCAAATACTCCATCTTCCAACCCTACGACCTAACCAGCCTCTCTAAGACCTACGAATCCACCAACACCTGGTTCGAAACCCAGCTCGCTCTCCAGGAGCAGCTCACCGTGACCGATGACCCGGCCCTCCCCGTCGCCGAACTCGACACCCGTCTCAAGGAGCTCGAGCGCGTCCTGAACCGCATCTACGATAAGATGGGCGCGGCGGCAGCCAAGTCCGGAAAGGAGCAGAGCAAGAAGAACAACAACAACGGCAAATCGTCGAAGAAGGAGAAGGCTAAGGCGCAAGAGGAGCAGAAGAAGTCTGCTAAGGAAGAAGAGCAGAAGGAAGATAAGAAGGCTAACCGCAAGGATGAGCTGTAAATCGAGCGGCAGCTTGGTCTTCTGATACATGGGAATTGAGGTAATCGGTTCCCAGAGAAATAAAGTAAAAATACTAGGAGTTCGGATTGAGCGTTACTACTGCCACTTTCGTTGTTTTTTTCTTGTTGTGATGTGATGAATTCATTTACACGCTGATTGAAGAAGTCCCTGTCGGGGGATTATTGGTCGGTGTTATGTGAACTATACTACTATAGATAGAATTGACTTGACTGTTCATTTAAATTTTTTTGGAAGTTTCTTCGATTTATTATTCATGCAATTCAGATTCAGGTCTGCTGCATGGGTGCTGGCTATTGTATTAGCCTAACTAGGAAGGTTGAACAGGTAGAGTCATCGCAATCGGGTTATATGTACAGGGTGCTTGATAACAAACAACAGGAATGTAGAGCAAGCAGGGGTCAAGTAAGAATATGCATAGAAAAAACAAACAGAGATAGGGAAAGAAACACAACGGGCGAAATAACGAACAGTATGCATGATGCATCAATTCAAGCATCCGGCTTGTCTTCCAGCACATAGAACCAGCCTATGGTACTCTGTGTCCCCAAGGAACATTGCACGCAAACGAAAAGCACAACAGATAATAGTACAACCACCCAAACCCAGCCCAACCCACGTTAACTCCGGCTAATAAGATAATCCAGAAACGACGAGAGAAATAATGGGAAAGCCCCGGCAATAGTAACAACATGTTTACATCCCACCCATCTCAATCTCCGAGCTTCGACTCACAGAGCCATACTCCATATCCACCTCCTCGCGACTGCGCAAGAAGGAAGCCTCCTCAAAGTCATCAATATCCATACCCATGCCCTCAGAAATAGTGGCATGTTTCCGCAGCGTCACGAAGCGTCTTCGCTGCTGATTCAACTTGGGCGCAAGGATGGTTCGGCCCATGAGAGTAGCATTGTGTGTAGATAGATCCAAACCCGAAGCAGCAACGTCATCATCCTCACTCTCGTCGAGGTCAAAGTCCGTATCATAAGAGCGTTTCTGACCACCGGCGTTGGACTCCTGGCTGCTGGAGGGGAGGGAGAAAGCGTCGCCTTCGTCATCGGTGATAAGGTTCATGGGTGCGGAATGACTGCGCATGCCGCTGTAGGGAGCCAGCTCGGAGAAACTGGGGTCGGACTTCGCCAGACGAGTCTTGTATCCCTCTGCGACGGATTTACGAACGCGCATGCCGACGGAGAGGAGGGAGGCTTGGACTTTGGTGGGGACGATGGGGGTGGGGGAGCAGGTTGCGGCGGAGTAGTGGTTGTGAGAGAGATGGTGGGTGCGGTCGGTGGTCACGTTGTCATTGTCTTCTGAGGGAGGTGTAGATGTAGTTGAGAAGAAGCTAGTGATTGGTGGCTGAAAGCGTCTGCGTTTGGAGGCCAGGTCGGAGGCCTTGGTGGTGGTGGTGGTGGTGGTGGTGGTGGTGGTGGTGGGGAACTGGAGGGAGGGGGACATGTTGGACTGTATTGGATAGAGACAGACGGGACTTTTGTCTATGCGGGGAGTGGAGAAGTTGTAGTGGTCTAGTCTGTTTGTATGCTCGTGGGGGACCACTTAGGTCTAAAAGGACGGCTTCTGATTTGACAGGGGATATAGTTTGGAATGTGTGATGTAGTAAGAGAAAATGCAAGGGCTGTGGAGGGGAGAGGGGGAGAATAGAATCTCTAATAGCAGAAGAGGAAGAAGAGAAAAGAAAGAGGCTGGGGAGGGAAAGAACCCGAGCCACGGAACGCGACGCGCCACGACGCGCCCGGCACGTGTCACTTGTCAATTTATCCTCTTTGGGACCGACATGGAAATACTCCATATTCCATGGATTTGATGGAAGTGCACATAATTAGAATATTTGAGGTAGTCTTTGAACTACGGATTATATCCTAATAGTTTTGTGGGGAGTGCACATAGTTACTAGAACATGTCTAATAGTTCGGTCATTGCAGAAGAGCTCTATATACAAAAAGGCACGCTTTTTAGGACATCCAAAGGAGAGGAACCAAGAGGCTCGATGATACAACAGTAACTAGAACATGGAACGAAACAATAGATCTACGATAGGGTATCACCATATATACCTTAACCAATGTTTCCTCTGCGACCTCCCCGCTTGGCCCGATCATGATGAGCCTTGAGGACGGCGCGGGTTTGCACCAAACTCCGCTTGTTCTTGCTCTTGGCCTTACCCAGGGTCATCAAGAAGTTCTTCTTGCGCGCCTTCTCCTTGTTGGTCGTACTCTTGCCCTGATCCTGCTTGCGCTCCTTGCGCTTGGCCGTTATACTCTTGTGCTCAGACCGATCAGTCTTGCCTTCCTTGGCATGAGCAATCCGCTCCTCGCGCGTGGCCTTGCCGGCAGAGAGAGCAGCCAGGCCCTCGATCTCTTCAGCCGTCAGAGGATCGTCACGATCACGCTTCTTGGCGCCTGGCACGAGTGAGTTGATGGCGGCTTCATTGCGCAGCTCCTGGAGCTTGGCCAGGTCAGCCGGGGTGAGAATGCGAGTCGTTGCAAGCTTGGAGAACTTGGCCTCAGCAGACTCTTCCTTCGATTCTTCCTCCTTCTCCGCCTTATCATCACTGCTGCTTTCACTGGACTTGGCCTTCTTGGCGGGAGGTCCGTCTTTCTCGTCCTCGGAATCGCTGATGTCGATTTCAGCGTCGCTCTGCACATTGATCCAGTCGCCCGAGTCGTCGCTGTCCTCATCATCTTCCACATTCCAGGATGCCCAGTTGTCCTCCTCGCCTTCCTCCTCATCATCAGAAGCATCGGAAGCCAAGCCCTTCTCAGCTCTCCTCTTCCGGCGCTCCTCCTCCTTCCATTTTTCCAGGAGCTCCAGACCCTCGATGCCACCGGCCTCTTGTTCCGCGAAGCGCTTCTCTTTCCTCTCTCCAGCCTTAAGGCCAATGGAAGCGTCCTTGCCGCGGTCCCGTCTCTTGAGCATCTCAGGGTTAACCTCCCGGAACAGACTGAGCAGACCTCGACCCGCCATCATGACACCCTTATCCTTACTCTTACGGTACATGACAAGATCCTGCAACAAGGTCTCATTCATGGCGAGTGGCTGTCGTGCGCAAATCTCTCGGATAGCGTTAAGACCGGCCGATGCGACCTCAGACGCTGAGGCTTCCGAGACGAACTCATTTGCGATCTTCTGAACCAAGGGCTCCAGGTCATCCGGTGGGACCAAGTCGTGGGATGCTTGCGCCAGCGAAGCCAAGAACGACGTGACGGATGGCTGACGGGGAGTCAGGAATTTCTGGAAGTAGGAGTAGAGGTGCATGATATGCAGTTTATGCAAGCCGACAAGGCGGGTCACCAGCTGAAGCACCATAAGCTTTTGGTCCAAGTTGAGCTTGGACTTGGTGCTCTGCAAATGCTTCGAGAACAAGGACTCGGCGTAGCCCTGGGGATCGTGGAGAAGATGCAAAGCGGAGAAGTTCAGAGGATGCGGCTGGTTCTTCTTGCGCTCCCTCTTCTTTACGGTTGCCTTGGCCTTCTCAACCGCACGGGACTTCTTTCTGGTCTTCTTGTTGATGCCGACTTGATGCTTTACTCGCCCCAAGTCAATGGCTTCTTCGTCACTGCTCTCATCTTCCATTTCTTCGCGCTCTTTGTCACCACCCAAGAAGAAGCGAACACCGCCAACGATGACTTTTTCGTTCGATGCCAGACTGGCTTCCTTCATGACCTCAACAGCCTTGGCATCGGTCCAGATCTGGCGCTTCCACAGTTCGCGCGTAAGCTTGATAGCCCACAGGCCCTTAGAAGAAGTCCGGTCCGACGTCACCAAGTTGAACAGGACGGTCTGCATGGTGCGGTTAAGCTTGTGGTTCGTGGTCTTCGCATTGGCCTGACGAAGGTCCATGAGGATCTTTTGGAAGATCAGAGCTCGTAGGGTTTTGCTGGGGGTGGAAATAAGGATAGGGAACAGAGTCTGAAGCAATCTGGAGATATGATGCCAATTAGCAACCAGCCACATGCGCATCTGGCAGTCCATGGATAAACATACGTCGCCGAGTCCAACAATTCCTTCTTCCTCAGAAGCACCAAGCTACCGACGATCTTTTCGCGCAACTCTGGCTGAAGGATCAGATGGTGCTGGCTCAAGATATCCATGAGCTGCTGAGGGAAGTCCTTCGTAATCTCGGGGTAGCAGTCGGCCACATGAGCAATGAAGTCGATCAATTCTCGAAGAGATATCAAACCCGTCTCTGTGGTCGACGAAGGCGCGGTCATGAAAATTTCTCGGTGACTCTCATATTGGTAGTGCTGAGCGCGGAAGTCTTCAATGTAGGATCTTCACCAGTAAGCGACAGTTAGCAAGCCATTCTGATATCATTGGCATCTAATCGCATTGTTCATAGTAAAACATACTTGGGATCTCTCCGAATCTTGTGCTGCAGGTTGGGCCTATGAGAAGCAGTGAGTTAGCGACAGGCGAAATTCTTCGTCTTGGGGAGGGGGTTCCGTAGCCACACAGCGACGGTATAAGATCACTTACAGATCAGCCTCGACCTTTTCCAAGGCTCCTAACTTTCTTTTCACCATCTTTGCGTATTATAGTGGTGAAACTGAGGGGATGAAGTGGGTGGTTGAGGGAAAAGAAAGGCGGGCGACGGTTGCCAGGGCCGATAACAGAGCCCCGAACATTTTTTTTTCGCAGCGACGGGTCTGGCCTATCGATAAGCCGCAGCCAGCCCTTGGGACTTGCCAGCACGGGCACTTCTGCACAAGGACTCTGATTATCATGGTCTCTGCAATACTAAGCGTTTACGGGTTGTAATCTACTGGGAACCTAGAACACTTTCTTTGTGCTCCTTGACATGTTCAGTGTTTTGAGTCTACGTTTGCGTAGTTCGTCGCCACATCGGAGGTGGCAGTGGAACGATGGTTGAAACAGGGAAATCTTTTTCGTGTAAAAAATAGATAAAGGTATTGACTTCACAAGCCAGAGGTCTTCATGATCGCATCTCAACTACTGTAGAAGAAAGCCGTCCGATTCTCTCATTTTTAGGATCTCGCTCCCTCCCGTGACTGTTTTCAGGTATGTACAGTCGCGCAGATGCATGCAAATCGACTGAATCCTAATAAACCCCCCGTCCACTCCAGTACACGCAAAACCAGGACCAAACGGAGAATACGCCCAAAATTCCCACTTTACCGGTTGGACTTGGCAACACGCTCGAGCTCGTCCTTCTTCTTGATGGCGTAGGAGTTGGAGGAACCCTTGGCGGCGTTGATGAGCTCTTCAGCCAGGCACTCAGCAATGCTCTTGATGTTACGGAAAGAGGCCTCGCGAGCACCGATGGTCAGGAGGGCAATAGCCTGGTTGACACGGCGGAGGGGAGACACATCGACGGCCTGACGACGGACGGTACCAGCGGAACCGATACGGGTGCTGTCTTCGCGAGGACCGCAGTTGACGATAGCGTCAACGGCGACCTGGAGAGGGTTCTGGTCGGTCATGATGTGGATCTACAAAGGATTACCCGGTTAGTTTTCTGTGTCTGGTTGTGGTTTGCGAGCCCTAGCCGTTTCTGCGTGCAGAAGGCATTGGGAAATATGAGAGGTGACGTACGATCTCGAAGGCGTGGGCAACGATGCGGACAGCCATGAGCTTCTTTCCGTTGTTGCGGCCGTTCATCATGAGGGAGTTGGTCAGGCGCTCGATGATGGGGCACTGAGCCTTGCGGAAACGCTTGGCAGCATAGCGGCCAGCGGAGTGAGGAAGGTAGACAGGGGAGCGGATCTGGACGTAGTCGCTATTGAAGGTGAAGCCGAGTCAGCAAATCTCGTTTCTGTGCCAATTCGCAAATTTTTTTTTCCATCGTGATTCCCTTCGCAGATATCCCATTTTGTCGTGCGTTTTCCTCCGTGCATGTCGAGTCCATTGTCTCCCAACAGATGCTGGCGTTTTCCACCGGTCGACACAAAACCCATGCTCGTAGAACAATCAAAATCGCGATGAATTGGGGAGCACCTACGTCAAGGAGATGTCCCTGATCTCAACATCCTCGTAGCTCCACTTGTTGAACAGCTTCACGGATCCCATCTCCGCGATAGCCTCCTTGGGCAGGACCTGGAAGGCCGCAGCGGGGTTTTCGACCTCGACTTCGCCGTGTTCAGACATTTTGGTCGACGTATGCACCTGTTGCCGAGGGAGGGATACGTGTAGGTGGCGGACGGTGTCGTTGGTGATCCTTCAACGTCGACGAATACAGTCGGGCGGCTGAAATGTGTCGCTGAGCGCAAGGAAATTCGAGGTGCGCCTCGCTTAGCGGGTGGTGGGTTAGGGCAGGACTGACCGCCAATGGGGCGGGTGGTGTCATGTGATGGTCACATCTGGATTCTGGCACCCTATCCCAAGCTAGGACTAGCGCTGGATGCCCCTACAATACTGTTCACCAATGCTCCGCTTCCAACCCGCCATATCATACATGGATCTAGATACAATCTTAGACTGTCATCAGTTCTCTACCGGATACGTTCAAAAAGTGAGCATACTTTTGTATGCACCGAAGCGAAATTTCATGCAATAAGGTTACGTTGTCATCACTTCCTACGCTGTTCCACTTTGCTTGAATCGTCCATCTTGACGAAGGATATCTTGGACACCGAATCAGCTGTTTATCAAATTCTCATCTTTAGCCATAATTCAAGGACTATGTTGAAACTTTTCCGGCCTATATGCATTCAAAGCGTCGCTTACTTTAAGGTATTAAGCGCTGCACAATATCCAACCGGCTTTGAGGGAAATCAACAAATATTTGGCGCTCACTTTTGACTCTCCGCCTCCATGTTTCCCCAAGCAATACACCCACAAGGGATCTCAATGTGCATTAGATATTTTCCGTTGACTTTCCTGTACTATACAGATACGCAACAATGGTTTATCTCTGGATTTAGCGGACGCCTCGCCTCATATAGGCTATTTTGCATAGCGCATTATGGAAAGCAAAAAAAAGCACACAAGATGCTTACCACATGGCCTAGACAAGACATGTCCTATTCGTGATTCCAGTACAATGTAATTACCTATATAGGTGCTAAATGTAGTGACATAGCAGAACGTACAGTAAAGCCTAGGAGCTCAAGAACACATACTATTATCTTAATTAAATACGAACAATTCAGGGAACTGCGGCAGGTGTTAAAGTGTTGTTATTATTTCACTTATATAGTCCTACTGGTTACTGATCTTGAAGCTACTTGATAAAACAACACATTCAAGGTACTTTCCTACTCAAGTGTTGGTTCAGCGTTAGGTCGCGCATGCCGCCTGCTATGTGGGTTGGCCTTCTGGGAACCCGTATCCTGCTCTCAGCAGCTCGGCTCAACATTAGTAGTATGATGAAGTTTTCACTCTGATATGAGTTCTCTTTCAATGAATGCAACTCTGAAGCTGGGATGCTATTACATGCACTGTTCCCCGACTTCTTTCTGTATAGTGACATGCATTGCACTTGTGAGGTCGTGTATCCCTGGGGGAACACCAATAAAACAGAAGTATTTCTAGAATGACTTATCCTCCATTAACGGCTTTGTTTCGATAAAGATACTGATTCGAGTTTTATACATATGAAGTAGTTAGCCCAAGAGCCTTCTCTGAAAGGACAAGCTAGATGAAGTCGAGTTATCTTCATATAGGACAGCTCTGCATGAACTACCCTTCTGTCTCGCGCATGTCTTTGAAGAATATGATCAGCTAAGTGTGGGAAACGGCCTAGATCCGTTGCCTAGGCATAATAGTACTGAGAGAATGCATCACATGAGCAAGCTTGACAGCTTCTTACGCAAACGATCAATCATTTCCGTAAACTGTTCAAATATTGCCGAGACGCACAAGCGAGAAATGAGGCCGGGAATCTTTGTGTAAAGAATTTTCCAAGAGCTGCCATCAGCATAAAGAGTGGCGCCTTCGCATAGCTGAGCTCCCGTTATTGTCTCCAGCTGCTTCTCTCCTTATATTCGTTCAGTAATAATGTCTCCGGTCTGCTTTAATACCAAGGGGAGTTCTCCGATAATTATCTGGATAGAGAACCTGAGTACTCCTGGCATACGGTTTAGGCATATCCTTTGGCCATCGGAAAAAGGTAAGTGAATAACATGAACTTGGATGATCATACTCCTTTTTTGCCCTACGTTGATGTTGAGAGAACCTTGGCGCCGGGACCAATAGCAGTAGACGACCCCACCACGGACTGACAAGCCAATAGTACAGCGGAGACCCTCTTTTGATTTCGGAGTCTTCAATACCGAGGATGGAGATAGCGTCGTCGGTCGAACATTCGAAGGTGGTTAGCACGCGCAGTGGATATAAGAGATCATGATGGCCTCATCTACCTAGGTGTCTTTATGGAACCGTCATAATTTAGTTTTTCATTTGAAGAAGCTAAGTGCTTTTAGCACGATGTCCACAACCGCTGTTGCACCGAATTTTGGTTTGCCGCTAAAGCGGCGACAGCTGGAGCGTTATTAGCGGGCTTGCGGAGGATATCGAATAAAAATAGGCACACTGGCTTGTGCTACCGAGGGCGTAAGATATCAGGCACAAACGGGATAATCAAGTAACACACAGGGGCGTAGCGAGACATATTCCCGAGTCAGATTGGATGGATAAGATATGTGAGAATGAGGTGTAACCCTGTCATTTCAGGTCCGAGTACCAAAAGGAGGGTGCAGACCGTCGACATCCACCTGTTCGTGGTGTGAAGCGGACGATCCTCGTGCTCTCCGGATGCCGAGATTGTTTGCTCTTTCTCCTCCTGACGCGTGGCGGTGCACGTCCATCTGAGCATGTGATTGGCTGCACATTCTGCGTGCCCGGCCCGCCTCACCGGCCCTAGCCGCCGCGGCAGGTGACGTTGTGGCTCATCAGGCGCGGAGAAGCGACAAGACAAACTCCCGGATTCCCCATCCATCTACTGGGACATCGCAAGGGGCTGCTCGACTCTCCGAAGTCTCTCGTTCCCCCCTCAGCCTCTTTCTGACCCCTCCCTCTTCTCTCCCCCTCCTAAGGGACCCTGCAATGAGGGTGCCGTTTACCCTGGCCGTTCAGCATCCCCGAGCCTTCGAATGAAAGCCCCTCGATTTGTCTACCCTCAACGCTTCTGCAATCATGGCGGACGACAATCCCGAGCTTCACGCCGCTCTGCGCGACCTTGATAAAGAATTGGAGGTATGCAAGAGATCCTGGCAACCTATAGTTTTACCCCGCAGATTCGCGGTTCTGTGGACAGATCCAACTAACCTTTCACTGCTTATCAGGAAGGTGATATTACGGAGAAGGGGTAAGCAAACTCGTCTTTATCTGTATTCAGACAAACTATGGATTTGAGTGTGAAACTTTAGCCCTAGCAAATGGTCTACCTGATCGCCCGTGCAGGCGGCTCAAATATATATACCGATAGACGGTTGGGACTGACTTAGTTTAAAGATACCAGAAACGGCGCACCGTTCTCCTGTCGCAGTTCTTTGGCCCTAATATGAAGCTGGATTTCGGCGCACCCACGTCAAGGGATGGAACTTCATCACTCACAAGCTCAACCCATCCTCCACAAGCCATCCTCAACGTCCGACCCCCAACGGCGGAGTCCACAACCCTGGGCGACTCGTCGCAGTCCTTTGCCAATGGGCGTGATAGTTACAACAACGGAAGTTTCGGATATGAGCGCAGGGTTAGTGGGGATACACAGGGCTCATATGATAGAGAGAGCATGCTGCTGCCCGCTGATCGAGCCCCCTCGGCAGCCTCCTACGATTCACTATTTCTGCCGAAGAACAAACCTGCACCTCCCATGCAAGAGAGCTCACGTACAGCCACACTTCTGAGCCAAAACTATGCATTTAACCCCGGCTATCACCACGATGCCTACGAAGAGCCTATCGGAGCCTATGATATGCCGCCAGGTGGAGTCACGCGACAGTCGACAATGCTCGACTCCCAGCAGGGGTTTTTCTCTGACTTTGCCGGCCAACAGCAAGATGACTATAGGGATAGCTACGGTGGTGGCTTTCACCGCTACTCTCAGTCGGATACGTTCTCCCCTACGGCGAATATGGCACCGCCGTTGATCCCCGCTTCTGAACTCGCTCATGGACCGGCACTTGCTCACCTTCAACCACTGGAGCCTCGCGACATTCCATTTGCCGTACAGGATCCTCATGACAAGAATACGCCAATGTCGAACTTCGACAACATTCCCGCCGTTCTCCGGCATCGAGCGCGGATACATGGAAAGCAGCCCGCATATTGGGTATTGGACCAAAAGGGCAAAGAAATTGCTTCCATCACATGGGAAAAATTAGCCAGTCGCGCTGAAAAGGTGGCGCAGGTCATTCGTGATAAAAGCAACCTCTATCGTGGTGATCGCGTGGCGTTGATTTACCGGGATTCTGAGGTCATCGAATTTGCTGTCGCACTGATGGGCTGTTTCATCGCCGGCGTCGTTGCTGTCCCCATCAATAGTCTTGAGGACTACCAGAGTCTCAACCTGGTTCTTACCTCAACCCAAGCACATCTGGCATTAACGACAGAGAACAACCTAAAGAATTTCCAGAGAGACATCACGGCCCAGAAGTTAAATTGGCCCCGGGGAGTAGAGTGGTGGAAGACCAATGAATTCGGCAGCTATCACCCAAAGAAGAAGGACGATACCCCACCCCTTGTGGTTCCAGATCTGGCGTATATTGAATTCGCCAGAGCGCCAACCGGCGACCTCCGCGGTGTCGTCATGAGCCACCGGACAATCATGCATCAAATGGCTTGCCTCAGCGCAATTGTTTCAACTGTACCTATGTCCTCGGGTATGGCTAGGCCGCGTGGTGAAACGATCATCAGCTACCTCGACCCTCGACAAGGCATTGGTATGATTATCGGCGTCTTGATGACCGTATATGGTGGTCATACCACTGTCTGGCTAGAGGACCGTGCAGTCGAGACGCCGGGTCTCTATGCCCACCTCATCACGAAATATAGGGCAACCATCATGGCTGCAGACTATCCGGGGTTGAAGATTGCCGCTTACAATTACCAGCAAGATCCAATGGCGACACGGCATTACAAGAAAAACTCAGAGCCAAACTTCGGAACAGTGAAGCTCTGCCTTATAGATACACTCACCGTCGACCCCGAGTTCCATGAAATACTTGCAGATCGGTGGTTAAGACCCATGAGAAACCCGAGGGCCAGAGAAATCGTTGCGCCCATGCTGTGTCTTCCCGAGCACGGTGGCATGGTTATCAGTATGCGAGACTGGCTTGGTGGCGAAGAGCGCATGGGCTGTCCCTTGACGCATGAGATGGACCCAGCTGAGCGCGAAGATAGCAAGAAAGAGGAGAAAAGGTCTGGAAAGGCTGATAGCAACAGTGGTTTTGGCAGTAGCTTACTGGGTGGAGGAGGTGCTCCTACGCCAGCCCCGCAAGAGCAAGGAAAGACTGAGCTTGGTGAGGTCCTTCTGGACAAAGAGGCTCTCAAGAGCAACGAAATTGTGGTCTTGGCAATGGGTGAAGAGGCTAGGAAATTCGCCGGAACCATGCCCAACGCCGTGCGTGTTGGCTCCTTCGGCTATCCCATTCCTGATGCCACACTGGCTGTCGTCGACCCTGAGACCAACCTGCTGTGCACTTCGAACGTCATCGGCGAGATCTGGGTGGACTCCCCGTCTCTATCTGGTGGCTTTTGGGCATTGCCGAAACACACAGAAGCCATCTTCCATGCACGTCCTTATAAGTTCGAAGAAGGGAATCCAACCCCGATCCTGGTTGAGCCAGAATTCCTTCGCACAGGCCTGCTTGGCTGTGTCATTGAGGGCAAAATCTTCGTGCTAGGTCTCTATGAGGACCGGCTGCGTCAGAAGGTCGAGTGGGTAGAACACGGGCAAGAAATCGTCGAACATCGTTATTTCTTTGTCCAACACATGATCGTCAGTATTTTGAAAAACATCCCCAAGATCCATGACTGCACAGCTTTCGATGTTTTTGTCAACGAAGAACATCTTCCCATTGTTGTATTAGAGTCATATGCGGCATCAACAGCACCGACGACATCAGGTGGTCCTCCACGACAGCTGGACTCTGTTCTTCTTGAATCTCTTGCCGAGAGATGCATGGAAGTTCTCTATCAGGAGCATCACTTGCGGGTTTATTGCGTGCTGCTCACAGCTCCTAACACCCTTCCTCGTGTTACGAAGAATGGGAGACAGGAGATCGGTAACATGCTGTGCCGCAAGGAGTTTGATTCTGGAACTCTGCCGTGCGTGCATGTCAAGTTCGGTGTTGAACGATCCGTCCTCAACTTGCCAGTTGGGGTTGACCCAGTCGGTGGTATATGGTCTCCGCTGGCCTTGATGTCAAGGCAAGAACTGCTCGCCTTGCAGGACAAGCAATATTCGGGCGTTGACTACCGTGACGTAGTCATGGATGATCGCACATCCACGCCCCTCAACAACTTCAACACCATTGTGGACCTTCTTCAATGGCGTGTCTCTCGGCAAGCTGAAGAATTAGCTTATTGTTCCATCGACGGTCGAGGAAAGGAAGGCAAGGGCATCACTTGGAAGAAGTTTGACCTGAAGGTTGCTGCCGTAGCAATGTATTTGAAGAACAAGGTTAAGGTCCGACCTGGAGATCACTTGGTTTTGATGTACACTCATTCGGAAGAATACGTTTACGCTGTACATGCGTGCTTCTGCTTGGGTGTCGTTGCCATCCCCCTCGCCCCCATTGATCAGAACCGTCTCTCCGAAGATGCTCCGGCTTTCCTTCACGTCATTAATGATTTCCATGTCAAGGCCATCATTGTCAACAGTGATGTTGACCATGTGCTAAGACAGAAGCTCGTCTCGCAGCACATCAAGCAGTCTGCGCAAGTACTCCGAATCGGTGTCCCAGCTATATACAACACCACAAAGCCTACCAAGCAGTCGCATGGCTGCCGGGACCTCGGTTTTACGGCCAAGAGCTCCTGGCTGAGTGCGAATCAGGCGGCTATGGTGTGGACCTATTGGACACCTGACCAGAGGAGAATCTCTGTTCATATTGGTCACGATACAATCATGGGCATGTGCAAGGTGCAGAAAGAGACCTGCCAGATGACTAGCTCAAGGCCGGTGCTTGGTAGCGTACGGAGTACTTTGGGCTTAGGGTTTCTTCATACCTGTCTAATGGGTATCTATGTTGGTAAGTAGAAGGAACTATGCTGTGGACTACGATGTTTGCAGGGCTAACGCTGGCTTTAGGAGCGCCAACGTACCTTGTATCGCCTGTCGACTTTGCGCAGAACCCCATGACGCTCTTCGTTACCCTTTCACGCTATAAGATCAAGGACACGTACGCTACCAGCCAAATGCTGGACTATGCAATGAGTGCCATGGCTGGCAAGGGCTTCCAGATGCAAGAGCTGAAGAATTTGATGATCTCAGCCGAAGGCCGTCCAAGAGTCGATATTTGTGCGTTTCCAATTTACATCCCTAGTCAGACGCTGTAGCGCTAACGTGATTGCAGACCAGAAAGTGCGCCTCCACTTTGCTTCTGCCAGCTTGGACCGTACTGCCATCAACATCGTGTATACCCACGTCCTCAACCCCATGGTTGTTACCAGATCCTACATGTGCATCGAACCTGTTGAGCTATGGCTCGACATCAGGGCTTTGCGCCGTGGACTGATCTGCCCTGTGGATCCAGACACCGATCCCACTGCTCTTGTTATTCAAGACTCAGGTATGGTCCCAGTAAATACGCAAATAGCTATCGTAAACCCAGAGACATGCACTCTGTCCCACGTCGGCGAGTATGGTGAGATTTGGATCCAGTCGGACGCTTGCGCCAAGTCATTTTACGGTTCCAAACAGGATTTCGATATGGAGCGTTTCAATGGTCGGGTTATGGATGGCGATCCTAACGTCGCCTACGTGCGTACTGGTGATCTTGGCTTCCTTCACACAGTTACGAGACCCATTGGCCCTGGTGGCCAGCCTGTCGAGATGCAAGTGCTGTTTGTTCTTGGAGGAATTGGTGAAACCTTCGAAGTTAATGGTCTGAATCACTTCCCGATGGACATCGAATACTCTGTGGAGCGATGCCACCGCAATATCGTATCTGGGGGGTGGTAAGTTTCGGCCTTACTCGACACTCAAATGCCTGTTACTAATCCGTCTATCTAGTGCTGTCTTCCAAGCTGGAGGCTTGATCGTGGTCGTTGTCGAGGTTACAAGAAAGGCTTACTTAGCGTCTCTGGTCCCTGTGATTGTCGACGCCATCCTCAACGAGCACCAGGTCATCGCTGATATCGTGGCATTTGTTTCACACGGAGACTTCCCTCGGTCCCGTCTCGGAGAGAAACAACGTGGGAAGGTGTTGGCGTCATGGGTTACTCGGAAGCTGCGGACTATTGCTCAGTTTAGCATCCGTGATGGAGAGGGCCCCGAACACCCGTTTGCTGAAGCTCCTCAGCATCGCGTCAGCCGCAGCTCGAAACCCGGAAGCACCATGGGCAACAGCACTCGACGATCCACCGTCGTACCGGATCCTGATCTTATGCCTCGCTCCCCGGCTCCAGTCCTGGTCGAGCATGCCGAAGCGACAATGGGATCTTATCCCCCTATTCCAGAGCCAAGCATCCACAGTCCTACTGGCACCCTGCCCGAAGGTGGCATGCCTTCCGTCCCGCACATCGCAGAGCCAGCCCGGCCGACCAGCGCCTCAACGAACGGGGCTCCCGCTGTGCCACGGAAAGAACTCCCCACGACCATCAGCAACCCCGACTTTGGCTTCGACTTTGGTGACTTTGCCAACTCGGCCACAGCAGGATCACTGACCGAGCCTGCTGGCCACGGTCCTATGCCCGAGAGCCTCCCCTACCGAACCAATGTCCCAGCTCACGATGCGCCGCAACGCGCCCCAAGCAATGGAAGCTACCCTGTTCGGACCGACTCTTACAACCGCACACCCCTCGCAGATCCAATGGAGGGAAGTACCGGCGACTGGCCCCAAGAAGCTCTCATGTACCAGGCCAATCTGGGATACGATGATGCCCACGGCCTCCACCGCAACCAAATCTAGTACATACATACTTGATGAGCAGCAGCAGCAGCAGCAGCAGCATCAACAAAAGCACACACCATTTAACAGCTCCCTGATGCCTAATAAGCAAGGGTGAAGTAAGATTAGCATTCCATTTTCTTTCATCATCTTCTCCATATCCTTATTATCTGCTTGTCTTCTTTTTGCATAGCCCCGATAAAGAGAAAATCACGGCTACACGTTTGCATGATCCCCCTCCCAAATTCTTCCCCTTCATACACAGTCTCTACCTTGTTGTCTTCTCCTGTCGCCCTTGCATTTTATCCCCTTTTTCTATAAGAGGTAGAATATGGCTATCTATATACCTGTCTACTTTTCCACCCCATTCCCCACCTTCCATCTATGATGACCGATATGCAAAATGTGTTTGTGATTCTTTTTTGTGTACATACATACCCACCGCATCCCCATTCGCATTTTTACATTTATCATATAGGCATGCATGCAGTAGTGGCTTAGCTCTTCTTACAATATCATCCTATACTGATAAATTCATGCTGATTTTCCTGTCCCAAAAGAAGTCGAATAGGACATGGATCATTATTAGATGCTAGTAGTCCCCTACTGTTTCTCTGTAGTGACTTTCACTACTACCACTAAATTCCAACATTATACGAAAAGTAAATGCAACAAGGGAAGAAATGGAAGTAATACTATGCCACCATAAGCTATTGAAATTAAATAAAAATTTGGATTCATATCACGTCATTCCTAAATCTGTACAAATCGAAGCAAAATTCTTCCTTATCTTCCTTTCTTTCTTTTCGTCTTCCTTCCCTTTATACCCACCTCCTCTCCGTATATACGTCTCTCCTTGACAAAAACACAATTTTTGTAATTTTTTCTTCCCAAAAACCCCGAGAAGAAAAATATTGGAAGAAAATAAAAACCAAAAAAACGGACCCAAGATATAATGCAAGTAGAAGATGACGACGACGACGACAGCGAAACCGATGTATGCTAGCTAATGTAAGATGAACGATTCACTGGCTCTCGGCCTGCTGGGTCAGAGCTTCAATGTCAACCTTAGGCTTGTTGGGACCGTTCAGCATCTCCAGAGCTTGGAGGTCGTCGTCGGTGAGGGTGTTGGAGCGGATGGGGCGGAAGGGAGCAGGGGAGCCGGAGCGGCTGGTCAGGAACTATTAGGAGAGTAATGTTAGCTGGGGTGATTCTCAATAATTGAATGTATTTGGGGAGAACATACAGAGCTGGCGGCGCTGAGCAGGGCAATCAAACTGGCCTGGACCACATCCTGGTGGATACCAACACCCCAGACTTGTTCCTTGCTGCCTGCTGCAGTGCACTGAATATATGTCGCAGCCTTGACATCACGACCCAGACCGATGGAGTGCTCCTTGTAGTCGACGACGTCGAGATCGATACCCAGAGTGGCCAGGGCGTGGGCCAGGGAGGAGATGGCACCGGGACCGACACCGGTGATGGCGTGCTGGATGCCGTCGATTTCGATGACACCGGTGAAGCGACGCTTGAGGTTCTTGGTGTTGAGGGCTTTGCCGGGCTCAGGAGGCGCAGGAGACTGGGAACGATCCGTGGTGATGTTGTAGTCGACCAGGTTGAAGCGGGGGTTGGACTTGAGGTGGTAGGCTTCCTGGAAGAGCTCGACAACTTCGGAGGGACGCAGCTCGCGGCTGACTTCTTCGGTTCTGCGCTGCACGATCTTGCTGAACTCGACCTGCAGGGCGCGCGGGAGATCCAGCTCCAGACTGCGCAAGATGACCCAGGCGGCACCACCCTTGCCACTCTGGGAGTTGACACGGATGACGGCCTCGTAGTTCCGGCCAATGTCCTCGGGGTCCAAGGGGAGGTAGGGGATTTCCCACTTGGTATCGGGGCCGGCGGTCTCGCGCAGCTTGAATCCCTTCTTGATGGCATCCTGGTGACTGCCACTGAAGGCGCAGACGACCAACTGACCACCATAGGGCCATCTCTCGTTGACGGGGATCTTGTTGCTTTCCTCGACCACCTTGATGACTGCATTGATATCGGAGAAGTCCACCTTGGGGGAGATACCCTGGGTATACAAGTTCAGAGCCAAGGTGACCAGGTCCACGTTACCCGTCCGCTCACCGTTTCCGAACAGGGTTCCTTCGACACGCTGGGCACCGGCCATCTGGGCGAGTTCGGCAGCGGCAATGGCGCAGCCACGGTCATTGTGGGGGTGGATGGACACGACGTACTTCTCGCGCTCGGAGACATTGCGGCAGAAGTACTCGACCTGATCGGCGAAGACGTTGGGGGTGGACATCTCTACCGTGGCCGGCAAGTTGAAGATGATGGGGTCCTTCTCCGTGGGCTCCCACGCCTCCTTGACAGCTTCACAGACTTGAGCAGCGAACTCGGGCTCGGTGTCGGAGAAGGTCTCGGGGGAGAACTCAAAGTGCCATTCGGTTCCGGCAGTCGACGGGTCATCCTTGGTGATTGAGCGAGCATACTTGGTGCAGCGCACGGCCATCTCCAGACTCTTCTGCTTGTCCATGTTGAAGACGATGCGACGGAAGCAGGGGCTGGTAGCCAGGTAGATGTGCAGAATCGCCTTCTTGGCACCCTTCAGGGAATCGACCGTACGACGGATCAGATCTTCTCTGCAGGGGGAGAGGACCTGAAGCCAGACATCATCGGGGCACAGACCGGGGGTCTCGACCAAGCTACGGGTGAAGTCGAAGTCGGTTTGCGAGGCGGAGGGGAAAGAGACTTCGATTTCCTTGTAGCCAATGTCGACGAGCATCTTGAAGAAGCGGAGTTTTTGTTGCCCATCCTGTGTGGTTCACACGTCAGCCGGGTTATGCCTATTTTTCACCCCATTGCTCAATGTAATGAACTTACCATAGGATCGGGCAGACTCTGGTTGCCATCACGCAAATCGGTGGCCAGCCACCGGGGTGGGTTGTCGATGGTCTTGTTGGGCCATTGGCGGTCGGGAAGATGGAGGGGCTGAAAGCGCTTGTATTTCTGGGAGGGGTCCTTGAGCCTGAAGAGACAAGGAGGAGTCAGTCAGTGGATGAGAAGCAATTGACGTGCAATTATGACCGCAATTAAAGCATTTGTTTAACGCAGACACCACCATAATTGAGGAAATTCAGCATTAGTGGGAGGGACGTACATAGGCATGGTGATGGAGGAGAAGCGGGAGGATCCGCAGCGGGGAAATGAGAGGAGAGGAAATGCGGGTGGAAGGTATGGGGAGGAGGAAGAGGAGGAGGAGGAGGTGATGAAGAGGTTGTAGATATATGAGTAGTGAATCACCTTACGGACGAAGAGAGGACAGGACAGTGATTCTTGCAATGAGGAAGAAAAAAAAGTGAGAAGCTTAAGAGGAAACCAGGAACGGGGGAAGGCAAACAAAACGGTGACGCAGAGGAAGAATGGGTAGGATTTAAAGGCGACGGACGGGCGAGTGGCCGCCATGAGTCAAATGGAATGACGCTCGCCGCCTTTGGCCCTCGAAATTTGCGCCGACAGCGGATGGCGGATCGCCTTCTGATTTGGTACCAGCCCAGTGTCCCCTCTTCATTCAACTTCTCTCTACCCATCATGTTACATACAAAGTAAACGATACTAAGAATTATTGCACCCTCCCTTGGCAACTCAATGGGTCTTCTCTTTCTTTTTCTCCCCGAATCAATCACCGGCCGAGAATTAGCAATCTGGTACGAAATCCCACTCCACCGGTGATCAACTCGGCTGGCTGGTTGGATGAACTGCAAGGGCAATCGGCTTCTCCGCTCCTCCTCTTGATGCTCGGCTCGCCGACACCGGAGTCCCTCGCCGCCCTTCAGGCACCCCGCTGTCTCCGTCGATAGCCGTCGACAGCCGCTACTATGATCCAAATAACCAGAAGGAATAGATTCATAACTAAATAGGAAAAAGGGGGAAAGGGAAAATATACTATGTAGAAGATCGTAAATAGTCTAAGCAGAAAAATTGGAAATATCTATACAGTATATCCACAATATGCTAATGCGAATAGTAATTTTTGTTTTAGGTCCCTTGAGTCTAGACCCGTCACCGTCTTTCTGCCTCATTTCTTGCCCTTCTTCTTGTTGTCCTTCTTAGCCTTGGGCAATTGCCCATTCTTCATGCTCTCCCGTGTGGCCCGACCCTTCTTCCAGCCAGATCCAGCTTCCTGGCGCTGGCGGGAGTCATCCAGACGCTTCTTGTCCTTGTTACTGAGCTTCTGCTTCTCCTTCTTGGACAGGCCGGCATCGGGCCCGTTGAGCTCCGCCGCGCCCAGCTTCCGCGCCGCCTTCTTGTCGCGCTCCGTCTCGAACCACGTACGCTTCGGCCGCGACTTGATCTCCGCCTCGTGCTTGATCAAGTTTTCTCCCTTGGTCACTTGCATCTCCGCCTGCGCCAGCTGCTTCTCGAGCTTCTCCTCCGACAGCACCTCCTCCACCTCCTCCGCCAACTCCTCCGCCTTGGCCGCCCAGGAATCCGCCACCGCCGGTTCAATCACCCGACTGGCAATCTTGGCTCCTTGCGACTTGCCCGCCTTCACCGCCGCCTTGACCACCTTACGGTCAGGCTCGGCGGCAATGGTGCATGCCCGACCGGAGCGGCCCGCACGCGCGGTACGACCGACACGATGCAGGTAGATCTCGTGACTCTGCGGCGCCTCGTAGTTGATGACTGTCTCCACGCCCTTGATATCCAGACCACGGGATGCCAGATCTGTAGCCAGAAGGAACGCCGCCTTGCCCTCACGGAAGTTCTCAACACTCTTGATACGCTGTAGTTGGAAAACACCCAAGTTAGTATCATCAATAATATTAGGAAATGGGGGTCGAGGTTAAGTAACATACCTGTTCTTGACTCATGCTACCGTGGAGTTCGGCAGCCTTCAAGCCCAGCAGTCCGAAGATGATGCGCACCCGGTGTGCCTCCTTCTTCTGTCGGAAGAAGACAATCACTCGACCAGTGTAGAGCTCCTTGCAGAGGTAGAGAAGGTAGCCCAGTCGCTTGTCCTCACGTCCAGGACGCAGACGCACGAATTCCTGCACCAGTGTCACAGCGGTGTTCTTCTTGGCGTCTACCATCAGGCGCACAGGGCGGTTGAGACCGACGCGGATAAGCTTGTCGACCGTGTCCGTCATCGTAGCCGAGAAAAGCATGGTCTGGCGCGACTTCGGGATGGTAGTGAGAATCTCGTTCAACTCGTCGGCGAAACCGTCCTCGAGCATGCGATCAGCTTCATCCAGAACCAGAATTTCCAGAGTATCAACAGTGAAACTGGCCGAGTTGCGCATGTGATCGATGAAACGACCGGGGGTAGCGATAATCACGTCAGGACGCTTCTTCAAGATGTTCTCCTGCTCGCGAAGACTGAAACCACCGACCAGCTGACAGAAGGTGATGTCCGTATACGTCGCCAGCTTCGTAGCGACATTGTAGCACTGCACCGCCAATTCACGGGTGGGCATCAGGATGGCAACGCGACTCGTCGGGACCTTGCGTGGGCGGAACAGCAGACGTTCGAGAATAGGGACAACGAAGGCGGCAGTCTTTCCGGAACCAGTAACGGCACTACCGACAATATCCTTACCCAGGAGAGCCACGGGGATCGTCTTGCGCTGAATGGGTGTGGGGTTCGAGAAGTTGACGCCGGCGAGACCACGAAGAATGGGACGAGAGAGATTGAATTCCTGGAATGACCGCTTCGCATCTGCCATAGCAGACTCCGAAGTCTTCTCCTCCTCAGGAGCGAAGAAAGCCTTGCGCTTCTCCTCCTCCTCGGCGTCGACCTGACTCTCGTCGTCCGAGTCCCGGTCAGAGGCAACATCATCAGGGTGTTGAACAGGAGTAGCAACCGAGTCGTTATCCGAAGCAGCATCATCATCATCCTCATCCATCTCCTCGTCGTCATCACTGCCCTCGGCCTCCTCATCAGACCCTTCTTCCTTCTCCTCATCCTCCGCATCGGACTTGTCGCTCTCCTCCTCCTCACCATCAACACCCATACCGAACCCATCCTCCGCAAGCAGCTCATCATCCTCAAAGTCGACCTCCATACCTCCATCCTCTTCATCATCATCCTCCTCCAACTCACTAAACTCCTCCGCCTCCTTCTGCTTCTTCTTCTGCTTGCGAATCAACTCAGCCTCCTTCTTGGCCTGCCTCCTCGAGATAATATCATCAATATCCACAGCCTTCTTATCCCCACCCTTACCATCCTCATTACCATTAATCTCCCATCCATCGAAATCCCTAACCTCAGTCGCAGCACCGCCAACATCGAACTCGAAATCCGAATTAAGCGCGCCGTCATCTTGACCCAGATCCTCTTCTTCCTCCTCTTCTTCCTCTTCATCCTCCTGCTCTTCCTCAACAGGCACATTCTTCGCCTTCTTCCCTTGCTTCTTCTGCTGTTTTTGCTGCTGCTGTTGTTCCTGCTTCTTCATCTTCTTATTCTTCCCCTTCTCCTGCTGCGCCGCGGCAGCATCATCTCTCTTGCGCTTCTTCGTTTTCGACCCGGAGGCTAGCGCACCATCGTCGCCCTCGCCCTCCTCTTCAAACTGATTTAACGTGTCATTCTCGTCATCCGACAATGTGAGCACGAAGTCGTCGTCGGCGTTCGCGCGCTTTTTCGTTCCGGCCATGGTTGGCGTGTGGGAGGGAATGAGAGATTTCTTCCCTTGTTTTTCTGTAGACTTGATTATTCCGTGAATGTCACCGAAGACAAAGTTTCGAGAGAGAAAAACAAAATCAAAAAGATAAAAAAAAGAGGAGAAAGAAAGCACTCCTCCTTATGTTCCAATTCAATGGGTTATGTTATGTATGTTGGTATCGGGATAAAGATGGAGAAAAAAGTTCAAATTTCGAAGGCGGTGGAGGCCGTTTGCGATGGCAGAATATTGTGCTTACTGGCGTCGGGGAGGTGGTGATTGGTGCATCGTTTATCGATATGGGATCCACTCCCTTAGATTTCTATCTACTGCTAGATAGGTCTACTAATTAGGTATGCATTGGGTGCATCTTATAAGTAGCAAGATTTCGATTTCAATTTCAATTTCATTAAGTCACTAAGTAAGAAAGCTCCTATCTGCATGCTCGTAGATAATTGATACACTGTAATCTGACGTCCGGCGCCGCTTATGGTGCGTCGGCTTTCCTTCTTTTTCCACTTTTCACCTTTTTTTTTTTTTTTGGTGTTGTTGCATATGCGTTTGTGCTTTTGTTGTTTTATTCATGTTCGAACACATAGGTTCGCTGGCATAAGCCGGTCATAAGGTTGATTATTATCAAGGCCCTGCAGGGATCCTTGTTGTGTTGAGAATGTCACAAAGGAAAAGAATCA
Source organism: Aspergillus neoniger CBS 115656 (assembly GCF_003184625.1). Lineage (NCBI taxonomy): Eukaryota > Fungi > Ascomycota > Eurotiomycetes > Eurotiales > Aspergillaceae > Aspergillus > Aspergillus neoniger. The sequence goes on from NW_020291129.1 coordinate 310,557, forward strand.
CATAAGAGAATAAAGTAAGGAACGGGACCGGACCAGACTATCGGTACGGAAGAGCGAAGATATTATTCTTGACAAAGTACGCAACGTCAAGACTAGAATCGTTGTCAGTCAATATGGAAGTTTAATATCATCATCATCCTCGTGAAGCAGGATAAACTCTTACAGTCTTTCGTTCTTCGCGCGGACTCCGCACAAGCGTCCTTGCAATTCGAAGTTGTTCTTGGCCAGCCAATCCCTGACCCAACTCTTCGACTGGCGTTCCTCGGGAATGTATGTAAATGTGAAAATTAGCCGAGCGAACTCACGACGTCCGCCCAGGCTGTACCCAACGAGACCATGGTTGTAGAAATCATAACCGCCCTTGGTTCTGTGATTTCCATCACATACCTGCAAGAGCTTGTCCATAAGACAATTTCCGATCCCTTTGCGCTGTTGCTCTGGGATGACGAATAATTCCAACTCAGCGGTGTATCTACCACTGGTTTCTGAACCGGTGTAGTCTTTAGCAGTAGCGTAGCCGAAGATATTCTCTCTCTGATTTCCCGAACCGCGCTCCACGGCAACGATAAACGGAAGGCGGGCGTCTTTGGCGGCTTGGATGCGCTGCCGGATGTCCCCTGGCTCCAACTTTCCGATGTCAACGCTCACGAAGGAGTTTTGGGCGTACCAGTTGTAAATGGGGAGGAGTTGATTGGCGTCTCCTACATGTGCCGGTCTGAGATAAATGTTCGCCCTTGGCGTGTTGGGATTTGGCGGCAAGGTGGCCATGCATTCAAGTTGCATGCGACGCGACAAAGCTAATCTCTGCTCCTCTAGCTCTGCTTCGGCTTTTTTGTGCATGACGTAGTTGTAGCTGAGACCTGCTGCCGTCTCGTGTCTGTGTCTATGAGCTAGCTCATCGTTGGGATTGAGGATAGTGGTAGCCTTTGGTAGATTCGGGACGATAAAGGTTCTAACACCATCTGGATGGGCGGTGCCATCAAAATAGCCCTTGTGGTAGATGTCTGCGTAATAGGCATCCTGAATTGTCTCGTCGAGCCAAGAACGGAATTTCTGAAGCCATAAATCGTAAAACGGAAGCATAGGAGGGGCCCACCACCAATCACACAAGTGGTCGTACTTTCGCCATTTCTGATATGCACTGGGTGGGAAAGTAGGGGGTTTGCCTCGCGAGGCATACGGATGAGCTTCGGGTCTCTGAAATTTGGCTTGCAGGGTGGTCTGCGCCTCATTCGGCTTAGGAGATAGTGTCACTTGGTCGTTAATGACGTTAGGGTAAATGAAAGACTGCCTTTCGTATGCATCCCACAGTGGAGCTAGACGATCGCCGTCGCTGAAGCCGTTACGAATCTGCTCGAGGTTATCGAGGCGGTCATCCTCTGGTTTGTCATCCAGATCATTGACTAAAGAGAGAGCCTCGACGTTCAAGTCGACTTCTTCCATTGGACGCACACGTCGATATCCCTCGATTTCCTTATAGACCTCCGACTTTGGGTCCACGCCTGGGCCGTCCCGGCATTTGGCTACTACTTCAGCATCAGCCGTTTCGACCTCCTCCTTGTATAGATTTTGATAAATCTTCGCAAGTTCCTCCTTTTGTAATCTTTTGATCTCTGCTCGCAGCTCAGCACGGGTAGTAGGCTGCTTCTCCTCGGAAGGTTCCCGCGCTGGCTGGTGAATGCTGCCCCCAAGAGGGGTACCGCCACCGGCCTCTATTCCAGTCTGTCCTGAAGCATCCTGATTTTGAGGCTGCAATGTTTCGGCTCTAGGATGACGCAGAACGACATAATCCGAGTCACCACTGGACGACATTTTTCCCTTATTAGCTTCTCAGGTGTCAGTTAGCACATCTCATGGTCAAGACGGAGGAAGCGGCATTCATCGCTTACCAGGCAGAGCAAGCTGATGTGGCGAGCCAGACGAAGTATTTCGAGTGAATGTTAACTCACTTGACCTCTGAGGTGCTTTTGCGGCGTGTGAGATGAGAGGAGGGTGAGAAGGACGTGCGGTGTTTCTCCAATTCTTCTGCTCAGTCCCTTGACCTCCTTTGTTTCTAGGGAGGATGCGCTGGTCGGGATTCTGATATTGGTATGGTCTTATGTTTGTTGGGATGTAGGGGGAAGGTATGGATGTGGATGGCGATATGTGAGAACTGTCACACAATCTGCTCACTGGCTCAGGTAACTTGACAGTTATTTTGGAAGAGAGTTTGGGTGATGAAGGGGGTTTGTTTTCATGTAAAGGCGATCGGCTAGTGGCCACAACCGGCTCAGGTGCTTCAAAACACTTGGGAATCGCCGTGGCGATCGCCTTGTGTGCTTTACGAGTGACTGTGACTGCAGTGCTATTTGTCGATCTGATGACAGCTGCTTGCATCTTATCAGCCTGACTCGGACTCACCGGATTGTGCAGAGGCGAAGTGGTACTGTTATTCTCGGCACATCGTCGTTGCGAAGGCCGGTATCCAGGAGACCGGTATTTATTGGAAATCGAGGCGCTTGATACACTATCACGTGTCAATTTCATTCGCGCCCATAAATCTGGGCTGTCATATTCATAGTTGTTCTTCTGTGACATCTCTAACAGTGAGGTAGGTTAGTATCACTCATATCACCTCTCCCAAGGTTGTTCATGTTAGGCGAGGAGGATCCTACTTGACATTGATTGCACTTATTGCTGCTAGGGGCCTCTGGACAGACTGAATCACAGGGCCCTATCTAATCAAAACAGAAGATGCTGTCTTCTAACCTTTCAGATTGCCTCTGTCGTTAAGTGACAACACGGATGAGGATGAGGAGACTCGGCCCTCCTGTGGACAGAGACATACTGAGGCGTATGCGATGTGCGCACTATTTAACGAATTTCGATTCCTCCCTAATGTCACGTTATGCGCACATGGTGAATCTTGGTACAGCTGGGATTAAGTGGTTGCCTGTTATGTCTACGTGAAGGAAATGCATTGCTATTCCAAATATTTGATATCTGCAATGACTCTGCTCACATTTCTTGTTCTTGTTGTGAAAGTGAGAAAGTGAAAAGCTAGGACTGGAAATGCTAATACACAAGATTGTAGGACTACATTAGGGTTGTTATTGGTTATGCATGGGACACATGGCCTATGATGTCTCATTGTGATGTGAAGGAGGTGTAGTAGTAGTAGTATATTCGACCGTGAGCGGGATCTATATCGAGCTTGTCGTTGGTCCAATCTTTCTTTCCCCTTCAATTACCCCAACTACAAACTGCGACATCACTGAAAGTCCAGTGAAGATGTTGTCCATTTTGAGAAAAGCCCGGCTGAAGGATAAGGAGATGCGAATCCTGATGCTGTGAGTCTCACCCAATGATACTTACAGCTAACGAATACCTTCACTAACAGCCATGGCCACAGAGGTCTGGACAATGCCGGGAAGACCACCATCGTCAAGCAGATTATGAATGAAGATGTCACCACTGTCAGTCCGACATTGGGTTTTATCATCAAGACGATAGATTTTCAAGGGTATGACTATCTAAATCATTCGATTATCTACCAGAGTTACTCGCTGACTTCTACGCAGATATAGACTCAACATATGTAAGGATGTCGACCACTGATACCGCCCAGCCTCCACTAATCACCTGTCATTAGGGGACGTTGGAGGCCAAAAGACCCTCCGATCTTATTGGAAAAATTACTTTGAGAAGACCGATACATTAATTTGGGTTGTTGATGCGACCGACCGTCTTAGAGTGGATGATTGTAGAGATGAGCTCGCCGGGCTCCTTTTGGAAGAGGTTCGTTGCCATCCCCGCCGGCACCGCTGCGCCCGCCCAAGAAGAGTTTTGCCAGTCCCGGGCTAACCGTCACGCAGCGTTTGATGGGAGCAAGTCTCTTGATTTTCTTGAATAAGAGCGAAGTTGAGGGATGTATGGATGAGAGTGAGGTTCGACAAGTAAGTTTATGCTCTTCGCTCTTTTTTCTTCTCTCGCTTTGGGCTCTTGATGTCGTGTCTTCCAGCGATTATTGACTGATGTTCTTGTCCACAGCGGCTTGGCTTGGATTCTATCAAAACACATAAATGGACGATATTACCCTGCAGTGCGATGACAGGGAAGAATCTGCATGAAGGGCTAGAATGGGTTGTCCAAGACGCCAAAGATAGACTTTTCCTGTACTAACTGATGTGAAAGTCTATGGCTTTACTTGGCACCCTTTGATGACCGCGATATGCTATCTGTTTCCCTTCTCGATTTATTTTCGTACTTATGGTCTTACAATAATGGCAGGAGTCATGTTTTCTGGCATTTAATTGATATGAAAACTGATGATTCGTTGGCGAAGGTGCTGGTGATAGTAGTAGACTTTGCCTCCTCTACTGAAGCACTAGTAGTCATTATATATTCTTCACGGAAGTTTGACCATACTAGTAGTACTAGTAGTAACTATTCAGCGATGGGTTCATTATTAAGCGTGTTAATTATCACACTACTATTGATGCATCTATACCCATGATTGAACTTGGTGTACCCTGAATAACTCCTAACCTATGAAGATAGTTTACAAGGGAGACAACGTTCTAGTACTATGCTGGCTTGCACTCATTCTGCCCGTTAACTACCTACCAAGCACCACTAGCAGAGCCCCTGTCTCAACTGTTAGTGCCTGGTCGGGTATCGGAACGGCGATCAGACAAATCGCCTTCAGGGTCCACGAACTACACTACGATGGCCCTTGTCGAACATGGTAAAGGCAACGGTGTTCCCAGTTCCCACTAGGGGAGCGCCTCGCCTCGTAATTTACGTCAACCACGAGGTTTCAGCAAGGATTGCCGCCAGTAATGTGTCTCACGAAACTAGTCCTGCGCCGGGTGGAAGGGGGAATTAATGTCGTCAGACCCAATCCTGCTGGGTGGTTAATGGGAACTAAGAAGCTCCCGCTTATCTTCGCATATCCACCTTCATTCCCCCTTCTTCCCCTTCAAGGCCATCCATCCGTGGATTCCACACCAAGTTACCAAGCTTTGTGTGCCGAGTTTGACCCAACCGAGGTTCCTAAGGATAGTAATGCTGCCCGAGTAGAAGGGAACAAACTGGAAAGCAGGCCGGTCAGCCAGGAAAAATTGATTGCGTATCCGATCGCGGGGCGGCAGAGAAAGTTGAGATTTGCTCCACCGCAAAAGCCGGACCCGGAAAAGTAAACAGTTCTCCGTGTAGAGAAACTTCCAAACATCCCCTCGTCAATTGATGATGAAGCTTTTGGGGAATCCGAGCGGACATCTCTCTTTGTCTGGGATTTGCGACACGATAAACCCCATCAGGACGGGCTTTGATCTCGCCTATGTGGTGCCCGGGAGGAAGAAAGTTAAGGGGATCAGCTCACAGCCGCAGAGCGAGAGAGATGCGCAAGTGTCAATCCGGTCGGGCGCCTCATCCTAATTTCCTCTGGGCTTCCGGCTGTGGGGCGGCAGCTGATGTGCGTGCCTTCGCCGGGTTTTATTTGACGATGAAGGACCATTACTATTCTTACCTTCACGGTGCTCAGCTGGCCGTCGATACGGATCCACCACTAGAAACGAAAAAGACGCTGCCCGGCTCTCGCTGCCATTCCTTCCTTCACACTGGATCGCCCAGGGTGAAAGGTGGAGTAAACCAGACAACGACAACGACAACAACAGCAACAACAACAACAACAACAATGAGCTGGAGGCACACGAGTATCCCTTCCTAAGGCTCAGATCCGGCACGAATCAGTCACAGAAAGTCCCTCAAGCGGGCAAGAGCCAGAGTGTCGCTCAATCACCACCACCACCACCACCACCACCACCGCTAACCGTGACACTCCCTCCACTCTTCCTGATTACTCCAACACCTCTGGTTCACAAACAACCAAATCATCCTCCCCCTCTCTTCCCCCCCTCCCCTCTTCTGTCTGGTGCCTCTTGTCAACACCCCACCGTTCCTGGGGGCTTTTTTTTTTGTCGGTGTTTATTCGGATTGAAAGGGCACCTTTTCTTTTTCTGACTTGCCATTTCTGTTCTGTTCCCTCTTTTTTTTTTTTTTTTTTTTTTTTTTTAACCCAATTTTTGGGCTCATTGAACAAGTGCCAAGCTGGCCATGTCGTCCACAACCGACGCGGATGGCACTGAGGAAGTCAACGACTTCCTTTTGCGCATCCGCGAATTAGGAGAGAAGCGCGATAAAGAGGACGAGGAACGCACAAAGAAGTTGGAGGAGGAAATTCTGCAAGGTCGGAAGGAAAGACAGGCTCGGAGAGCTGGTATTTGATTTCCCTTGCTTTTTTTTTCCCGGCGCCCCCCCTTTCAAAGCAAATTCCCAGTCGCCATGACTCACGGTTGGCTGGCGGCTGGCTGGTCCATTTCCAAATCTGTCATCTTCAGGAATGCTGACTGTGTCCCGTTTTTTGGGATGCAATACAGAGCGGGCACGGTCGATTTCCCCCACGAAAGATTCACCTATATTAGATCCCGCTCGGTTGAGCATGTCTTCTTTCAGCCAGCGAGCGATTGACCCCCCGGAACACCTCGAGCCTACCCCTCACACTCCGGGGCATGACACTGGCAACGGGGCTGATTCGGTTCGAGATGACGCATCGATATCCACCGACAATGGCCGGAGGGGGTCTACTCTGACGGCAAACGATGGAGAGACGGCTTCCAGACCTATCTCACCTTTCCGGAGCAGAGCCGGCACTCTCTCCTGGCAACAAAGACCCACGTCTCGGGATAGCAGCAGGGCTTTCTTCTCCGCGTCGCCCTCGCGTGAGAGCCGTTTTAGAGCCATGTCCACAACGTCTAATGATGATCATGGGGTATCTAGGAGCCCATTCGCGTCTTCTCCTTCGTTCAAGGACGTACCGTGGGCCCGCCACACAGAGGGAGGGAGCCCGTCTCCGACCCGCGCAAAGCAGGTAGAGGAAGACTCACTGCACCCTCTGCACCCTCTGCACCCTGATACTGGCGTCAAAGAGTCGGAGGCGAACCAAGAGCACACCACAGAGTCGGCGAAGGAAGCAGAAAATAACGAGCTCGTGGAAGAGCGATCGCGGTCTCCATCAAGGGCAAGCTCGACGTTTGCAGAAAGTAGTTTGGGTAATCGGTATTCGAGCATATCTTCTGTGTCGACGGCCACTGGGCTTGGCTCTCCTTTGCCTCTGACGAGTGCACAAAAACTCGAGCCGCGAAAGACGGAGGACGTCGCAGATGACCAGATAACATCACCCCCTTCGCCTAGGCGTTTGTCTCCCGAGCGTTCTACGTCTCCTACCAAGGGGCTCGGTGGATTCGTGCAAAGTGCCATGATGAAGCGATCAGATAGCGTGTCTAAACGCTGGAGCGCTCAGCTGCCGTCGGGGCTTAGTCGGGGTAATTCAATTTCTAGCAACCGCAACAGCTTCGCTGCTCCTTCCGGCAGTGATGTTTTCTCCACTGCGCCTTCATATAGAATGAGCAGGGATGGCGCAAGTCTTTCGCCCTCGCGGCCGACCTCTAGCCATCGACCCGGTTCCAGCCATAGGCCTGGTTCTAGCCACAGACCCGGGTCTAGCCATAGCGAAGCGACTGTCGTTCATCCGGTCAAAGATGGCGAACGACCGGCTACACCTCCCGTTCCGGGCAGCAGTGGTGCGCGGCTAGATGAAGAGAACCGCAGACCCTCTCTGAGTCTGCATACGCGGTCTACCAGCACCGTTGAGAAAAGCACGGATTCCGGCTCGTTACCCCCATCAAGCCCGTCAGTTTCGAGAACGATGGATCCCAAGAGATGGAGCCCGACCAAAGCTTCCTGGCTCGAGAGTGCTTTGAACCGCGATGAATCACCTAGGCATAAGCGACAGCCCTCTCAACAGGCTTCTTGGGTCAAAGATCGGCAATCAAGAGGTAGCGTTGACTTGGGTCGAACCGCAAGCTTCAAAGAGGTCACACCCGTGGGCCTTATGCGGACTACTGCTCCTGGTGGTCACTCGAAGACCTCCAGTATCACCGGCATCCCCGACATATTTTCCAATCAAGATGCTGGGAAGACAAAGGAAGCAGAACTCGAAACCTCCTTACAAAGTGCAGATACTCAGGATAGCACTTTACCACCTGCAGAGAAGACCGAAGAGGCCTCTCCTTCGAAAGAGGAGTCGCCTACCAAAACAGAGGCGGAGCCCGAGAAAACGGAAGATGGAGCTACTAAACACAAGCGTACGCCGTCTAACCTGAGCCCGATAACCAAGACCACTATCGATGCGCCCCTGGCATCCCCTCGTGATCCGCTGTTGAATCGGCCCAAGCCCCTGTCTCCTGTGATAGACTTCAGAGCCAACCTTCGACGCAGGGAAGTGGTTAAGGATGAGTCACCCAGGGAGGAACCGGAATTCAAGAATATCTTTGGAAGGCTGAAGAAAGCAGAGTCCTCAAAACACGTGCCGCCGGACGAATTGAAAGAGAATATTCTTAAAGGCAAGGCAGCTCTGAACTCTTCGGGCGGACCAAAGAAGTCGCAGAAAGTGGATGAATTGAAAGACAGCATCCTGAAGCAGAAAGAAGCAATCAAAGCCAGTGGGGGTTCGCTGAGACGTAATACTGCGGGGGAGAAGGATGCTCCTGGCAAATTTGTACCTGAAGCAATTGCAATGCGGAACAATTTGACCAAGTCCAGCAGTATCAAAAGCAATCTTTCAGCAGCCGATTCTTCGTCGCCGCTTTCGCCGCTCTCGCCTAGAGAGCCGGGCACACCAAAAAGCACGCATGGCTTCCAGGTTGCATCGCCACTGTCCCCTGCCGGCGCTGAGCCCCTCGAAAAGTTCCAAGGCTCGCCAATCGCTCCAGAACCACCCAAGCCGGGCGTTGATGATACTGCCGAGGAGGCCGCTCAGCCAAAACTGCCGGAACAAGAGAGAGAATGCGAACATGAGAAGACAGACGGGGCAGAGGTGAACGCTGAAGAGGTAAAGGAGGAGGGCATCAATCCGGTGCGTTCTCTGCCACCGGGGGATTTGATGCAGGCTACAAGTGCACCTGCTGAGACCGAGGGTCCTGCTGCTAAAAGTAAACTCGCAGGCCGATTAAACCCTGCCTTAGCGGGACTTTTGTCCCGTGGCCCGCCCGCACCGATCAACGGGTCCATGAAAGGTCCTTCTTTCGGCAGTGCTGGGGAAAGCAGCAGCTCAGGAGTGGAAGGTTCTCAAGCTGGCGCACTCACTCATTTGACCAAGGGTCGAGCTAGAGGGCCAAAGAGACGCCTGCCCCAGGGTACTACACCGGAAGGTACGAACTCACTCTTTGATGAAAGCAATCATGTACCAGAGTCTCCGCCAACACCTTTGGATGCACAGAGACCAGAATCGATGTACTCGGAGACGGAGGAGGAAAGTGATGCACCGGATATGCCAGCACATGTGGATGTAGATGAAGCCGAAGACATGCCATTGCACACGGAGACGACACATGCTTTAGAGCCATTGACATACATGGAAGAAAAGACCCCCGAACCTGCGAGTCCAGTCCACGAGGCTATCACGCATGCACCAGAGCTTCCGGAAATTGTGGGAAAGCCAGAACCTGAGCCCCTGTGCCCACTGCACAAGGAGAATACTAATACCCCAGAGCCGTCGTCACCCATTGATGAGGAACCCCAACCTGATAGCCCAGTGAAAGAGGAAATAAACTATGCACCCGAACGTTCAGCGCCTGTCCATAACGATGAACCCGAGCCTACCACGGAATTCCAGGAAGAGACACACGATGCACCTGTGCTCTCAGCATCCAAGATAGAGGAACCTCGACCTGCTAGCCCAGTCAATGAGGAAGAGAACGATGCACCCATGGTTTCAGCGCCTATTGATAAGGATGAATGTGGGCCTGCGAG